>NC_139645.1:35516117-35588617 GCF_964638095.1 Poromitra crassiceps
ATTATAGCGTTAGCTGAACCGTTTGGTTCAACGAAGTACAACTTTTTTATAAGCATTTTATGAAATGTCTACGGGAAAATAAATGGCGGATGAAAATCTCTGGTACAGTGCTGAAGCAGGAAGTGACGTTCCACTTTGCCGCTCTATTTAACATGCTGATCGCTTGGCTGCCGTTCTGACTATAAAAGCATCGGGCCAGCGTGGAGTGCGCACGTGATCTGCCTTGTGGAGCTCGACTATAATGAGACCAACGGCGTTGGAAGCACGGTGCGGTGGGCGCTGCAGCACCCCCTGGTGGCAAGAGATGTAAAAAAAAAAAAAATGTTTTTTTTTTTTTTTTTTTTTTTTTTACAGTGCACCTGAACGCAACATGCAAAATACCCGCTGAATAAGTGTCCAAATGTTCATGTAATTCTGGCCAATACTCCACTTCTGTTATAACATTTCAGTCTGGAAGATATAATCTTTATGACTACCTTAAAAGGCTAAATGAATAGCTTAGAAAATGAATAGCACCGGGGGCCCATGGTACTATTAATCCGGCCCTGGATATATCGGAGGAATAGCAGGTAGGCTATCACTGTCCCTGAGTCCTGAGGGTAAATTGAGTAATGCTGCAGAGAAGAGGAGAAGACACTGAATAATGACATC
The DNA here is from genome assembly GCF_964638095.1 of Poromitra crassiceps. Taxonomy (NCBI): domain Eukaryota; kingdom Metazoa; phylum Chordata; class Actinopteri; order Beryciformes; family Melamphaidae; genus Poromitra; species Poromitra crassiceps. The sequence goes on from NC_139645.1 coordinate 35,516,769, forward strand.
ACAACAGTATAATCCTAATGTTAATTTAAAATTTAATATTCCTCTAAATATGGCTAAAAGTCCAAAAAGGGTGGGAGAGAGAATGAGGATTCCAACACAGCAGTGGGAGCAAGTGGTGACATGGAGGTGAGTGAGAAAAGGTGACTGAATAATGACACAACAGTCTAATCTTAATATTAATATTCCTCTAATCTGGCGACAAAGTGGCCAAATTTTTTGGCGCCCTGCGGGCGCCGTCAGCCGTCCCCCCCAATGTTGAATCGGTGACAGCACCCCCTACCTAAAAGTACTTCCAACGCCACTGAATGAGACCGTAAAGAAGGCCACTAGATCAACACAGTGTGAGGGCAGGAAGAGGTCAGGAGGTACAGTAGGACACTGAAGAGGCCAACCAGGGGCGAAGAGTGGATGTTAACAGATGTAATGGCCAAGTGTTCTTCCCATTCACATCTGTATTTCTTTCTGAAACTTGAAGAGTTTTCAGTGGAAGTGGTGGAGTAGGTAGGGCAGTCATATTTCCCACCAGCATTCTGCAAAGACCCGCCCCATCTCTCTATTCTCTGATTGGCTCAGACCGGATCAAAGCCAATCAGTGAGCAGAGGGTCAGCCTGACCGTGACTGATGCCTAAAACCAACCTAATCTACCAACAAAGGCAGCAGTACTAGCTACGCCACTCTGAAAACGCTTCTTCATTGTTCTGCCTGCTCTGATAACACACTTGAATTGATATCTGACAATGCAACATACTGGTAGTGTCACAGTGCCGACTGCTCCTCGCAAAAAAATAACAAATAAAATGCTCTGGTCTGCGAGGCCTGTTCTGCCTAATAGGAAGCGCCGCCTATGACCAGGTTGGATGTTTAGCTGAAACATTGCTGCTCCGCCCCCCCTGACACTGCCAAAGCACACGCTCACATTTAAAATGTCACAGCTTCCATACTTTTTGTCATTGCAGAGACACCACTCTACGGGAAACTAGGGGGCAGTGTTGTCCTCAGGCCAGACTTGTCCTCTGTGACTGGCTCCATCACAGCCATACTGTGGAAACATGGAGAGGCGTTGGCCATAGACTGGTTTGGAAAGGAGGTGCATCCCTACAAGCAACTCAAAGGTAGGTTATACTGAGACACAGTGGGTGATTTAAGCTTCCCATGTTTGACCAGGGGAGATAAGGATGTAACACTCACATTTAACAGAGGGAGGGAGGGACATGTTGTTCTCTCAGATGTTTGCTGAATGGTCCTGTAGTTTTTAAATTTGAGAAAGAAAGTTGAACAAAGTCTACTCTGACATAATAAAGGATCTAACATGGATAAATAAGAGAAACATAATCAAGAAAATGTATCAGTTCTAGATGTATCTAAAAAAAAAAAATGTTTCTTATAGAACCATATTGTATTTGGTTGTATTTTTGCACACACACACACACACACACACACACACACACACACACACACACACACACACACACACACACACACACACACACACACACACACACACACACACACACACGGCTTAAAAATGGAGCATCCAACAGTGTGACCATTGTTTTGTCTGTATGGATTCACTATGTCACCCTTTATGTGACCTTTGATGTATTGTAGACCAGAATGTCGCCATCTATTGGGCTTTATATATCTCTACACCCTCTCGAAGCAACAATACAGGATGAAGGCTTGATGCCAAAACCAGGGCCGTAGCTAGCTATGAGGACGGGGAGGTCCGGACCTCCCCTAATATTTCAGAGATTTTTTTTTTTTTTTTTTTTTTTGCCTTTATTTAACCAGGTTTGTCCCATTGAGATCAAAGATCTCTTTTACAAGAGAGACCTGGCCAATAAACAGCAGCAACACAAAGTTACAACAAACAAACACATAAACACATACAATTGAAAAACATTAAAATGATCAAATAAAACATTAGACAAGAGATTTTACCATAGCCTTAAAACCATTTAAGGTTACTAAGCTATTAAGTTTAAGATCAGACTGCAGACTGTTCCATGCGGTGGGTGCAGAGAACCTAAAAGCTTTCTTCCCCAATTCAGTTCGGACTTTGGGAACATAAAATTGTAGAGTGTCCTGAGAACGAAGATTGTAAAAAAATAAAACAATCTGCATGGAAAACAGGAAAAGCATGAAAAACACGGGATCGCTTTTATTTTGAAACGAAAGGCAGGTCAGGCAGGAAGTCATCTGACGCCGCGTCCGCGGTAACTTGATTCTGAGAGAGCAGCAGCATGGTGGTGAGTGATGACTGTCTGTCTGCCTGGCGAGATAATTGAAGGTGAGCGAGCTGCGAGACAGTGAGCGAGTGAACGACAGACAGTGAGTGACACACACTGACAGATTTTTTACTAACAACCAAGAAAGTAAGTGTCTAGTCTGTCTAAGTAACTTTGTGTGTTGTGTACGGCTTGGGTTGTGTACCTGTGTTTGTAGGTGTCATTTTGATATGAATTTGGCTAAAACAGTTTGTGTTTGTTAGTTACAATTATGTTGACAGGAGAGCTGAGCAGGTGGTGACATGAAAGAGAATATACTGAATAATGACATCACAACAGTATAATCCTAATGTTGATTTAAAATGATATATTACTCTAAATATGGCTTAAAAGGGGGGGGGGGAAAACTCAATTTTTTTTCCCTTGCTGGACCTCCCCTATTTCGGAACCCTGGCTACGGCCCTGGCCAAAACGCGTCGAAGTTTGGTTTTTAAAGTCTTATTATGACATTGCCATGCAAATAAAGGCATTTTAACCTTTTCAAATCAGTGCCTTGGAGTTTCTTGTATTTATTCAGCCTATAGGTATCCCTTTCCAAAGAGCACCTCAAACAAACAACTTTTTTAGTCCAGGAAGCGCTCCTTCCTAAACATTTTTGACTTGTGTAGATTTTGTGAGGAGGAAGAGGAGACTGATTTGCTTTTATTTTGGTATTGTTGGTCTTTGTTATTTTGGATTCAAGTTGAAGAGTGGATTTCAGTTTACAGCTCAATTTTTTATAGCTGCCCTCTAACCATACTGTCTGACAAGGGGAGAAAGTACAATCTCTCCACTTGCCAAACAAAGCCCCTTCTAAACATGCAGTGAAATCCGGATTATAACCAGCTGCTAGCCGGTCGGCCTGCATGTTTAGAAACAATTAGCCACCTTATGAGCACTCCCGCGAGTGTGGATCATGACCATCTGAGACCCTAGTACAGGATCCGCATTATTGGAAAAATGGCTGTTTAACACTGGCAGCTCATGATCCGGATCATGTATGTCTGAGTGGGCGGGCGAGTGGTTATATGGCACTTTACAAACCATTAATGTCCCAGTGATCATTATTTTCATGAATGACTTAGTTACGTGGCTGGATTATTTGGAAGAGAGCCAAATTAGGTGAGTAAACAAGTAAAAATTGAATTGTTTCTTTCTCCCCCATCTGACAGTTTAAAAATGCAACAAAGGAGATGATAGCCTACTAGGCTACTTAGCCTACTGCATAGGCTAAAGTACCCGCTAACGTTCACGTAGCCAGCCTATTAATTAATTAATCGTTCGGGCAATCGCTTATATCAACGAATTAAACGAGCAAACTCACGGTTACCCTCAAGTGCTGCAAACGGCTTGAATGGTTTCTTTTCCTCCCGACCTGTCTGTCTTGTAGGCTATGTGAAAATGCAAGAGCGTGATAGTTGCATCAGCCTATATCGAGACATAACTTTTGTGGGGAGAAATAAATTGAAAACTAGTCAGATATGACTTGAATGCCACTTGTAAAATCATCCACAGTGTAATGTTAGTGCGACGGTGCGACCACTATTTTGACTGGCGGCTTTTGGGCGATGTAACAAAGGCAAGCGCTCACTTTTTTGGGGCACATTGCCACCCCACGTTATCGCCTGAATGCGTCAGAATGCATCGGGAACTTCACAGTGAGACATGTGCGTTATGGAGTAGTGTGTTTGGCAGAGATCTCATGTTGTGGATGCAGTGTATGGAGACATGTGCGTTATGGAGTAGTGTGTTTGGCAGAGAGCTCATGTTGTGGATGCAGTGTATGGAGACATGTGCGTTATGGAGTAGTGTGTTTGGCAGAGATCTCATGTTGTGGATGCAGTGTATGGAGACATGTGCGTTATGGAGTAGTGTGTTTGGCAGAGATCTCATGTTGTGGATGCAGTGTATGGAGACATGTGTGTTATGGAGTAGTGTGTTTGACAGAGATCTCATGTTGTGGATGCAGTGTATGGAGACATGTGTGTTATGGAGTAGTGTGTTTGGCAGAGATCTCATGTTGTGGATGCAGTGTATGGAGACATGTGCGTTATGGAGTAGTGTGTTTGGCAGAGATCTCATGTTGTGGATGCAGTGTATGGAGACATGTGCGTTATGGAGTAGTGTGTTTGGCAGAGATATCATGTTGTGGATGCTGTGTATGGAGACATGTGCGTTATGGAGTAGTGTGTTTAGCAGAGATCTCATGTTGTGGATGCAGTGTATGGAGACATGTGCGTTATGGAGTAGTGTGTTTGACAGAGATCTCATGTTGTGTATGCAGTGTATGGAGACATGTGCGTTATGGAGTAGTGTGTTTGGCAGAGATCTCATGTTGTGGATGCAGTGTATGGAGACATGTGCGTTATGGAGTAGTGTGTTTGGCAGAGATCTCATGTTGTGGATGCAGTGTATGGAGACATGTGCGTTATGGAGTAGTGTGTTTGACAGAGATCTCATGTTGTGGATGCAGTGTATGGAGACATGTGCGTTATGGAGTAGTGTGTTTGGCAGAGATCTCATGTTGTGGATGCAGTGTATGGAGACATGTGCGTTATGGAGTAGTGTGTTTGGCAGAGATCTCATGTTGTGGATGCAGTGTATGGAGACATGTGCGTTATGGAGTAGTGTGTTTGGCAGAGATCTCATTTTGTGGATGCAGTGTATGGAGACATGTGCGTTATGGAGTAGTGTGTTTGGCAGAGATCTCATGTTGTGGATGCAGTGTATGGAGACGTGTGCGTTATGGAGTAGTGTGTTTGGCAGATATCTCATGTTGTGGATGCAGTGTATGGAGACATGTGTGTTATGGAGTAGTGTGTTTGACAGAGATCTCATGTTGTGGATGCAGTGTATGGAGACATGTGCGTTATGGAGTAGTGTGTTTGACAGAGATCTCATGTTGTGGATGCAGTGTATGGAGACATGTGCATTATGGAGTAGTGTGTTTGGCAGAGATCTCATGTTGTGGATGCAGTGTATGGAGACATGTGCGTTATGGAGTAGTGTGTTTGGCAGAGATCTCATGTTGTGGATGTTAGGAATGATAGGGAGGGTTATTGTCCCTCTTCTCCTTTCTTCCTTGTTTCCTTTCCTAAACACTTGTGACTGGTTTTCATTGAGAAATGAGGTGTGGTTAAGCTGTGTGTCCAGGTGATGTCATTGAGGTGCGCACGCAGCCACTGAAGCAAATTTATGAATGAACACTGCCCAGATGTGTGCGCGCGGCAGATTTTGAATGAATGCTCGAGACGCCACACCACGCCAGAGGACCGACACACTCACACACTTCTTTTTGGACCGATACACGTATTTATTGAGAACCAGCTTTTTGCTTTACATTGAGGATCCTTCCTAAAACAACTTCAACTGAACTGAAACGACAAAGACGGAGCTCGCCGCTCTGGAGAGCCAAGACGGTGCTGGCGAGGCCTTGTCATCAGAGGTCCGCTAACGTAGTCAGCTACTACATGACATCAATCTACTACTACGGTAAGCTGACCCACCTCTAGTCATTATTTCTCGTTTGGAAACCAGTCCTTTGTTTTGTCTGTTTCTATCCCCCCTTTTCTCCTCTTTAACACACTCCAGGTTAGGACTAGCTTCGATAGCTAAAATGCTACAAACACATCTTGTCCCCTAGACTGCTAGTCCGTAACATAAATTGGGAGGCCCGTCCGGAATAAATCCGATTGTTTAAAATTAGCGTTAGTTTAGTCAGTACATCCAAACATTCTGTTTTTGTGGAAAAAGCACAGAGTTGGATTCAGCTCGTTAAAAGCCGTATGTGTCTAGGTTTAGCGTTAGGTCTGGCATACGCGCTACGAGCAGACTAGTTAGCTGTTCGGTGCAAACCATTTTTCCCACAAACAGAAGTTTGCGTATGTATGTGAAACTGGTTAGCTTTAGAAATTAGGTGAGTACAATAATATAACGTTAAAATAATTACTGTGTGTGTTGGGGTTAAAAATGGGGATATAGCGTTGGTTAATGGGTCCCTGGTAAGTCTAGTTTGGCTGGTTAGCTGCTAGCTATTTGGCTAAATTTTGTTAACGTTGGTTGCTTGTCGGTTTTGTGAGTGTGTGCGGCAAGGTAAATAAACTTAACGTTGCTGGCAGTGGTCCGTCTGGTAAGTAGTAGTAAGCGCTCTAGTATGGCTTTGGTGTGTAATGATGACATGTAATGATTTGTAGGAATAGTGACTTGTTGCAAGCTACCGCTTGTCTTGTTTGAGTGCCGGTTGTGACGTTACGTTTTTGTAGGTAAGGCTATTGGTATTTATCTTTTTGTAAGGTGATTTTGTTAGGGTACTGTCCCTTTGTGTTGGCCTACTTTTGTGAGCAGTGGCTCTAATGTCACGTTTAGGTAAGTACGGTTATTTGTAATCCCTTGTTAAGGTGATTCTGTCAGGGTAGTCCCCCTTTTTGTCTTAGCCTACTTAAGCAGTTAAACTGTAACGCACGTAAGTAACCATGTCAGAGTTCAATGTTGATGAGTTTTGTGGCACTGATTTTGGGCGCAATGATTTGCGCAAGCTTAAAAAGGAAGAGTTGCTTGCTGTGGCTGCTTTTTGTGAATTGGAGATTCCTCCAGAAATGAAAAAGCTACAGATTGTGGAGACTCTCATGTTAGAGCTGCAGGTGCAGGATCCTGTACAGAAGGAGAAGGAGAGAGAAGAGGAGAGAAAGAGAGCGGAGAAAGAGGATCGTATGTTTCAGCTCGAGTTAGCACAAGTGGCAGCAAGAGAACAAGAGCGGAAAATTGAGCTTGCAAAATTAGCGTATGAACAAGAAAAGCTTAAAGCGAATAGCCATGCTTTGCAACGCAAACATGAAGTGCGCTTTGATGTGTCCAGTTGTTTAAGACTCATGCCAAAGTTTAACCGTGACGATGTGGGATCTTTCTTTGAAGCATTTGAGAAAATTGCCAGGGAACTAGAATGGCCTGAAGACAAGTGGGCTCTGCTCATTCAGACCGTACTTGAGGGTAAAGCCCAGGAAGCTTACGCTGCACTTGACACGAACGAAAGCAGGGAGTATGATGCCGTAAGAAAGGTGGTTTTGGCAGCCTATGAGGTGGTGCCAGAAGCCTACAGGCAGAAGTTTAGGTCCTTGCAGCGTAAACCTGGTGATACTTTTTTGGATCTCGCTAGGCAACAGGAGGCTGTGTTTGACAGGTGGTTAGCAGGCATGCACACCTACACTTTTCAAGACCTGCGGCAGCTTATGCTGGTGGAGCAATTTAAAACTAGTTTACCCCGGCATATTGAAATACATCTAAATGAGACATCCGTCGATAACTTAAAGAAAGCCGCCATTGCAGCTGATTCATATGAGTTAACTCATAGAGAAGCGCCTGGGAGAGGTAAGTTTGGCAGACATGATGGGAGGCCGGCTGTAACAACTGGCAGTGCCAGGCCTGTGGAGGCTATCCCAGGAAAGTTTAGTCCCACCTTTGCTCAGTCTCAAGGGTCAGGGAAACGATTTGAGAAGCCATATGAGAAGTCACATGAGAGGTCATATTTTCCTAGAAATTACATCATTTGTAATTACTGTAAGAAGCCAGGCCATATGAAGTCCAATTGTCTAAGTCTCAAGAGGAAAAATGGAGAGGGGAAAGCTGTAGGGTTGGTCACCACCTACGCTCAGATCGGTCCCTGTGAGGCGGATGGGTTGAACCTGCCATCCTGCCCAATAGTTAAAGGATTTGAAGGCTTTGTGTCAAAAGGAGCAGTTTCTGGTGCACCTGGTGGTAAGATGGTCCCGATCTCCATCTTGAGGGACACAGGTGCCACACAGTCCTTACTACTCCAGGGTGTCATAGACCTACCTCCGGACACCTATTTACACACTTCTACCCCGGTGCAGGGTGTGGGAGGTGGTTTTGTCAGTGCTCCTCTGCACACCGTTTTTCTTGAGTCTAATGTTGTAAATGGACCAGTGGTAGTGGCCATTATTCCTTCTTTGCCAATTAAGGGAGTCGCTCTTTTGTTAGGCAATGATTTGGCTGGCACTAAAGTTTGCGTGACGCCTGTCATGAGTGAGACACCTTGTGAGGTCCCCGAGACCATGAACTTGGAGAGAGAATACCCAGAGGTGTTTACGGCCTGCGTTGTGACGCGTGCTCAGGCTCGTTTTGCTAAAACGGGAGATTCCAGTGGGCAGGGTGAACCGCTTGATGGCTTGGCCGACACCTTTTTCACCAGGCTAGCTGAGGTGTCCCCGTGCTCCCAGTTTTCTCGGGAAACCCTTATTAAGGATCAGGAAATTGATCCCTCTGTCGCTCCGTTGCGCCAGTCTGCTGGTAGTGTTGAGGATATTAAACATGAAGCTGAAGGGTTTTTCCTCCAAGATGGAGTCCTGTTGAGGAAATGGCGACCTCGTGACCGTCCTGCGGATGAGCTGTGGTCCGCTGTCACTCAAATTGTGCTGCCTGAGAGTTTCAGGAAGGAAGTCCTCCGTTTAGCTCATGAAGTATCTATGGCTGGTCATCTAGGCATCCGTAAAACACAAGAGAAAATTAGTAGACATTTTTACTGGCCGAAAATGCATCAGGATGTTGTGTCATACTGTCGTAGTTGTCATGCTTGTCAGGTTGTGGGAAAGCCCAACCAGACCATTCCAGTGGCTCCCCTCTGTCCTTTACCTGTCATGGAGGAACCTTTCTCGAGGGTGCTGATTGACTGTGTTGGCCCTCTGCCAAAAACTAAGAAAGGGAATGAGTATCTCCTGACTATCATGGATGTCTCCACTAGATTTCCGGAGGCGGTGCCGTTGAGATCAATTAAGACCAAGGTCATAGTGGAGGCTCTGCTCCATTTCTTTTCTAGGGTAGGTTTACCACTAGAAATCCAACACGATCGGGGGTCCAACTTTACTTCTGGTATATTCCAGGAAGTGATGCATGAGCTAGGTGTAAAACAAATCATGTCATCTGCTTATCATCCTCAATCTCAGGGCGCAATCGAGAGGTACCATCAGACTTTAAAGTCTATGATTAAAACATACTGTGTTGGTTACTCAAATGACTGGGATGTAGCTATGCCATTTTTATTGTTTGCCATTAGAGATTCTGTGAATGAAGCTACAGGCTTTAGTCCTTTTGAGCTTGTTTATGGACATCAAGTGAGAGGCCCGCTGAAGATGGCAAAAGAACAACTCCTGCAGTCAGCTGTACAGACCAAAGCTGCGGGTGGTGTTTTGCAGTACGTAGCTACCTTTAAAGACCGGCTGCATACAGCTTGTGATGTGGCCAGAAGTAACTTGCAGGTTGCTAAGGGAAAGATGAAAGCCCAGTATGACAAAAAGGCAGTGCAGCGTACCTTTAAAGCTGGTGAACCGGTCCTGGTGTTGTTGCCCATGGGTGGAGATAAGTTTGGGGTAAAATTCTATGGTCCATATAAAGTTATCAAGAAGGTGAGTGAGTGTAATTATGTGGTTGAGACGCCTGACCGCAGGCAGAAATCACGACTGTGTCACATCAATCTCTTGAAGCCGTATTATAGTTGTGACCCTCCATCCATTGTGTGTGTAACCTCTCAGTCAGCGGTGGAAGAGGAGAGTGAGGATGATGGGGTTGGGTCAATTGGGCCAGTTACAGCTAGGCTTAAGAACTCCAGCGCCCTGGCCAATCTCAGTCACCTCACCACAGAACAGAGGGAGGAGGTAGTCCATCTAGTCGACCAGTATAGGTCGCTGTTTAGCGATACCCCTGGCTTAACTAAATTGATAACTCATGATGTAGACACCGGTGGGGCCACTCCCATTAAACAACATCCATACCGGATTAACCCCCAAAAATGGGCTCAGGTGAAACCAGAACTACAGTACATGTTAGACATTGGTGTGATTGAGCAAGGCGTGAGTGAATGGAGCTCTCCATTAGTTCCTGTTCCAAAGCCTGATTTAACTGTGCGCCCTTGTATTGATTACCGAAAGGTAAATGCCGTGACCAAAACAGATGCATATCCTATACCCAGGCTTGAGGACTGTATTGACAAGATTGGCCATGCCCAGTATGTGTCCAAATTTGATTTATTAAAGGGCTATTGGCAAGTGCCTTTGACAGAAAGGGCCAAAGAAGTTTCTGCTTTTGTGACGCCGGAGTGTTTATATCGGTGTCAGGTTTTGCCGTTCGGCATGAAAAATGCACCAGCGACCTTTCAGAGGTTAATGAATTTGGTAACCGCCGGATTGCAGAACACTGTGACCTATTTAGATGATGTTGTGTGCTACAGTTCTTCATGGTCTGACCATATGGAACATGTGAGACAGCTCTTTGACCGTCTTGACCAAGCAGGGTTGGTAATCAACTTGCCGAAATCTGAGTTTGGAAAGGGGCAGGTCACGTACTTGGGGCACCAGGTCGGTCAAGGTTCAGTGAGCCCAAGGACTGCCAAGGTGCAGGCCATTTTAGACCTGCCAGTTCCAAAAACAAAACGCCAGCTAATGCGCCTTTTGGGCATGTGTGGGTTTTACAGGCGTTTTGTTGCCAACTTTGCAGCTGTGACATCACCACTCACAGACCTGTTGAAACAGGGAGTCAAGTATCGCTGGTCAGCGGATTGTCAGAAAGCTCAGGGAATGGTTAAATCTATCCTTGCTAGTGAACCGGTGCTGGCTGCTCCGGACTTTGATTTCCCATTTAAACTTGCAGTAGATGCATGTGACGTTGGAGTGGGGGCTGTGCTACTGCAGACTGATGCGTCAGGAATAGATAGGCCCATTGCATACTTCTCTAAGAAGTTGAATCGTCATCAGAAGCGATATTCCACCATTGAGAAGGAGGCACTAGCTCTTGTCCTGGCAGTCCAACACTTTGAGGTGTATGTCTCCAGTGCTGGAGGTGACCTAGTGGTTCTCACTGACCACAACCCACTTACTTTTCTGGCAAAGTTTAAAACATCTAGTCAGAGAGGAGCCTGATTTTGCAACCATATAACCTGACCGTAGTGCATCTGCCAGGGAAAGACAATGTCATTGCAGACACCCTGTCAAGGGGCGGATGAGCCTATTGGGGGGTGTAGAGAGAAAAAAAATACTTTTGGAGTGCATTCTTGATTAGGCACGTGAATCAATGGAGTTAGAAGACTGATTAGATTATCATACCTATTTTGGATAATCTTTGAAATTCTGGTAGTCAGTCACTACTTCAGGATAGGTGGACATACAGTAATACTGAGGAGTCTACTGTTATACTATTATACTGTTTATACATTTTGTAATTTTTGTATGTGAAATTGTAGAAATTTTTTGAAAATCATAAGATAAAAATGATATAAAAAAAAACATACAAAAACACAGGTTGGATTCCAATGTTTTTTTTTGTTGTAGGGAGGGAGGAATGTTAGGAATGATAGGGAGGGTTATTGTCCCTCTTCTCCTTTCTTCCTTGTTTCCTTTCCTAAACACTTGTGACTGGTTTTCATTGAGAAATGAGGTGTGGTTAAGCTGTGTGTCCAGGTGATGTCATTGAGGTGCGCACGCAGCCACTGAAGCAAATTTATGAATGAACACTGCCCAGGTGTGTGCGCGCGGCAGATTTTGAATGAATGCTCGAGACGCCACACCACGCCAGAGGACCGACACACTCACACACTTCTTTTTGGACCGATAAACGTATTTATTGAGAACCAGCTTTTTGCTTTACATTGAGGATCCTTCCTAAAACAACTTAAACTGAACTGAAACGACAAAGACGGAGCTCGCCGCTCTGGAGAGCCAAGACGGTGCTGGCGAGGCCTTGTCATCAGAGGTCCGCTAACGTAGTCAGCTACTACATGACATCAATCTACTACTACGGTAAGCTGACCCACCTCTAGTCATTATTTCTCGTTTGGAAACCAGTCCTTTGTTTTGTCTGTTTCTATCCCCCCTTTTCTCCTCTTTAACACACTCCAGGTTAGGACTAGCTTCGATAGCTAAAATGCTACAAACACATCTTGTCCCCTAGACTGCTAGTCCGTAACATGGATGCAGTGTATGGAGACATGTGCGTTATGGAGTAGTGTGTTTGGCAGATACCTCATGTTGTGGATGCAGTGTATGGAGACATGTGCGTTATGGAGTAGTGTGTTTGGCAGAGATCTCATGTTGTGGATGCAGTGTATGGAGACATGTGCGTTATGGAGTAGTGTGTTTGGCAGAGATCTCATGTTGTGGATGCAGTGTATGGAGACATGTGCGTTATGGAGTAGTGTGTTTGGCAGAGACCTCATGTTGTGGATGCAGTGTATGGAGACATGTGCGTTATGGAGTAGTGTGTTTGGCAGAGATCTCATGTTGTGGATGCAGTGTATGGAGACATGTGCGTTATGGAGTAGTGTGTTTGGCAGAGATCTCATGTTGTGGATGCAGTGTATGGAGACATGTGCGTTATGGAGTAGTGTGTTTGACAGAGATCTCATGTTGTGGATGCAGTGTATGGAGACATGTGCGTTATGGAGTAGTGTGTTTGACAGATATCTCATGTTGTGGATGCAGTGTATGGAGACATGTGCGTTATGGAGTAGTGTGTTTGACAGAGATCTCATGTTGTGGATGCAGTGTATGGAGACATGTGCATTATGGAGTAGTGTGTTTGGCAGAGATCTCATGTTGTGGATGCAGTGTATGGAGACATGTGCGTTATGGAGTAGTGTGTTTGGCAGAGATATCATGTTGTGGATGCAGTGTATGGAGACATGTGTGTTATGGAGTAGTGTGTTTGACAGAGATCTCATGTTGTGGATGCAGTGTATGGAGACATGTGCGTTATGGAGTAGTGTGTTTGGCAGAGATATCATGTTGTGGATGCAGTGTATGGAGACATGTGCATTATGGAGTAGTGTGTTTGGCAGAGATATCATGTTGTGGATGCAGTGTATGGAGACATGTGTGTTATGGAGTAGTGTGTTTGACAGAGATCTCATGTTGTGGATGCAGTGTATGGAGACATGTGCGTTATGGAGTAGTGTGTTTGGCAGAGATCTCATGTTGTGGATGCAGTGTATGGAGACATGTGCGTTATGGAGTAGTGTGTTTGGCAGAGATCTCATGTTGTGGATGCAGTGTATGGAGACATGTGTGTTATGGAGTAGTGTGTTTGGCAGAGATATCATGTTGTGGATGCAGTGTATGGAGACATGTGCGTTATGGAGTAGTGTGTTTGGCAGAGATCTCATGTTGTGGATGCAGTGTATGGAGACATGTGCGTTATGGAGTAGTGTGTTTGGCAGAGATCTCATGTTGTGGATGCAGTGTATGGAGACATGTGCGTTATGGAGTAGTGTGTTTGGCAGAGATGTCATGTTGTGGATGCAGGGTATGGAGACATGTGCGTTATGGAGTAGTGTGTTTGGCAGCAGTGGCGTGTCTGACCAAGTTGGTGCCCTAGGCAAGATTTGCTGGTGCCCCCCCCCCCCACAAAGAAAATATAATAAAAATTATATCGCAGCTAATTCCACCACTGCAGTGCAGGCTCAGAATCGCTCTTCCCCAGAAAATTTTACGTTTTTTGGACTTTCATCCATGTTTAGAAGAATATTTAATTTTAAATTAACATTAGGATTATACTGTTGTGATGTCATTATTCAGTATCTTCTCCTTTTCTCACTCACTTTCATGTAAGCACCTGCTCTCCCTTTAGTCGTTTTACACTACAACAGACAGCAACACAGGCATAAACACTGAACTTATTATTATTATTATGGAAAACCAGATTATGATGAAAATCAAACACTTTTGAAGAGAGAGCGTATGAAATAAGATTAGAGCTGGGAAGCACAAACTGTTTTTTAATGCATCTTGTTGGTGGTATAAACACAAGACAGCCAAATCCAACAATTTCGAAATTCCCATTTCCCAAAAGTTAATTTTTCAAGATTTTATTCATAACAGTAATCTACAGTTTGCTGACGTCACAAAGTACTATCAGATTTCTACCCCATTTCATCCAATCATATCACAACATGGCAGCTTGACAGCTGCCATGTTGTGATCAATCTTCATTTCAGAAGAATTTTCTCCTCCAAATGAAGGAGAAAATGGAGCCTAGTGTCTGTAATCTGGCAGAATTTCTAGCCCATAAACTAACTACTAACTTGGCCAATTGTATGTAACATACAAGATAAAGCAAACGGTAATGTCTAAAAATGCAAAGAAATGTAACTGGCTCGTTAAACTCGCATTAGGGGATAACATAAGCATAAGGGGTCTCCCCTCGGAGATTCCAGGCGGACGGGCAGCACTCATGCATCGGACTGTCCGCTCCGCTCCACACAGAAGCAGCTGGCTGCCTGGTACTCTGCGGATCCCACTCGCGTAGCACCACAACACGCTGAATCCCACTGATTTGGGGGCGGAACACGCCAGGATTGGCCAATGCCAAAGCCAGTCCCCATAATTGTCAAATCAAATCATCGACACGCTATTATGGTCCGCCTCTCAACCCTGTCATCTCAGACAAGATTTGTTTTCAGACTCTGAAACGGTGCCGCGTCTATGTGCCGACAGGCTGCAGTGCCGACAAGCCGCAATGCCGATAGCCCACAAGCAGAACCAGCTGAGTGAGGTGGCGTGCAGCGTGACGGTGGACCCGCTGGAGCTAAGCTCACCCATCCCCCACGCCTAAACCTAACCTCCCCCCATGCCTAAACCTAACCTCCCCCAGACCCTGACCCTAAACCTAACCTCTTCCACCCCCCACGCCTAAACCTAAGGTCGGCTTAGCGGGTGGACCCCCTCTGAAACGTCTCTGACCCTCGCGCTACTTGCATTCTGTTGGGTTAATTTCGTCTGTAAGAACTCTGTTGAGAAGTTAACCCTAACCATGTTAAGAACTCTGTTGAGAAGCTAACCCTAATCATGTTGCTCCATAGATCGTGGTGACCTGACCATTTCAACTGGAGAGCTGAAGATCACAGGATTGACCAGAGAAGACAGTGGATGGTACACAGTAGAGATCAACAACAACATCAACAGCGAGACTCATCTCAAAGTCATCTGTAAGTGTTTTATGTTGGCAGTTTGTCCAGTTTCAAGTCGGTGATGTGGAGTTGTGTGCGATTCACCACTTGCTTTTAATTAAGTGTAGCCCTGCTATTTCATGACTGTTATTTCTGACAGCCCATGAAGGCAGCATTAGTGTGACAGGCAGCGACGTCATTTTTCCTCCGGATGCAAAGTAAAGCAAAGCTGAGACTCAATGTTAGACAGGACTCAGGAGAGGAACAATTAGAAAAGTGAATATAGATGCTTGAAAAAATATAAATGAAGGATGTCAGGAGAGAAATATGTAGATGCAAGAGAAGATCCGGACCGGAGACACAGAGGGAAGATACAGAAGAGCATTTGATGCTAGCTTTATACCTGAAAAGAAGATTTTGCTTGGAGGTGAAAAGTGGAAGAGAAGACCGCTCGTCACTTGGTATGAGAGGAGAGAGAGAAGAGTTCGGACTGGTTTTGTTCGTAAACCCAGTTCTGAACTGAGAGAGCACCGATCCACACAGAACTACACCTACTACAACCGCCTCATTGAGTTTTTAAAAGTGCAAGCCAGTCTCTTCATAACCTAGAATTGATGTACCACTGCGATTGGACATTTCTCCTCTTAAAATACACTGGGTTCCATAAGCGGCAACCTCTGACTGGGAAAAATGAAGGCAATTCAGAAGCAGGCGCGTAGCCACGGGTGTGCCAGGGTGTGCAAATGCCACCCAGACAGGCCGCTGGCACACCTAAAAAAAATGGGGTAAAAAAAGTTTTTTGTTTTGTCTGCAAAACACATGTCAACGCTGTCATGCACTGTGTCCAACTGTCCGCTGCCCTATGTGCCCCGGAGCATCATGGGAAACTAGTTAAGCTGTCGTCCACGTAAAGTAAACAAATGCATGCACAGCAGCAGCAGCAGCAGCGCCAGCCAGCACCAGCAGTGACTCGTCGTCACCCTCCCCCTCAACAAGTGCGGATTGTAGTGCACCCGTTCCGCACCTGTATTGGTGGTGTACAGTGGAGAAGAGACAGACGATGATGAAGATGATGATGCAGCCGAAACAATGACGTTAACAGCGGGGAACGCAGCCAACAACACACCGGAGGTTTGTGCAGAGCCAGAGGACACTGACGCTACAGATTTCTCTGCAGTAGACGAACCTGCATGCCAACCAAACTTGCGTTCTTCCCGACTAGAACACTCTTTGGAAAACGTAGGTGTTTTTCAGCTAAATGGTACAACAGATACAGTTGGCTAGAGCAGAGGTTCTCAAATGTTTTTCAGCCAAGGACCCCTTACAAGATAGAAAATATACCGGGGACCCCCTCATTCTGATTTGTGATTTTGGGCTAAGCTTAATTGTTTCCACGGTAACGTGCTTGACTTTTAATTTGATAGGTTTAGAGCAAGGTGCTCGACGCAGGTAAATGACGTGCAGCGCACAGGCCCTCTTGGGGCGTCCTTGAGGTATCCTTTCTGCCTCTGGATTGCCTTTGACATAAGGGGGGTCTGGTGAGACGAAGGAGGAGCACGGCCGGGAGAAACCCACAGAGCCTAGATCCTCCATGCACCGAAGGGCCAATACTGCGGCGTAGCACTAGCTCTATTGCAGCGGATTGGGTTCTTTTTACCCCTCCCGCGGGCAACGTTGCAGATAGAGTAGTAAGGCTGATCCGTAGCGGCTTCTGGGACGTGAGTCGGGGTCTTAATTGGCCTCGGCTGGGTCTACTGGGCGAGGGTGTATGATGTTGACAGACCCGAAACACCTAACGACCCCAGATAACATCACTGATGACACGTCCTAGCGCATGCGGTAGCAGTGTATTTGAGAATGTAGAATCCTGGCTTGCCTCTGGCCGGTGACACTTAGGAAAGACTAGGTGACAACCAAGTATAGTTTGGTGACGAGCTGGAGAGACAGTTGACGGCCGGAGAGACGGCAACCCGGTACGGGATGGGATTAGCACCCCATCTTGGCTCTCTCGTGAGGGAGAAATCCACAAACGCTACGGATTAGCCTCCTGAAAATCTGCGCAAGATCGGCGCGGCCTGGGGTCCTCCAGGCTAGAGCAAGGTGCTCGACGCAGGTAAATGACGTGCAGCGCACAGGCCCTCTTGGGGCGTCCTTGAGGTATCCTTTCTGCCTCTGGATTGCCTTTGACATAAGGGGGGTCTGGTGAGACGAAGGAGGAGCACGGCCGGGAGAAACCCACAGAGCCTAGATCCTCCATGCACCGAAGGGCCAATACTGCGGCGTAGCACTAGCTCTATTGCAGCGGATTGGGTTCTTTTTACCCCTCCCGCGGGCAACGTTGCAGATAGAGTAGTAAGGCTGATCCGTAGCGGCTTCTGGGACGTGAGTCGGGGTCTTAATTGGCCTCGGCTGGGTCTACTGGGCGAGGGTGTATGATGTTGACAGACCCGAAACACCTAACGACCCCAGATAACATCACTGATGACACGTCCTAGCGCATGCGGTAGCAGTGTATTTGAGAATGTAGAATCCTGGCTTGCCTCTGGCCGGTGACACTTAGGAAAGACTAGGTGACAACCAAGTATAGTTTGGTGACGAGCTGGAGAGACAGTTGACGGCCGGAGAGACGGCAACCCGGTACGGGATGGGATTAGCACCCCATCTTGGCTCTCTCGTGAGGGAGAAATCCACAAACGCTACGGATTAGCCTCCTGAAAATCTGCGCAAGATCGGCGCGGCCTGGGGTCCTCCAGGCTAGAGCAAGGTGCTCGACGCAGGTAAATGACGTGCAGCGCACAGGCCCTCTTGGGGCGTCCTTGAGGTATCCTTTCTGCCTCTGGATTGCCTTTGACATAAGGGGGGTCTGGTGAGACGAAGGAGGAGCACGGCCGGGAGAAACCCACAGAGCCTAGATCCTCCATGCACCGAAGGGCCAATACTGCGGCGTAGCACTAGCTCTATTGCAGCGGATTGGGTTCTTTTTACCCCTCCCGCGGGCAACGTTGCAGATAGAGTAGTAAGGCTGATCCGTAGCGGCTTCTGGGACGTGAGTCGGGGTCTTAATTGGCCTCGGCTGGGTCTACTGGGCGAGGGTGTATGATGTTGACAGACCCGAAACACGACCCCAGATAACATCACTGATGACACGTCCTAGCGCATGCGGTAGCAGTGTATTTGAGAATGTTATTAGAATGTAATCCATGAACCATTTTAGATTTAAAGCATAAACTATTTTCGTTGAACTATGAAGATTTTGCAAAAAAAAAAAATATATTTTTTTTTATTACATTACATTTACATTACGTCATTTAGCAGACACTTTTGTTTTGTCCAAAGCGACTTACAATATCACAATTTGTCAACAGTACAGAAAACCACTATGCAACACAATCAATGACAGCCAAGATATTTTGATAGACTAGCACCATGTATTTTGATAGACTAGCACCATGTAGGAAGTAGTTTGAGAAGGAATAATTAACATGTAGCATTTTATTTATTTATTTATTTATTTATTTATTTATTTTTACTTGAAAACTTTTCGCGGACCCCCTGGCAAAGTGCCACGGACCCCTGGGGGTCCGCGGACCCCCATTTGAGAACCACTGGGCTAGAGTACAGCATTAAAGTTGATGCTGTATTTTGCCAGCCTTGCCGCCATTTCAGCACTGATGTGAAGGAGAAACATCCTCCATGTCCTATCTTAACCCTAGAACACTAACGTCGGGTGATTTTCACCCGGACAATTGAATTCACGTGATTTTCATTGTCTTGCTGCTGTCTGAGGTGGGCGGGTCCTTAGGTACCTTCACGATGCTCACTGACGTCATTGAATGTAGGTTTGTTTCCCTGCTCCTATTCATGGTTTTTTCTACCGGCTACGCGTTCGGGTGATTTTCACCCGACGTTAGTGATAGAGGGTAAAATATCTTCGGGTTAGTTACAATGGTATTGTGGTGACTTTTTTTTTTTTTTCACCACACAAGTCCCATGAATGGGTGGACCGAAGGAGAAGTTGGGAGCTCCTTTTTTTTTGCGGGGGGGGATTTTTTTATAACGATTACCTAATTTTTCCCGAATTTGACATATTTTTTATAGTGTCCCCCATAATAAACTTTTTTGTGTTTTTTGTGATATTTCACATTTAAAAACAAAAGAAGAGTACCTCAATTTGCCATGTATTGTTGTACTTTAAGATATTTTGATGAGAAGTATGTTTTATGGGGTATATTGCATCGGGTGAAATACACCCGACGTTAGTGATGGTGTGACTTTAAATCACGTTAGTGTTCTAGGGTTAAAGGCACTATGTAGTGATTTTTTTTGTCCACTAGATGTCGCCATATTCCCTCTAAATCTGGCTTGAAAAGGCCCAAATTGTCCGCCCCCTGGCACACCCCCTCTTTATGTGGCACACCCAATGTGCCAAGTCTGGCTACGCCACTGTTCAGAAGTGCAAATAATGCAGTTCCTCGAATGGCCACTTGAAGCTGGCTCAAAAAGCGAGTAAGTCCAAATAGACCCCATGTTAAAATGCCCAACTTTACAGCAGAAATAAGCATGTTTACAACCTGGTTTAAAAAATAATAATTTAGAAGATGTAATTAAGGTGAATTTTGATCCTCTTTTTGGAAAGATTTCTGTTGATGTGGAGAGGTGGTCGTCTTTGTTTTTGTCCCTGTGGGGTAAAGTAAATGTGTTAAAAATGAATGTTATCCCGAAGGTAAATTACTTGTTACAGTCACTTCCATTATGTATCCCCATGACATACTTCAAGAAATTTGACAGGATTTGTAATAATTTTATATGGAACGGTAAAAAAGCCAGAATGCGACTTGAAAAGTTACAGATGCCTGTCGACAAGGGAGGCCTCGGGCTTCCAAAACTTATTTTTTATTATTATGCTTTTAGTTTAAGACATTTGGCCCAGTGGTCATTACCTCCTGAAAGGGCGCCTCCCTGGTTCGTATTAGAGCAAATCGGATTTCTCCCTCTCTCCCCTCTTGCCGGTATAACAGCTAAGTTGTCACCTACATTTCGGTCCCATCCTATCATCTCTCATCTTCAGACGGTCTGGAAAAAAGTCTCTTTAATCTTTAAGATTAACCCATATTTGAACTCAGAATCAGGGATTTGGCTAAACCCCAAGCTCCCTATAGGTAGAGCTCCCTTTTTTTGGAAGGAATGGAATAATAGAGGCATCAGTATGCTGGGTGACCTGTATGAGAGAGACACTCTAAAAACGTTCGAGACCCTAATCCAAGATTTTAGTTTACCTAGGACACAGCAGTGGCAATATTTTCAATTGAGGCATTTACTTGTGAAAACCTTTAGTTCAATTAACACCCCTCCGTCTCACTCGGATCTACTGAGTAACATAATAAGAACATTTGGTCTGGGTCACGAGGCATCACACTATTACTCCATGATTTTCAACCAAGCTCATAAAGGGAACTGGGCATTAAAACGAGTCTGGGAACATGATTTACATTGTTTATTTAATGAGAAGGAATGGGACCGAATATGTCAGAACTCAAAGAAAATGTCTAGTGATATTAGAATTAGATTAATTCAATTCAAAATAATTAATCAGTTTTACTGGACCCCATCAAGGTTGCATAGATTGGGGCTGAAAGACACAGCAAACTGTTGGAGGTGTGAGAGGGCAGAGGGTACTCTTTTACATGCACTATGGTCATGTTCTGTTCTTCAAGATTTCTGGCACAAAGTTCATAAGAAAATCTGTGATATTGTGAAGCTTGATTTTCCTTTCTGTCCTAGACTTTATGTTTTGGGTGACCCCTCACTGCTCGCCCACTGTGTGGGTGAGGTAGCAGACTGGATCCAGACTAGTATTATGGTGGGGAGGCAAATGATAATGAGGGGGTGGAAAACAACAGGGGCACCCTCCATGCAGGAATGGCTGATTGAACTGGGAAGGGTGGCGTCCTATGAACATTTGTCCTATAGGATGCACAACAGATTGGAGGTCTTCACCTTGAAATGGGGGACATATCTGGCTACTAATGTAGCGCAGGACACTTTACCACAGGGAAGGATTCTGGACTGATAGAGCTACATGATGTAAGATTAAAAAAAAAAAAAAAAAGTCGCTGTGCCTTTTTGTTTGTCATCGTTTGTCTGTTTTTGTCGGTTTTCTTTTTAAGTTATTTACTATGTATGAAGGATTGTACTGATGATTGTCGTGAAAATAATAAAAAACTTTAAATCAGAAAAAAAAAAAAAAAAAAAAATTGGTCCCTATAGCTATTTCACCGTTCGTGAAACTGTATGAGAAGTGAATGTTTATGTAACTCACCTGTTTATACAAAACGAAGTCAGATTGTATAGAAGGAAAATTAACTTACTTCTCACTTGATTTATAAATTTGGTTTCCTAATGAGTTCATGATCTCAATCTCTAGGTTTCAAGTCTTCTTTAATACAGCATGATGTTAATTTTGTAAATTATGGTCCAATTAAGCCTCAAATAGACGAGAGAAAAGACGATGCTTTGACAGGGTTTTTCCTGCATAGACAATTACGAGGCGGCCGCCTCCATATAATTTAGCTCCGCCTCCAGCTCTCGACAGGTGAAACCATACTTGCAAAAACACTAACAAGTGTTGCACTTGTGGCTTGGTGATGAAATAGTAGCTCAGCAACCTTTACCAGTAACGTCAGATATAGACATTAATTTGCCCCCTAAACCTTCAATCAAATAACCATTTCATTATTTGTAAGTGATGGCTGGCTGGTTGCCTTTCCACAGCCACTTGTTCTGTTTGAGATTGTAAACTGTAATGTAGTAGCCGTGCCCATTAGCCTCCGATTAGCTACAATAATGTTATTAGACGTCAGCTACGTGCTCCCACTCACGATAAAGAGCCTTTCTGAAAGCACAGTTTTCAGTCCTGCTGCTTAATGCTGTGTTTCCAACCAGGAAAAAGAGGGAATATCAGCTCTCTTATCATTAGTGCGACTGTGTTTAGCAGCTCCCATTGGCTCCTCACAACTACCCATGTCTGCTAGCGACAACAACTGTCAGAGTTTTTCAAAATAACACATCTAAAGCACACATAAGCCATTGAAAGTGATAATAGGTTTATTTTGAAAATTAAATTAAATGTAAGGAAATACCCTAAAGACACGTTTAGATGCACAACAAAATAGATAAAAAGTGACTGGCAAGAGCCTGCGAGAGCATGGTTTTACACAGACAGCTCACTTGACTCATGATGAAGCCATGCATTAGGTGAAGCTAACTGTATTGAGACAATTAACAACACATACACAAAGCTTTTTGTGCACAGTAGATCTCAGGACATTTTATTTTATTACATTCTTTATTCACTGTAAATGGTCAGCAATTATACTGAACATGTAACAGTAACTGTTGGCTACTGATGTTTATTTAGCTATTATATTTTTATTCTTTATTTCCTCAGTGCTCACTTCCAGAAGTTGACAATGCATAATGTTAAATTCTTTTTTTAAATAAAGTTGGCCTATTTGTTCAAGAAAGCAGCCGTCTGAGTAGCTTTGCACATCGTTATATCGGTGCACAATCCACATAGAAAAGGTCTATATCTGCTCAAAAATGCACTATGTCGACACTCGGCAGCCATATCAGTAATCGGTGAATATCGGCTCTAGTACCACCCCTGCCTCATTTTGAGCCAGGAAAAACCCTGTTTGGGGTGTGATTGACAGGTCACCTGTCCAGTGATCTCGCAGCTCACCTAACACGGACCAATAGCAGGCAGCGCTGCGGCTCTGTCTGGCAAAACAAAAGAACAAGATGGCAACGGTCAAAATGCCAAACTCAAGGCTTCAAAATGGTGACAATCATGGTGGCTACATGGATATTTTTATACAATCTATTAACATTGTGCTGAAACCCCCCCTCCATGTTACATGTTTGTTCATGTTAAAGGGATAGTTTCTTTATGTGGGGTACGTGAGTGCATACAGTCAGTGTAGCCTACTACATGCAGTAGAATGCAGCCGGCGTGGTTTCAGTTTGGAGAAATGGAGACCGGCCGCATCACGCAAGTAGAGCTGTCTGCTGAGTGTGAAGGGAACCAAAATCAGAAAAAAACATAAAATGCTTCCATACTGCTCACCTGGTGTAATCCAAGTCTCCACAAGCCCTCAGATACCAAGTTGACTTGAAAAAGTGTATTTTACACCGTGTTTTTAGCTGAAATCTTCACTGTAGCCAGGTGTGGAGCTAAGTGGGGAAGAAGTGGGGCTGATGCACCACCTGCACCTTTCTCATGGCCCCTTCACATCAGCAGACAGCTCTACTTGCCTGATGTGACCGGTCTGCATTTCTCCAAACTGGGACCAGGCTGGCTGCATAAATGTAGTACACAAACTGTATGCAAGTACCTCACACAAACTCACGTCAAAAAAATCCAAACTATCCCTTGAAGTGCACATTAGGTGCACAAAGTGTGCGAGTGTCTCTGTCTCTTTCCAGCTGTCTGCATTGAGACAGAGAAAGAACAATGTGCATGTGAGTGATCCTGACTGTAACAGCTGTTCTCCTCTTCTCTCCATCAACAACAGCACCTGTCTCTAAACCCTCCATCTCTAAATGGTGTGCAGATGATTTGACTCGCTGTTTTCTGAGCTGTGAGTCAAACACCACCACAGACGCTGAACCAGTCAGCTACACCTGGGAGAAAGACAACACCAGAGAGAATTACACAGAGTTACTCAAACACCAAATGATCATTACAAAGGTACAATACAGCAATACTACTGACAGTGTTTGTACCTCTGTCTTTTTGGCTGAGTCTTTCTGTCCATGTGTGAGTTAGTTAATGCACTGGTTCTCAAACTTTTTCACATCAACTGACATAAATTAGACCACAGACTCCCATCTGATAAGATTTTAGCTTTTAGATGTTTTATTACAGAAAGTGTATGAAGACCATGACCAAAACAGTCATTGTGTTAATTGTGGATGAATTATAGGGACATTAAGTTATCCTTCTTTTTGCTGGGGACCCTCTCATGGACCTCTGGGGTTCCCCAGACCCCATTTTGAGAACCACTGAGTTAATGTCCACTAGTAATATCAGGAGATGAACAAATGCATTCCTTTACAGGAATACACCATAATGATTTGTTCAACTTGCATCACATATTCATTGCACCAGCCGCTAGTTTTCAGCTGTTTTAACCCCCCTCCCCCTCCCTTCCTCCACCAAGCCCAAATATAGAATGCCAAAGTCACGCCCTCTTCCAGGTTAGACATACAAACCAAGGGGTTTCATCCACCGTTTATTTTTCCATAGACATTTTGTAAAATGTTTATAAGAATAGTTTTACTTGGTCAAACCAAGTGATTCAGCTATATTTAGAATCAGGAGAGACCATAAAGAGAGAACATTTCACTCTTCACACATAAAAAACACACGCTAAATCCACATTTTTGCTTTGGTCAGTTTTATATCATAAAGATTTTCAGGGCTACAATGGGAAACCTGTGAAAGCCTGAAAGAGAGTGAGCATGTGAAGTGTTTAGCTAGCAGCTTCTGTGAACTGTGTCTGAGCAGCTCCTCTCAACACAGCAGATTACATCATGTGCTTTAGGTGTGGTGTTTTTGGATGCTTCCAATGTGGGCGTTGGCTTAAGAATACTGTGCTTTAACCAGAGTAGCTGGTTTAAGCTGCTGAAGTGCCATTGAGCAAGACACTGAATCTGAATGCTCTGTTAAAAAGTGAAAGTGAAATGTGGTTTGTGATCTTATATTTCACTGGTTTTATAGGTGAATGATTTGAAGTATGCATCATTCAGCTGTAAGGTGGAGAACCCAGTCAGTGAGGAGGTCAGCCAACCCATCAGCAACCCCCTCATCCCGAGTGAGTTACAACACTTTAACAACAATGCAATTCTGCCACTACATCTCTCTCGTCTCTCCCCTCCCTCTCTCTCTTGTCTCTCCTTCCCTCCCTTTCTCTCTCTCTCTATCTTAATCTCAACCCACCAGTCAAGGCAGATGCCACCTAGAGTCAGGTCTGCTCGAGGAGTTGTTTTCCTTCCTGCTGCTGCCAAATGCATGTTGGGGAATTGTTTAAATTGCTGGGTTGAAACTTAGTAAAGACCCTGGTCTTCAACCATTTGTAAAGCATCTCAGATAACTGTTGTTATGATTTGCTGCTATATAAAGCAACTTGACTTGACTTAACACTTGTTGCTGTTGTTTTTTCTCTAGAGTCTGATGCTGAAGGGAAAAGGAGAACAGGGAGAATAGTCACCATCTTCGTGGTACTGACAATGTTGCTGCTCGTCATAATTCCCATTGTCAAACGCATATGCAGAACAGGTAGGAAGCCAAGAAATACTATATTTATTTACAATTAATTACTGTCTAATTGATATTATTAATACTGATGTAATCAAAATGAGCTTTGCCTCTAATTGATAGTATTCACATTTTGTGTTTATATTTTATTTAGGGTTAGTTGCCTTACTCCATAACCGGGCCTAGACCCCCCCATGTTTAATGTTGTTGAACTGCCTCTCTTGAGTTCCATTTCCACCCTGCCAACACAGGAGGCGCTGCACTCCTCTCCCATAGACTTGAATAAAAGATTGCCAGGTGTTTTTTTACTAAAGCTTTACATTACAGCCTGTAACGTACAGCGTAATGATTCCAGAGTAATGTTTTGTACTAACAGTGAGCCAGTACAGTAGCTACTGATACATACTCTTTCAGGGGGATTCAAGACCCCTCCATTTCCTGAAAGGGAGATCATTCAGGTTGATCAGGGGTTTATTTTGTGATCATGACCAACTTGCTGTTCTACACTATCCTGCTTATTACAGTGAGACAGCCCCTTGGCTCAAGACCATTAGAGAGAGGTCTGACACCTGCATGGTCAGGCAGTCAGTCTGTCTCTCCTCCTTGGGTTATTTGGTTTGCTTAGTTTTGGGTTTTTTTTTTTTTTGTGTCACAGCCAAAAGATTCCAAGTATCATAATTCTGTGATACAAAGATCATGTAGGTTACCCTGATAGTGGCACTATGTTAAAGTGAATGAACGGAGTTCCTCAATAATATAATTAAATGTATTCAGGTGTTCATATTGTGGTATGACATATTCTGTCTGATAATTGTTTTAAGCAGGTAGTTATGGTACCTAAATCACTCATAGCATTATTCCTATTGATGCACTCAAAGTGTTGCTCGAATCTGACAGACAGAAAACTTTGATGCCAGCAGAGGTGGAACGTAACTCGAGCAGTGTAGGCTAATTATGTACAGTTTCTATGGAAGGGGACTTTATTTGAGTGTTTCTCCCTTTTGACTTTCTACTTTTACTCTACTACATTCCAGAGGTAAATATGGTACTAGTTACTATTACTACAGTATTACTATTATTAGTTACTTTTCAGAATAAGTTTTAACATGCTAATCAAAGCTGAAGATGGAGCTGAGATGAAAGCAACAACTTTACGCCCATTCTCTGGATTGTTGAAAGTAATTTTGTCACAAATCATGACCCGGAGCAAAAACCCACAAACAGACACAAAGACAAAACACAGTGCAAGGTTGTGCAGGGGACCGAGAAAAGGGGCTGTTGTGGTTTGGCTGTAGAGTTCCCAGGTTCGAGTCTGAGGGTCGGCAGGCGAGCTGGAGGTGGAAGGGCAAAGCCAGAGAGCAGTGGCTTGTTGAAAGGAGGAGCAGAGCAGCTGTCAGTCTTAGCAAGCAGAGCAACATAACCCTCATGTTAGCTGATGGATTAGCTTTACAAGACCACACCTCCATCTTCACCACACCACATCATCCGTAGACACTTTTGAGAGCAAGAGGAATACCAGGGCTTCAAGCCTATTGCCCCTGAAGGGGCTTGAATATCTGTATCTTGAATAACTGTATCTGTCACCCAGGTCAGCAGTTGCCCTGGATGGATCTAAAAAAGTGTAGTCATCAGTCGGTCAGCAGTTGACCTGGGCAAATGTCATGCAATTGGGCAAAGTCAGCAATAGAAAAACATGGAAGGGTGATGGTGATGATGTCACAATGCCCTAAAATGGCCTGCGAAGGCCTAAAAACAAAATATCGCTATATATCGCAAATTCTTTTTTCTTTCCTGGAGCACCTAATAACAACCAATATCTGTCATTGGGCCAAATGTCAGGTCTCTGCGATTCAACAACTCACAGCTGATGACGAAAAATAAAAATAAAAATAATAATAAAAATTTTAATCTGAGCAAAAACAATAGGGGTTAGCCCCTTCGGGGCTTGACCCCCTAATAAGAATAAAGAAACAGACAAATCATCCCTTCCTGTTCACCTCAAACTCTACTGGACAGAAATATATGCTCCCATTTTTCACAAGCTTTAAAAAAGGATCTAAGACTTTTTAGATGAAAAAAAAATACTTATTCCTCTCATTTTGTTCACAAATGTGTTTAAATCCATGTTAGTCAGCACTTCTCCTGTGCCTTGGTCTGGTCAGCTCTGAAACTCTGGTTGAGTAATAATAGCCGATTCTACAACAGCACCTTATACCCAGTCAGGGCCTGCTTGTCAACCCACCAGTAATGAGCGGAATAGAGTCCAAGGAGTTGGGAATGTGTAAATTATCAGGACATGTTTGCATTACTCTTTACTTACCTCTCATTGATTTAATCTGTTTTTATTCTTTCAGAAACTCTTGCTACATGTCAACATCAACACAAATCTAATCAGAAGCAGAAGTTTCAGTGTCTGTGTGAATGGTTTGCTACAGCAGGAAACAAAAAACTTCTGAATCAGATCTACACACAGCTTTACATCACAGTGGGAGCAACTGGAGAGGTCAATTATGAACATGAGGTCAAACTGATTGAAGCAGCATCCAGAAAGCAGAGATCAGAAACACCAATCATGTGTGAAGACATCTTTAAACCCTTACCTGGAAGAAATTTACCAAGAACAGTGATGACAATGGGAGTGGCTGGCATTGGGAAAACAGTCTTAACACAGAAGTTCACTCTGGACTGGGCTGAAGACAAAGCCAACCAGGATATACAATTCATATTCCTGTTCACTTTCCGAGAGCTGAATCTGCTGAAAGATGAAAAGTTCAGCTTGGTGCAACTTCTTCATCTCTTCTTTCCTGACACCAAAAAAGCAGGAATCTGCAGCTTTGATGAGTTCCAGATTGTGTTCATCCTTGACGGTCTGGATGAGTGTCGACTTCCTCTGGACTTCATGAAAAACGAGATTGTGACTGATGTTACCAAGTTGACCTCAGTGGATGTGTTGTTGACAAACCTCATCAATGGGAAACTGCTTCCCCTTGCTCGCCTCTGGGTAACCACACGGCCTGCAGCAGCCAATCAGATGAAGTATGTTGACATGGTGACAGAGGTGAGAGGCTTCACTGACGAACACAAGGACGAGTACTTCAGGAAGAGATTCACAGATGAGCAGCAGGCCAAAAGAATAATCAAATACATCAAGACGTCACGAACCCTTCACATCATGTGCCACATCCCAGTCTTCTGCTGGATCACTGCTACAGTTCTGGAACATCTGTTCAAAGCCAGTGAGAGAGAGGACCTGCCCAATACCCTGACTGCTGGTTCAGTCCAAACAGCAACACATCAAGTTTCCTGAGAGAACTGAGACAGAGACCAGGGAGATGATTCTCTCTCTGGGAAAACTGGCTTTTGAGCAGCTGGAGACACGCAACCTGATCTTCTATGAAGCTGACCTGAAGATGTGTGGCATTGATATCACAGCAGCCTCAGTGTACTCAGGAGTCTTCACACAGATCTTTAAAGAGGAGTGTGTGCTGTACCAGCAGGTATTCTGCTTTGTCCATCTGAGCATTCAGGAGTTTCTGGCTGCTGTCTACATGCTCCACTGTCACACAAACAGGGATAAGGAGGTTCTGGAGACATTCCTGGGTGGTGAAGAAGAAGAAGAAGAAGAAGAGGAAGAAGGTAGATCTAAAGACAGTGAACACTCCCTGGATGTCTTCCTGAGGAGAGCCATGCTCAAATCCCTTAAGAGTGAAAATGGCCACCTGGACCTCCTTGTCCGCTTCCTTCATGGTCTCTCACTGGAGTCTAGCCAGAAACTCCTGCGAGGCCTGCTGGGTCAGACAGAGAGCACACCAGAAAGCGTCCAGAGAGCCATCATCAGCAACCTGAAGAAGATGAACACTGATAATACTAAAGTTCAACACATCAATACCTCTCCAGACAGAAGCATCAACATCTTGCACTGTTTGGTAGAGATGAATGACCAGTCAGTACATCAGGAGATCCAACAGTTCCTGAAGTCAGAGAAGAGATCAGATAAACTCTCTGAGATCCACTGCTCAGCTCTGGCCTACATGCTGCAGATGTCAGAGGAGGTTCTGGATGTGTTGGACCTGGAGGCCTACAACACATCGATGATTGGGCGACAGAGGCTGATCCCAGCTGTGAGGAACTGCAGGAAGGCTCGGTTAGTCCTGATGTGAATACCAACAGTATAGAACAGTGTAGTGTGATCTTAATATAACTGACACAATCAGAATTACTATATAGTTCCTCAAACATACACAACTGTTGTTCTACATAGCAGTGTGGCACACAGTAATCACATAATTTACTTTTCCTCTAACAGAGTAAAGTCATTACTGTTGCAGGTTCAGTTTCACATTCCAATCAGTAATCTAAAGCCACTTCTTAACATGCAGTGGAATCAGGATTATAACCTGCTCCTAGCCGGTTGGCCTGCATGTTAAACAACAATTAGCCGGCTTATGCGCACTCCCGCGAGTCCGTATCATATCCATCTCAACCCCTTGTATAAGATCTGCATTATTTTCGCATATCTTGAGAACCGTTGTTCGGCTCGACTTCAAACTTGGGGAGTGTGCTTAGTGGGACCTGCAGTGCAGTGCGAGAAAAACAAATAAGAAATGCGCCCACAGTGGGAGCTACAGCGATATTTTACATTTTCATTGTGATATCTTCAGTGATGTCAAGGGGGAGGGGAATGGGCACTGTGTAATGGGTACTGCACCAATCGGGGGGCGGAGAAGAGTGGGAGAGCATGATGTATGAATGGGAGAAGGGGAATGGGTAGATGTAGGTAGGCAGGGAACGGGCATGGGTAGTGCACTAGTAACAACAACAACAACAACCATTATCATTATTATTGTCCTCGTCATTATCATCATTATTGTTAATTATTTTTATTATTATTATCAGTATTATTATTGGTGGTGGTGGTACTGGTAGTAATACTACTAGTCTTAGTAGACGTAGTAGTATGCTGTATAGGTTTTGATTGGTATGCTATAGTCTCAGCTCTGCTTTGATAATCTCATTTTACATTAAATCTGTAAATAGACTTTGTAGCTGTGAACTCTGAGAGACCTGAGCTCTGAAGTCCTTGTCTCAGCTCTGAAGTCCAACTCCTTCTTTATTATTTATTCAGATTGCGGTTCTGCACCTTGTCAGACGCTCACTGTGAAGTTCTGGCCTCATCTCTGAAGTCCGACCCCTCCCATCTGACAGAGCTGGACCTGAGTGACAGCTACCTGTATTCTACAAGTGTGAAGCTGCTCTCTACTGGACTGGAGAGTCCACACTGCAGATTGGAGACTCTCAGGTCAGAAATATAATGTGCTGATCTGAATATTATATGAATATTGTCATTTGAGGATGTCTCTATCCTGTCTTTCCATCTGAAATCAGACAGTAGGGATGGGTATCGTTTGGATTTTATCGATACCTTTCAACGATACCTATCGATACTTCGGTACTGCTTATCGATACAGATACTTATCGATACTCTTATCGATACTACTCTCCATAATTTGTGCAAAAAATAAAGACATGACATGAAGAGATGTGAAAAGATTCAACAGTAATTTTGTTATTACTTATTACAAGTTAAATTCCTGAGAAGGCCTATTTCACCTCTGTGATTGTGAATATGATGATTTATTAAACCTAGGCCACCTATGTAGTGTCACTCTTAAGGGGGAATCATACTTGCACGTAGAATTCATTGCGCACGTCACTGACTGGAAACTCGACACTAACAAAGTTGCCTGCAATACATCTCTTTACTGGGGCATATTTTCATTTACAAAACATTTTCTTCATCAAGTCTGGATAAATCACACCCGTTTTCAAAGGATTATGGGACAAACCAGCACGATGCAGTCAGTTACGTTACGTGGAGTTTGTGGACCAACTTTATCTGAACGGATGGCTCTGGATGTAACTAATTTGCTGCAAGCTAACGCGTTACAGGTAAAGTGAACACCGTCGCTGTACGTTGTTGTTCTGTATTCAGAGTTGGCAAAGTCCACATAATATTCTGTGACTGTCAGAAAATAGGTCAGGTTCAGCAAAGCACTGTGAGGTTTGTGCAACGCGAGGCAGAGATTTCTCTCTGTCTCAGAATCATCACAGGGCAGTCGCTCGCTTTATCAGATTATTGTATTTATATTGTTGTGTGAATCAGCATCGCGATGCCTCCCATCATAAAACTAGTTTTCTTCCAAATATACTACTGGGCCCGTATGCCTAAAGATTCTGAGAATCCTCTCAGAGAGCTCCTAACTTAGCCTAAAAATTCCTAGCAAGGAGTCTTAGCTTA
The DNA here is from genome assembly GCF_964638095.1 of Poromitra crassiceps. Lineage (NCBI taxonomy): Eukaryota > Metazoa > Chordata > Actinopteri > Beryciformes > Melamphaidae > Poromitra > Poromitra crassiceps. The sequence goes on from NC_139645.1 coordinate 35,548,596, forward strand.
GGAGTGATTCCAGAACATTCTCAGAGAACTCTGAGCAAGGAATGGACAGAAACTCCTATCTTAGTGAGGAAGTGTGGTTGACCCCGTTGCCAGGTATGAGTCATCATTTCAAAAGCTGTGATTGGTTGATCCTAAAAGCTAGATAAAAATACACTTTTGGTGATAATGAGCATAGAATGGACCGCCAAATCAATAAACTTAATCATAGAATCTAATCTCTATGAAGACTGTGTAATTATAAATAATATTTTACATAAAAAGAAAATCTCTGTTAAATGAATAGTAAGCTATACTTCAAAATTATCTTAAAAACAACAAGAAGTGGCAATTGGCTGGCACATAATGTCCCTCGAAAAGCTGTCTGAGGCCACTCTCAGAGAGCATTCTGGCATCATGTGTTGAGCCTGGCCATTTAGCAACAATGTCCAAAATCTTATAGTCAGCATTGCAAACAAATTGAACATTGATGCTGTGAAACCTTTTCCTGTTCACGAAGACGGGTTCATCTTCTGACAGTGCAGTTATTCGGACGTGTGTCCCATCGATTACACCCACAACACCGGGGAATCCTGCGATGTCCATGAATGCCCTTTTGTGAGCCTGTAAACCCTGCTGAAAAAACCAGCATAGACCAGCATGAATTTCTTGCTGGTCTATGCTGGTTTATGCTGGTTAGTGCTGGTCTGATGCTGGTCTATGCTGGTTAGTGCTGGTCTGATGCTGGTGGACCAGCATTACCTTGCTGGTCCACCAGCTAACGCTTGCTGGTGAAGCTGGTAAACTACCATGGTCTTGCTGGTGAAGTTGCTGGACCAGCATGGTGAAGCTGGTGGACCAGCATGGTGAAGCTGGTGGACCAGCATGGTGAAGCTGGTAAAGCTGGTGGACCAGCATGGTCATGCTGATGAAGCTGGTGGACCAGCATGGTGAAGCGAGTGGACCAGCATGGTGAAGCTGGTGGACCTGCATGGTGAAGCTGGTGGACCAGCATGGTCATGCTGATGAAGCTGGTGGACCAGCATGGTCATGCTGATGAAGCTGGTGGACCAGCATGGTGAAGCTGGTGAAGTTGCTGGACCAGCATGGTGAAGCTGGTGGACCAACATGGTTGTGCTGGGGATTGCTTGACCAGCATGGTCATGCTGGTGGAGGAGATTGTGAAATGCTCCACAATGGAAATTACCTCCTCTGTACCCTGCTGGTCCATGGCATGGATTTAATTTTAACTTTCGTGTCCAGGCCAAGCCCAGGTCCCTTTTTGGGGTGTTTTACAAAAGTTAATTGTGTTAGTGTGTGTTAGAGAAGCAAATGAAAATGTAATTAATGTAATGAGAATATAATTAGGCCTATCAAAATCTTGGGGACAATTTTTGAAGTTTGGGAAACAATCTGGCCCATCACCCATCCCCTATGGGTTATAGGGTGGGTTATATTAGCCTGGGTAAACCCAGCCTCCACGTGACCTGCTCTCAGACCTGAGCCCTGTACTACGAAACTAGTTTAACAGATCCGCGATAAGTCCCTTTGATCTGGTTTGACTGAACAGGATCAAAGCTATCTAGTTAACTGATACTACGACGCTGGTTTTTTACTAGGTAAGTGGACCTGGGATCTGCCTGTGCACGCGCACGTTTTTCGCTCGTGCACAGGCGCGCGTCCATGCGAAAGAGGTGCGCTAGCCAATCACATTATGAACAGCTGAGTTTATCCACGCCCACACCCATTTCCACACCCATTTCCTCGTTCAATGAAGCGCAGTGCATGATCAGAGTTTTAGCGGATATTTAATGTATCCGCGATTTAATGTCAGAATGAAAATCCGCGTTGGATAGTCTGCTGAAGGGCTGTCTAAAGCAGCAGCTTGTATTCACATCAGTCATTTGATTTACTTTGATCAGCGATTTCTGTCTCCTACAGCTTTGTGCGAGTGTAAATGTACATTAAATGTGTAATCTCAGTCTATAAATTTCCACAATCTGTAAGCCTATTTAGACCATAGATTTAGAAAGCATGCTCAATGAATAATGATCTCTATCACTCATTATGTGTGTGTGGTTGCACTGATCGAATAATTCATATATAGGCTATAATAATGATATCCTAATATAAAAGAGAAAACTGCTGGACTGAATTGAGACGATGCGGGCATACTTTTCATTGATAAAAACTAGCCTATTTTTGCTCATATATTGGCATACAGCCTACAGGACACAGTTCCAGCTGAAACATGCAAGAAGCCTGCATATTTAGTATTGGGGCTATCCCATATTTATCCCATCTATATTATATGTATAGGCTTTTCTGGCATGTAGGAGAATATCACCCTCACTCCATTTGAGGCTCCGTTTAGCCTATGATATGCGCTGCGGTGATTAATAGTGATCATATTTCTCCACGCATAGTTGAGCTGTTAAGACATAAAGTGGTAAGTAGGCTTAATTTAATTATGTAGCCTACAGAGCCACAAATGTTTTTCTTGTTATATTCTCAGTTGACTGCAATCTATTTTTCATATGGCGATCTTATATGAACGGTGAGTGACTCCAGAGAGCCGATTATATGGGTCTGTCATGGATTTTGATCTTATCCTCTGAAGCTAACCTGGTCGCGACCAGGTTAGCTTTGCAGCCTCAGTTGCCATGGTGATTGAAAGTTAACTTGCTTTGTAGTACGGCTAAACCAGGTTTAAACTCAAACTTACTCGGATAAGGCATTAAACTAGCTTCGTAGTACAGGCTACTGCTCTCAGTCACTACGAGAGCAGAGCAGGTCTGAGAGCAGGTCACGTGGAGGCTTGGTTTACCCAGGCTAGGGTTATATGCCTTCTTTTTTATATTTTGTATTGTCTTCTGGCCTCCATTGACAGCTTGCCAGATAAAATAAATGGTACAGGGCCAAGTTATAACATAAGCAACAAATAACGCAACACACAAGAAAAAAGTTTTAACCATGCCCAACAAAACACCTTACAGGGTAACAGGCTAATATAACACAATACAAGAGGCTAATGCAATTCTATATCAAGCATAGTCCTTTAAAATAACATTACACATGAATGTATTATTATTATTATTATTATTATTATTATTATTATTATTATTATTATTATTATTATTATTATTACCTTTATTGTTATTGTTATTGTTATTATTATTATTATTATTATTATTGTTGTTGTTGTTGTCATTATTATTACTATTATTACTTTCAAGCTATGTTATGTTTTCTACTGTAACAGAGGCTTTAATTAAACTCTAGGTGGCCGTGGGTCAGACTCATTTCTGAGGCCAGTTTTCCCATATAGAGGGTATGCACGTGATGTCACAGGCAGAAGTCACTGCATGGTCACGCCCACTGAGTGACAGCAAGACATGATTTTGAATGCAGTAATCAGCCTAGATTAATGACACCTACTGCTCCAAACAACAGAGAACCTGCTGAATGTTTTGCCCATAGGTTTTGCCAGTCCCGATTGAGGGGGCATGTTCCAGTGGGAAAGTGACGTCCGTGCTGCATACCCTCCATTCAATTGGAACTATTTTATGGAACTGAGTATCACTACGCCTCTGATATGCTGCGCGAGACCATCTCCAAACTTTCGCGCGGCTGGACCTGCCTGCACCATTTGTCAATTGTCAGTACAGCACTCACTGCTCCGGTCTTCAAATAAACTCCAGAAACAATGAACCGGCGGCTTGAAGCAGATTATTTGTGGAGGTGAGTGAAGTAGGCTTAACTTGCTTGTGTGTTATTTACTACGACAGAAAGAGGTTATTTTGGTTTAGTATTTAGTTTAGTATTTTGGTTCAGCTGTCAATCAAATCTTCATTACAGGATCATTTTCTCTTCCAAATGAAGGCGAAAATGGCGCCTAGTGCCTGTCATCTGGCAGAGTTTCTAGCCCATAAACTAACTACTAACTTGAGCAATTATGCAAACTAAATCAAACGGTAATGTCTAAGAATGCAAAGAAATGTAACTGGCTCGTTAAAACACGCATTCCAGGAATATTATTTACATTTATAACGATAATGGCGCGCGCCTCCGAGCCTGACAGCCTCCCTGGCTGTCAGGGGTCGTCTCTCGGAGATTCCAGGAGGGCGGGCGGGCAGCACCTATGAATCGGATTGTCCGCTCGCCCCGCACGAAGCAGCTGGCTCCCTGGTACTCTGCGGATCCAACTCGTGTAGCATGACAACAGGCTGAATCCCACTGGATTTGCGGGTGGAACACGCCAGGATTGGCCAATCCCAAAGCCAGTCCTCAGAATTGTCAAATCAAATCATCGACACGTATATGGTCCGCCTCTCAATTCGTTTTCAGTGTCTGACGCTCGCGCTGGTGCATTCCGTTCCGGTTCACTTCGACTTTAATGGTGGAGCTGATTTAATTACTGTATAAATATGAAAACAGGGGGAAAGCTCTACCTTACCTGGTATTTGTGATGTGTAAAGTAAAGCTAGAGAAACTGACCCAGACCTTTTTCGTTGGGTTTCACTTTTCAATTGTGCAAATATTACAGTCACTAAACTGTTTCCCTGTAATGCTCTGTAGATCTTGGATGTAACCATATTGAGATTTCCATCTCTTTTTCAAGTGGGCCCTGCTCGCACTCACACACACATTAAGGGGTTAAGGGCCTTGCTCAAGGGCACCTCAGTGATGGTAATGAGGGAGGGGCAGTGCTGCTTTTCACACATTCTTTTCTAATTGACACTGTCTCTTTGTCTATATACTGTGTGTGTGCAGGTTTTCGATGAGATATCATACATTGAGGGAGAAACAGCCAGTGGGGGACACACATTAATCTGTTAAGTAAGTTGAGAACTTTTCTTTTCTCCAAAAACCTATTCCTATGGTCCTCTAGGCCTACTTGCTTTTTATCCTTTCTGAAAAGGATTTTATTTTATTTTATTTTATTTTATTTTTATTTTTTGTGTGTGCTTTGAGCACCACAACATGGCCGGTGTCTCCAAAACTCAGCAACTCACACCAAAACGATCTAGATGGACATATCCTGTGGGTGGCTGTAGTTTTAATTAAAGGTGACTGGCTTGTTAAATAAATGATTTGTGCACATAGCTGATGCCATGATCCCATGGAACCTAATGCATGTGTCACTGCATTTGGACTCTTATTTACCAAATTGTAATGTGTCTGGAATGGATGAGCTGTTTTACCGGGTTCCAAGGTGGATCAGAAAGGTGCGATTTAACGCCCCCACTTACAGTATCTGACTTATCAACTTCAAGATGAATTTTAAAATGTGTTGGGAACTTGGGACCAATCGGGCTGTGAGCCAGAAAGGTCTTTGTACAGCTAGACCCTGGGCAGACAGTACAGTGAAATAATTTTTAAAGTAGCTCATGCGTCACTTTTGTGTAGCACTTTTTCAAATGGCAGTTGAAATATTGACCAAAGAACAGTGTTACTCTGCCACTAATTTATCTCTGTTTGCTTTTCAGTTTGATACAAAGAATGGCTCCAGAACCAAAACCTGGGTGAAGCAGATGTGGAAGCTCGAGTGGGGAAGCCTGGATGCTACATCACAGAGAAAATAATGGACATAAACAAACAAGCAAAGAATAGCACTTCAAGGGACACTCCACCGAAAAACAATGCTGATTTATTTTGCACATAATCTCACACATATCCAAAAACTGTAAACCGTTTTGCAGGCATTCATTTAGTTTGACAGTTATTGAGAGTTGATTTAAATTGTGATTTGTGAATGACATCACTGGTCCACGACTGAACTCAAATCAACTCTCAATAACTGAAATTAATTAATTACGGTAAATGAATGCCTGCAAAACATTGTTTTTTTCCATAAAGTTTTTAGGATTGTGAGATTTTGTGCAAAATAAATCTGCATTGTTTTTCAGTGGAATTCTCTACTTCTGATTTGACTTAAGGCCTTTGCTCCTCAAGGGAGCATAGGCTATTGACAAAATGTCGGTGGTTGGCGGTTCTTCCCTGTTCTCCCCAATTGAGCCTGCTCCCAGACATTTCTGCCTGCACACCTCTTCTCCAGCTGTTCCTGGGGTGACCTCTTTTCTTGTCGGGTGATGTTGCCTGTTTGTTGTGTTATTGTTAATTAGTCAGTAGTTTTATTATTTAATTGAGTTTAATTGTAATGAGTCTTTAATTGCCTTCAGCACATTAATTGAGTTGAGTCACACTTTTACTTTTAATACTTTTGACATAAAGACAGGTACAGGCTGACTGTTCAGGTGCACTGCTGTATGTGCGGTTCTCTCTCCCACTCCCTCTCTGTGTTGCTTTTATTTAATAAATAATTATATTGTTATGTAAACCTGAAATAGTCTTCATTTAACTAGTTCAAGAAAGATTACTTTTGTGATGTTTATCTGGTCTGACTACTCTCAGCATGGGGTGCTGGTTAACAAGCATTCAACCATAGACCAGCATGTTGTGTTTTGACAGCAGAATAGCTGGTGTATGCTGGTCACACCAGCACACCAGCATAGGTGTACTGGTGTATGCTTCCCATGCTGGTCACAAGACCAGCATATGTGACCAGCATCCCATGCTGGTCACACCACCAGCATACCAGCATCATCGCATGCTGGTCACACCACCAGCATACCAGCATCATTGCATGCTGGTCACACCACCAGCATCCCATGCTGGTCACACCACCAGCATCCCAGCATCCCATGCTGGGATGCTGGTACACCAGCATAACTTGTTGTGTTTTCAAAACACAACAAATTTACCAGCATCCCAGCATGCGATGCTGGGATGCTGGTACACCAGCATAAAAAGCTATGCTGGTGCATGCTGGTTTTTTCAGCAGGGAAGTGTGGACATCCAGCGGAAATGAAACAAATTGTGTCACAATATGAGGCTGTGACAGCGCTGTCAGTGTTTGCTTGATGACCCTGCTGATGGAGGGTTGTGACAGACCCAAGTCATCACTGCTGCATTGTTGCATTTTACCTGTTGCTAAATACCTCAGTGTTGTGATGACTTTCATTTCCGGTGATATTGCATTGTGGCGTTGGGTTGGAGAAGTAAGCGCATCTCTAATGAGATCAACCACGAACATGATTCCTGCACGATCCAATCTGTAGCGTTTAATTAATTCACTGTCATCCAGTGTTTGGAGAATATCTCTCCTGCCTCTTCTTTCCGCCATTTTCTCCTCTGCTTAGGGAACTCCTAAGCCTCTTAAAAGTCCTCTTCCCTGCTCTTAACCGATCTCACCTTAGGAGCTCTCTTAAGAGCTAGTATTCTTTAGGAATACCTTTTATCTTTACTAGGATCTACTCTTCACTTTTAGGGGAAATTCTAAGAAAACATCATGATTCTAAGAATTTTCTTAGAATTTGGCCACTAGGAGCAACTCTTTGCACTAAGAATCTTTAGGAATACGGCCCCAGGACCTTATTAATTCCTGGTACTGACCAATCAGGAACCGGTACCAAATAATATCGGTGTTTGGTACCATCACTATCAGACAGTGCAACATTTGATCTTCCTGAGTAAATTCCTTTGTGGTAAAATGAATTGTTCTATCATAACTCCAATTCGAATACATATTCTGATGTAAAATGCACTTGGGACACCAGAGGTGTTGTTCAATGTAGGTGTTTCCAGACTTAAAGGGGTGTGATGTGAACTCTGGTAGAACCTTGGCTTGTATAAGACGAATCAGCGTGACGTCACTTGCTACCCAGAAATGCGGAACCCTGCGGCAGTTATTTGTATGAGTTGAGCCAAACAAACGTTAATATCTCAAAAACTATACATCACCATCACTTATATTTTCATACATTCTGAGTGAGAGCAGAATTAGCTCAATAATTTGATGTATAATATATGCATATCGTGTTAAAGTTGTGTGAACTGTCGCAGTTTTTAAAATGTAAACAGAGTCAGCCGACTAGAGTCAGACACTCAAGCCTCTCAAAGCTCACGCTCCATAGGGTTCCATTGCTGTTGCCACCCAGTGATGCGGTTTATTTACCAAAATGCTGCTCGGTTGATCCCTCATAGCTTTCTGGAATTGATAAAACCCCAAATTCTGTGATTCACTCTCATCTGTTGCTCCAGTAGAGACAATTAGAGAGTTCAGGTTAAATTAAGGTCAAGTTCCCATTAAGTTATGGTGCAGTTAGGGGTAAGTTTCCCACCCAACTCAAATTCAACTTTTTATTACAATTATTTCCAGAGAAAATTGCCATATGAAAATATTGTCCCAATAAGAAGTGCATTCTGGACCTAAGGTCACAAACGTCAAGGCACAAACTGCAGATGTATTCATCTGGTTGGTTATAGAATGTGTTGAGGGGAAATGGAGAAATCCTGAGACAGAGATGTGACAGGCTGTCTGGTTTCAGATGGAAAGACTACAGTCTAGTAAGCCAGTAAGCCCTCAGCAATATTTCATGTAATGTTTTTGCTTTATTCTTTCTTCAGATTGAGTGGCTGCAGCTTATTAGAGACTGACTGTAAAGACCTGGCCTCAGCTCTGGAGTCCAAATCGTCCCTTCTGAGAGAGCTGGACTTGAGTTGCAATGACCTGCATGACTCAGGTCTGAATCTGTTCTCTGCTGGACTGAAAAGTCCAGACTGCAGACTGGAAACTCTCAGGTAAAATCAGTTTGCACTTTGCAGTTTTTCTCAGTTGATTCAACACATTTCTCGTCTCTCAAAACAGGATTCCTGAATCTGCAAAGGTCGCCCTGCAGGTTTTACATAAGGATTTGGATTTTATTGATCCAGCTTCATATACACAACAGTGAAGCTCAGTGACTGAGAGAAGATCATCCATGCTCTGATATCTTGTCATTGTTACTGCACCTCTCTCTGTTCCTCTCCAGCTGCTTCAGAATAGAGCAGCTGGATTTTAACCAGTAGGAAGGTGACCTCTTCATCTCCCCAGTTTTAACATCATGTCGTCTGGTTCCCAGTTAGGTAGAGAATTCATATTAGAATGCTGCTGAACACATTTAAAGCAGGCTAGTTTTGGTCCTGAATTTCACTGTGGAGCTCTTAGTTCCCTGTGAGCTGAGATTTCTAGGTCGTGACTTTCCTCCAGACTCAATACTGAAGGTGGTTTCATGTTAGTCCTCAGTGGAAAGCCTTTCTGAGGTACTTAGGCTCCAGAGTCACTCTCATCTTTAAAACTCATTCGAAAATAAACTTTGATTGACTTGCTTTTGTCTCATTTTGTGTCACATGTTTTGTCTCTCCTGACTTCTTCATCTTGTTTCTCATGTTTGTATTTTATATTATTTAAATCCATTTGCTTTTAAAGTGTTTCATAATTTATATCCACTTTTTTAGTTTGTTTTTATAGCTCAATGTGCAGCGTAACAAAGCATGTGCAATTTGGAGCATTTATTTATCCAATCAGCTTACAGCACCATGTGTGAATACATGGTTAGCATGTGCGACCCAGTGGGAATCAAACCAGTTTCCCTGTCAGTGTTAGTGCTCCAGTCTGCTTAGTATACAGCACCATGCAAACACACTGGACCTGCTTTAGACCAGGCCTCACCAATAAAGTCTGTCAGTAGAAATAATACAATAATGACATTATTGGTCAGTTAGCCTCATCAATAAAGTTTTATCAGTACAAATAATACAATAATGACATTAAATATAAGGGTCAGTTAGCCTCATCAATAAAGTCTTGTCAGTACAAATAATACAATAATGACACAATATAAGAGAATAACATGTCTTCTTGTCCTTCAGGCTGAGTGTCTGTCAGCTGTCAGAGAGAAGCTGTGAAGCTCTGGCCTCAGTTCTCAGCTCACATGCCTCTAGTCTGAGAGAGCTGGACCTGAGCAACAATGACTTCCAGGATACCGGACTGATGCTGCTCTCAGAGGGACTTCGGAGTCCACACTGTAAACTGGAGACTCTCAGGTCAGGATCATTGTTACTGTTCAACAGACCATTTAAATTATGTTCTACATGGGCGTCCGGGTAGTGTAGCGGTAGATTCCCTGCCAACACGAGGGTCGCATCCACGTGTTACCTCCGGCTTGGTCGGGCGTCCATACAGGCACGATTGGCTGTGCCTGAGGGTGGGAAGCTGGATTGGGGTATGTATCCTGGTCGCTGCACTCGCGCCTCCTCTGGTCGGTCGGGACGCCTGTTCGAGGGGAAGGAAACTGGTGGGAATAACGTGATCCTCCCACGTGCTACGTCCTGCCGGTGAAACTCCCTTGTCAGGTGAAAAGAAGTGGCTGGCAAATGTGCATGTGTGTCAGAGGAAGCATGGCGCTAGTCTTGGCTCTCTCCAGATTGGAAGAGGGTGGAGCAGTGACCGGGGCAGCCACTAGAGCAGCAGGGGGAATTGGCCAATTACAATTGGGGAGAAAAATGGGGGGAAGGGGAAGGGGGGGGGTCAGAAAAAAAATCTGCTCTGCACATGAATGTCAAAGAAAATATGTGAACCCTCATTTTCCCGCTGAAGTGATTTTTTAAACCAGCTGAGAAACCATCTTTCAGCTCTACTCTCTCTCCGCTGAGAGAATATTTCATTATTTCTCTCCACACTGCCTCTGTTGGTGAAACCTGAAGCAAAGGACTTGTCACAATATGTTAAATTGAGTGCAGAACTGAAATGAAAACGCAAATATTAGAGACAGGTTTTTTTTGTATTATAAGTGATTTCAAGATTCAAGATTCAAGATTCAATAGTTTTATTGCCATATCAACCAAAATTTATTGGAATTTGTCTTGGCATGCTCAAACAGACAAAACAATCACAGTAACAGACCATGAGAGACAGACAATACAACTACACGTCTGCTGCAATGTATAAAAAGTAGAGGAACATGCAATCAAAAACAACTGCAAAATGCAAAACAGTATGCAATACAGTGTACAGTGCATTGTAGGCACAGGCGGCTAGTGCAACAAAAAAAAGTGCACAATGCATTAAAGTGTCTGGTGCATTAAAAGAATAGGGGGTCAAATTAAATTGGGGTGGTGAACTGAACTGAGGAGGAGTTAAGGGCCCTCACTGCTTCAGGGTACGAGCTGTTACGCAGACGAGTGGGTCGGCATTTGATGCTGCGTACCCTTCTTCCCGAAGGAAGGGGGGCAAAGAGAGCATTGGCTGGATGGGAGGGGTGCCTTATTATCTTCAGCCATAGCTTCAATATGCGCTCGTTCAAAGCAGTTTATTAATGAGAACATCCAACATGTAGCTGGTTTTAATCAAAGAGTTTCCACTGAGAGCTATGATCTGTTTTTAGAGGGTTAGATTCAAAATAAATAAATGATAAACTATTAGTGTTGAGTGATGACGCTGAAAATGTTACAATACAAATGTTCATATCAGGCAGTGTTGACTTTCATAACTATGCAAAATCACTATTTCTCTAAGTTTAATTTTCCTCCTGAATAAAAGTTGAATAGAAGATCTGTCAAATTTTATTTAAAACACGTTTTTACTGACAGAATATTGGACTTAGAGTTTGAATGAGGAGAAAACAACCTGAAAAGTCACATTGAACACGTTCAACAACAGATCCTCCTGGAAGACAATACAGCAGCAACTGGTCAGCAGTTACATTACATTTTTTTTTGTGGTTCATATACTCAAATTAATATTTACAGTGGCAGCGAGCTTCAGTTGGTGCTCTCAGCTGAAGGCCTTTCAGCTGCCAGGTGGCTGCCATGCAAAGAATTGGACTTTGTTACACCATAATGGACATTAAAGAAACTAATCACCTATATTGTTTATTAAGAGGTTGAATGGGTTTAAGTAACTATGTTACTAGCACTTGTACACTTGAAAAAGTGCACAATTATTGTTATAAGCAAATTTGTACATTAGATCCGAGGAAATAGCGGCCATCTTGGATTTAAGGTCAAATCTGACTTCCCCCCACATCTGAAAATAAACCTTATGGTATTCACTCACTATCTGATTTGTGAAACTTTTATCCCATTTGTGAAAAGCAAAATAATAGGTGGTTTCACTGAGATTTCATAGTTTTTCCCCATCTAGACCACATACAACCAGGTCCAGTTCAAAATACATTACTTTTTCCATGTCTATTTTATTTTATTCTGTTTTTATTTATTTTTTCTTATTTTTCTTATTTGATTCTCTTTTATTTCTTATAAAAAAAGAAAAGAAAAAATGCTGCCATGATACCAGTCGGCTCCTCCCCCGATCTCCGCCTCCTATGGCTCCTCCCACAGCTCCACATCCATCGGCTCCATATCAATCCATCCAATCCACCAGTTGCCTATGGATAGAAAAGGGCACAAGCCCTGAGCTATCCCATGATCAAGAACTAACGAACGAACGAAAATGGAAAATGGAAGATTTCATTGTTTTTGCCCATCTAGACCGCATAAAACCAGGTCTAGTTCAAAGACCATTACACTTAGGCCTTTCAAATCTGGACTAGATTACCAAGGGCACCCTACACTCTCACCAAGAAATACTTTAAGATTTGTGAAAGTGTTATCCTGGTATGAGCACACTTGAACATTAGACTAGGGAGGAATGACGGCCATCTTGTATTTGAGGTCAAATCTGACTTCCTTCCACATCTGACAATAAACCTTATGGTATTCACTCACTACGTGAGAAATCTCATGCTTTTTATACAAGGAGTGCACAAGTGTTATAAGCACATTTGTAGATTAGACCCGGGGGAATGGCAGCCATCTTGGATTTGAGCTCAAATCTGACTTCCCTCCACATCTGAAAATAAACCTTATGCTAGAGAAACAACTGTGTTCTCACACTTAATACTCTTGTAGACCTCTGGTGGTACTTTGTGTATTATGTCTGTATTGTGTGTACATTAGGGCTGGGCGATATCTCGAATATACTCGATGCATCGCGGCTTGTGCCACGTGAGATGTAGAAATGACTATATCGCGAACATTCGAGTATAATTGTCACACATTATACTCAAATTACTCAAAATGAAACGTCCAGGGTTTGTGTCTCCAAAAGCAACTAACGCTAACGTTACATGCAAGGTAGGGTGACCAGACGTCCCCGATTTTCAGGGACAGTCCCCGATTTCGGTGCTCTGTCCCCGGCTGGAGCTGTCCCCGAAAATGTCCCCGATTTTGGCCACAAAGTCAAATAATAATACTGGCAAGAAACTCTATAACAGAGCATTTGCGGCACCACCAAAGCCTGTCATTGTGCACGTTGTGCAAAGTGCTGGCTGTGTGTGACAGAGTAGATCACAGAGTAGATCTCCTCCCTCTGCCCGTGCCGTGGTTTTCCCAGGACCCAGCCGCACGCAACTGAAGCCCCAGAGGTGGCGAACGAGAGGCGGAGTCTGCTTCTGCTTTTGCTACCGTCCTTGTTTACCGGACCCCATTCAGCGGGTTATCCATCCCAGTTGTTTTGAATAGTACAGTAAAACTATCTGGTAAGTAAGTGCAGTAACTAACTCAAAACGTTTTTGCAGAGAAGTCAGTAACGTTTTTATGTACACCAAACTCCATTGAAAAAAATGACAATTTTTAACATGATTGGCGATGGATCATTGTTATCTAGTCATTAGCCTACTGTTCCCTAAATTGGCCTTCAGCCATCAAAACTTTGATAACCCCTGGTTTGCTTAAACACAATAGGTCATATTTATCTCTAGATTACAATTTTAATCATTAAAATTGCCTTTTAGTATTAACATGATTTTTTAAATTATTTTGTCAGCATTTAATATTAAATTAGCAGTTAATATGGTCATGTGGCCATTGAATACTTGAAACTGGTGAGCGACACCCTAAACTCAAGGAAAGTGTTTACTGAGGTAATAAATCACTACTGTAATGTTTTTGTTTTGTGTAAATAAATTATCCACCAGTTGGTGAGGTCAAAGAGAGAAGTTGTCCCTCTCTTCCTGCCACTCTTCACAATACACCAGTAGCCTATTTCCCATGAATGACCTAGGCTGTCTAATTTGTGGTAAATTGTGCCAGATAACTAGTAACCATTGTAAACTGCTTCTTTTTCAATTGTTTCAAAATCACAAAGTTCTTCATAGATCTAGCCTCTTACTTTTGCTCTCAAAGTGCACCAGATTTATGCATTTTACTGTAAAATGTACACAATTTTCTAAAAGCCGCCTGGGCCCCCCCTGGGCCCCGCTAGCGGACCAGAAAATGTCCCCGATTTTCATTTGAGAAATCTGGTCACCTTAATGCAAGGTAACGTGAAGCTAACGTAGTCTATAATCTAAACGTAATCTATAAGGAAAACGAATGCGCACATTTACATAAAAGTCAACATCATCACATAGTGTCTTTTCTTTAATCTAGAGGCATCATTTTTCAGTCAAAAGTGAGACGACACAGATATGATGGCGTATAGTGAGGCTTTCCATGCCTCACTATAGAACTGGCCCCAATGCAAAATTCAGACAGCTTATATGTTGCCGTCATGCCAATAAGAGTCTAAATTGCCTTTTATGTGTTATCGGCAGACAAAGCAGCTAGGCTTTCGGTTCTATAAAAGCCATTATTTTTTGTATTGGCTATTGAGTGATACACTTTACTAAAACAATCATATTATATCACAATAGTGATGTCAGATTTGCTTAGGTCAGAGCTATGGAATATTAAATCATCCATCTTTGCTCACTACATAATAATAATAATAATAATAATAATACATTTATTTTATAAGGCGCCTTTCACGGCACTCAAGGTCGCCGTACAACAAGTAAAAACAGTTACAAAAATACAATCAAAACAGTTAAATTACATGACAGAAAAAAAGCACAGAGCTTGCAGCAGAGCAACCAGCGGGAGATGTGTCTCAGACATACGCCTGCCTAAACAGGTGTGTTTTGAGGTTTGTTTTGAATGAATTGATGGCGTCGATGTTCCTGATGTCGGGGGGGAGGGAGTTCCAGAGGCGAGGGGCAGAGTGGCTGAATGCTCTTGCCCCCATGGTGGACAGACGGGCAGGGGGGACAGTGAGGTTGATGGAGGAGGCAGACCTGAGGGACCGGGTGGGAATGTTGAGGTGGAGGAGGTCGGACAGGTATGGGAGGGCGAGGTTGTGGATGGCCTTGAAAGTATGGAGGAGGATTTTATAGTCTATGCGTAGTTTGATGGGGAGCCAGTGGAGTTGGTGTAGAATGGGGGTGAGGTGACTGGTGACAGGGGTTCTGGTGATGATACGGGCAGCAGCATTCTGGACCAGTTGAAGCTTATGGAGGAGTTTGTGGGGGAGGCCAAAGAGAAGGGAGTTGCAGTAATCCAGGCGGGAGGTGACGAAGGAGTGGACCAGGATTGCGGCGCTGTTGGGAGTGAGTGAAGGGCGGAGGCGGTTGATGTTGCGAAGGTGGAAGTAGGCGGACCGGATGGTGTTGTTGATGTGGGAATGGAATGATAGGGTGCTGTCGAGGACGACAGCACCACCTTCTTTTTTACCCCAGGTGTGCATAAAATACAGGTTAAGAACTTATGGAAAAGTAATGGAAATCCATTGGTCAAAATGTGTATGAAGGGTTAAATTGAGCATTTATGAGAGATTTCAAAAATATCGAGATATATCGTGTATCGCGATATAGCCGAAAAACATCACGACATTCTTTAGAGGCCATATCGCCCAGCCCTAGTGTACATTGTGTGTACTGTATTGTATGTACATCCTTGAATATTTGTATGTATAGCTTTCCTCATGTGGTTTTATATTTGATTATGTTTCTTTTCGGGTATGTCCTCTGGGGTGTATTTTAGTGACTTTCTGTATAGTGACTTTCTAGTCAATACATTTGTATGTATAGCTTTACTCTTGTGTTTTTTTATATTTGATTTTGCTTCTTTTTGGGTATGTCCTCTTGGGTTGTGTTTTGGTGTAGGAGTCGCCTGTGGACAGGT
This sequence comes from Poromitra crassiceps, assembly GCF_964638095.1. NCBI lineage: Eukaryota > Metazoa > Chordata > Actinopteri > Beryciformes > Melamphaidae > Poromitra > Poromitra crassiceps. Next base: position 35,564,454 of record NC_139645.1, read on the forward strand.
GTTGAAAATTAGCGTTCCGCTATGAACACTTAACACTGTGTATCTGTGCATACATGTATGTTACATCTCCAATGCTCTGTGATGTCCATATCAAATAAACTTAACCTAACCTAACCTATGTGTGTTTTCCTGTGTGTGTGTGTGTGTGTGTGTGTGCGTGTGCGTGTGCGTGTGCGTGTGCGTGTGCGTGTGTGTGTGTACGTACGTACGTACGTGCGTGCAGGCTGTCAGGCTGTCTGCTCACAGAGGTTGGCTGTGCTTCTCTGGCCTCAGCTCTCAGCTCCAACCCCCCCCCATCTGAGAGAGCTGGACCTGAGCTACAATCATCCAGGAGCCTCAGGAGAGGAGCTGCTGTCTGCTGGACAGTGGAGACTCAGGTATGGAGAGGGAACATCTGCTAGAAGACTGAGAGTCACACACATTTTTTGCAGCATTTGTAGGTTTTTTATCATTTTATACAGGCTGAGAATGGTAGATGTGTCTAAATAAGGGTAAATTGTAAAATGTATAAATTTCCCAACACACTGGTAAATGTGGATAAACAAGCAAGCCCTGCCTGGAGGTGTGAGTGACATGACTTGAGTGTGTCTTTAGTCTTTCGGAAAAGACTAAAGACACACTTTTTCATGCTCCATCTGGGCCCTTCTTGAACTAACTTCTTTCTCTCTCAAAAAAAAAAAGTGGAAAAAAAATACGAACTTAACTTTACCACTATTCCTTCAGATGTTGTAGTTGTCACAGACTGTGTTGCATAGTTGATTGCTCTATTGCTGACAAAAATGTGTTATTGTAAGTTGCTTTGGATAAAAGCGTCTGCCAAATGACGTAATGTAATGTAAATGTAATGAGTCGAACCACCATCCAGCTGGACTAGCTATCACCAGGCAGGGCTGAGCTGAGTGGGTCCAGCTGGACTAGCTGCACCAGGCAGAGCTGAGCTGAGTGTGTCCAGCTGGACTAGCTGCACCAGGCAGAGCTGAGCTGAGTGGGTCCAGCTGGACTAGCTGCACCAGGCAGAGCTGAGCTGAGTGGAGCAAAATAGAAATTAGAAAAATGAATAGAAATTCAAATCAAGCTGTCAAGCTGAACACATTGTCAGCAGCCGACAACTTGTTTCCACAGGGAGAGCTGCTGGCCAGCATGGATAAATAAGGCCAGTTTCCACAGGGTTTTCCACAGGGAGAGCTGCCGGACATAGTATATCGGAATCGGATCGGATGTGGATCGGTGCATCCCTACCTTTAACATCTTCTGGTCAAGGACTGGTCAGAGTCAGCTGTTTGGCGTTCACTCAACATGAACATCTTTGATCAAACCGTGCCTCTGACCAGACAACAGAGAATGAGCTCCACATCTGCATGTGATACATGATTCAGATGTAACGTCACATGATTTAGCACATTATACAACAACAATAACACAATTGGATCTCTTTGGAGGCAATCTCTGTTTATTCTGACAAAAGCAAGCACATAATAACAATATCCTCTGGTCAAGCGTGAAAATCATAGTTACCACTGCGCTCAGACTGGTGCGTCGTCCCAAAAAGACTTAATGGAAGAAAGGAGAAGTGGGGACCGCACTCGAATGCAATAAATAGCTTTAATGTTCTTTGGCACAGAACGTTTTCGACCGTCCGGCCATCATCAGTGTGCTTGCTGAAATGGTGTACAAAATCTAACATTGCACTGACAGATTACGGTACCTTCAAATTCACCAGCCATTAACGTTAAATAGTAAATCATTATATTGTGTAGCAGCGTTTTGGCTGATATGTTATTGCAATGATCCCGGGTTAATGACTAAACTCATCAGCTATATGTACTTAACTTTAAACGTCTCAGAAGAGCATACGAGTAACAACTAATGAGCCACATGCAGATTAATGTTACGACACTTTAAAAATAATATATGACAGCATTGTGCCTGTTGGGTCTCCATAACGTTAGCCTCCATGGTGCTCGCCGCTCGGTCGGTGTCATCAGATCAGTCTAGTCCCTTGAAGAAATGCACAGCAATACCATGTTAATGTTATACATTTACAGTTGCAGTTATCTAACGGGGCCAAGCATGGTGGGAATTAAGCCCCTCCCACTGGCTGTGATGCCCTGAGATCCCTAAGGCCACCTTGGCAGTGCCCTGCTACCAACCTGCTAATGTAACCTGCCTTATGCAAAGGATGTGTCATTGGCTCATTTTAACACACATTTCAGAAAAATCACTCCTCATGATGTCAATAAAACAATTGCCTTTGTGTCCTGGCATGTGGTCTTGTGCCCTAACAAAATTGCGACACAGAAGGTGCCAACCCCCCCCCCCCCCCCCACAGAAGTGAATTTAATGATGAAATAGTGTGTGAAAAATGTAAAAAATATACCGTGTTGGACAATGCATTATGGGGGAGATGAGTATATTGAGTAAGCCCCGGTCTGTACTCAGAAATTCTTGTGAATATCTCGCCTACACAAAATTAATATACTGTACAGTATGAACACACTACCTCTTCAATTTGAGTATCAAAAGTACGCTGAGTAGAGCTATCCAAACAGGCCCATTGACTGATTCATAAAGTTGAAGCTGAGGAATATTGTTTGATGTTGAATGGAGGATATGAATCACAGCGTCTGGAAAATCACTGCTATGGAAGTTTATGAAGGTTATTTGTTCATGATCAAAGAGATGATGCTGTCTGACTTTATTTACCCCCCTCCCCCACAGTGTGGACCATGATGCAGTGCGGTGGTTGAAACCAGGCCTGAGGAAGTGTAAGTGTGTATTTAGTTTGATTCAGTTTCTATTGAAATAGAAAGCTCATGTGTGACATCTATTCATTCAAATCCTATTCTGAAACAAGATGGCTGAAACAAGATGTGTTATGATGAAATTGAAGAAATAAACAGTCAGTCTGTTAATACTATAAAACTTCAATTAAAAGCCAAGTCCCATATAGACATCGATCCCTTTTACTGGCCGGATGTCGCTACACGTTTTGAAAAATAAATGCCCGCCTCAGTATTTATTTATTTAATTATTTGCTGTACTCGTACACACTCGATACTGACACAGCCACGCGCCCGATACCACTTTACACCTAGAAGCTTGGCTGTAGTGTTCACTATTGGTACGTGCACATCATGAAGCGCTCGGCGGCTTGCCTGCTGAAAAATCCGCTTTGACGCTGCATCTTGATAGGCTGTCTTGCTCTATTTCCGTGTCTGATTGGTCCATTTACCTCGCGCCCCCTGCCGCTGGAACCGCCCACAGCGTTAATCTGTCCCAGAGCGTGAAACGCTGTGGGCGGTTCCAGCGGCAGGGGGCGCGAGGTAAATGGACCAATCAGACACGGAAATAGAGCAAGACAGCCTATCAAGATGCAGCGTCAAAGCGGCTTTTTCAGCAGGCAAGCCGCCGAGCGCTTCATGATGTGCACGTACCGTATGACAGTGTGTTTGTTTGCATCTCTGCCTGGAGCGCTTTGTGAGGAGAAATAAAAAGCTATCAGGTCAGTAATCAGCTGATGCCTGCACCGCATCACTCGCCCATTCACTGTCTGAGGTCTGACTGCGTCTGACTACTAGCAGTTAGCCGCGTAGCCTGCAACAAGTTCGAACACTTTCTGTTCAATTTACAGGTTAACATTAGTTGCTCTTCTACCAGACAACACAGTGCTGTGGAACAAGCAAAGGCTTACCAGATCGCTGTAATACGTGCTACGTGTCCCGTAATCCATACTGCCTTAAAGTTTAACGTTTTAAAAGTGGAACGTAAGGCCTAAACGTTAATGTATGTGAAATTAGCGACAATTTTTACAATTTCACTTCCGGTTTATTTGTTTTTCCTTCAAAATAAAAGCACGATAAAGTTCGTTTTTACAATAAACATTAAAGTAGTAATCTAACTATGAACATAATGAACATAAGAACATGAGGAACCTCTACCTCTAGTTTAATGTTTGAATGAAAATAGACCAGCAGAACAAATACAAAGGAAATGCACAGATATGTGGTTCAAATGGTTGATTCATAGCATACTTCTTTATTTAATGGGAAACCTTATTTCCTTATTCAATCGGAAACTTTTGATTATAAGGCATCAAGAGAAGAGACAATCGAGTATAGCCATTATGCGAAATTTGTGTGGTCTTGTGAAAACTAGGTAGGCCTACTTCTGCAGATATATACTAAAGAAAATGACTAAAACCCATAATCTTGAAAAGTTATCTTTTAATTAACCATAAGGGATAAAGAAAACAACGTTGTCAACCCAATTAACACTCCATATCGGTATTCGGTATTGGCAAGTACCCAGATGCCAGTACTCATACTCGGTCAGCAAAAAAGTGATATCGGGACATCCCTATATATATATACTGTGTATATATATTGTAGCGAATCAGTGTTACACATACTTGGTGAGCAATAGAAGTGTCTCAACTGCGGGTAGGAACTGATGTGTGGGAGTGTTATATTGGGGAACACTATGCTATGGGGATACTTCCGGGGGAGACTGAGCATGCGCGGTCAGTCTCCAGATACTGCCTAGAGGGGAAGCTGCTAGCTATGAGCGTGACAACCGCTGAGAGTTGTAAATATGGCTAACTGATAATAAAGAACCCTGTACCAGCAAGAAGCCTCTGCCTCATGAGTTACCAGGAACGTTACAATTGGTGTCAGAAGTTAAGCGGTGAATATTGCCTCCGTAGTCGGCGAGATGGTGAACAAGTTCCTGAAGAAAGAGCGGAGAAGAATCAAGCAGGAAGCGGGAAGGGAAAGAGCCGAGGCAGACAGCCAGGGGTCCGAAGAGGAGTGAAGGCCGAGCCAGACGACATTGTCGCCGTAGCCATGGAGGCTGTGCCACAGCCCAGCGGAGCTAGCCTGCGGGCCGAGGACAAAGACGGGACACGGGTTGAGGCGACAAAGGACAGCGGGCGGCGAGGAAGAAAGGAAATCACCCCGCCAAAATTCAACGGTAAAGGCGAGTGGGAGCCATATTGCATAATATTTAACGTAGCAGCGGACATGAATGGCTGGTCGAGGGAAGAGAGAGCCAGTCACTTGGTGATGTCACTCGAGGGCGAAGCTATAACATGTGTGGCGGCAATGGCAGATACAAAAGACTTAGACGTTGTGATGGCGGCCCTGAGGAGGCAGTTTGGACAGTGCAAAGAGGAAGGCATCATGGCCGCGGAACTGTGTAACAGGCGTAGACGACCAGGGGAGTCGCTGCGGGCGCTGGCTACAGACATGGAGATCCTCAGCCGGCGCGTATACAGCCGGCTGCCGCCAGAATCACGGGATGAGTTAGCCCGAAATTACTTCATCCAGGCAATCGCGCCGCGAGGCCTAAGAGATCAAGTAATGCTGCAACGGCCAAAGACACTAGGAGTAGCGCTGGAGCTGGCGTTGGAAAGAGAGACAGTGGAGGGCTGGGCCATGGACAGCGACGCGGGGGGAGCCGCCCTCGTGGTGGGAATGGCGGCGGAGAGCCCGCTGCAAGAAGAGCCAGCATGGAAGATGGCGTTGACGAAACAAGGCAACATGGTGAGAGAACTGTCCGAGTCGGTGCAGCAGTTGAAAGAACAACTGCTCCGAAGCGCGACCCTGCAGCCCACCCCACGAGACAAAACCTGGCCCAGGGGGCCCGGGGCCATGCACTGCTGGACCTGTGGACGCCCCGGACATCGGGCCAGAGAGTGCCGCGGAGGAGCGTGGAACCAGGGAAACGACACGGGGCCCGTCTAGAAGGGGCGAGATGGGTCCCCGATGTCATATTCCCCGTAGCCACGTCATCGCGGGAGGGAGCCCATCGACAGCAATGGGGAGGTGGGGCTCCGTCGTGCCCCGAAGTAGACGACATCGCCGGAGCTGTCAACATGCAGAGCGGGCCGCGCGCGATGAACGGCTGCCATGTTCCAGTCTACCTACAGGGGAGATACTGCGCCGCCCTGGTGGACACGGGGTGTACGGCAACGCTGGTGAACGTCAACATGATGCCCGAGGGGACGCGCCTGGAGCAGCCAGCGGCACAGCTGCTAAGAACAGTATCCGGTGAGTTGATGCCAATGAAGGGGAGGGGACACGTAATGATAACAGTGGGGGGACAGACAGTGGACTTTCCGGTGTGGGTGGTAGAAATGGCGGGGCCCTGCATCCTGGGGGAAGACTACTTAACACTGAACAAATGCACAGTAGACCTAGGAAAAAGCACATTGACATTTGCAGGGGGGCCAGTAGTCCAGATGGGCCACCCTCCCACCGTTCCAGGGGAGCGGCCTAACGTTAACAACATCACTGTATACCGCGTCACAGTTGAGCCCGGGCCCCGCGCGGAGCCGCAGGGGAGACTGTGTTGGACATGTGGGAGACCAGGACACCTGGCCAGAGAGTGTCGAGGGGCTGTCGGGGACCGGGGGACGGCGGGAGAGGAGAGACGTGCGGGCGGTGGGCAGGTGAGACTCTGCTGGACGTGCCGTTCGCCTGAGCACTTGGCCAGAAACTGCACTGCGGGCCCCACGATTGCTGGGCGGAAAGCCGAGGTGGAGATCGAGGCCTGTTGTGTTCCCCCTGCTGTCCTGAACACGCCGCCCCCTGGGGGAGGGGGACGGGAGGACGAGCGAGGGCAAGACGAGGGGGGCTGTGCAGATGTGGACCTGGAGGACGACGACATGACCATCATGGATGTCGACGTGGGGGAGTTTAAACGCAGGCAGGCGGAGGACGCGGAGATCGGTCCGGTGCTTGCGTGGGTGGCGGCCGGACGCCGGCCCCCCGTGGAGGAGACTCACATGTTTTCCGGTGCCACGAAAGAACTGTGGAACATGTTTTCCGACCTGCGGCTGGATGAAGATGGGCTGTTGGGGAGAACAGGGCACGGGTTTGAGGGGAGGCAGACGGTTGTGCCCAGATACTTGCGGGGGTTGGTTGTGCGGTGGGCGCACAGGGGCCGTACGGGACATGACGAGCCTGAGAAGATGCTCCGCAATGTTAGTGCACTTTTCTACTGGGCCGGACACGAGGAGGACGTGTGGAGATACTACAGGGAGTGTGAGGACTGTGTTTAATGGGACACTTGGGGGACTTTGAGCAAAAAAAAAAAAAAAAAAAAAAAAAAAGAGGAGATGGTGGTTGGAAATGTTGTAACAGAAAGTAAATGATGTGCATGGCATGAGATATTGTGGGGGAGGAGATGTGGGAAAAGCATGAGAGTGAAACAAAATGTGGTGACATAAAATTGGGTTAAAAAACAAAGAAGCTGTTAATAAGAAAAGAAAGATGTTTGGGTGTGTTTTGGTACAGGGGGATGTGTGGGTGTGGTGTCAACGTGGGCGTTGACTTATTGTTGGGCGGGGAGTATGTAGCGAATCAGTGTTACACATACTTGGTGAGCAATAGAAGTGTCTCAACTGCGGGTAGGAACTGATGTGTGGGAGTGTTATATTGGGGAACACTATGCTATGGGGATACTTCCGGGGGAGACTGAGCATGCGCGGTCAGTCTCCAGATACTGCCTAGAGGGGAAGCTGCTAGCTATGAGCGTGACAACCGCTGAGAGTTGTAAATATGGCTAACTGATAATAAAGAACCCTGTACCAGCAAGAAGCCTCTGCCTCATGAGTTACCAGGAACGTTACAATATATATATATATATATATATATATATATATATATATATATATATATATATATATATATATACTGTGTGTATATATATATATATACTGTGTTTATATATATATATATATATATATATATATATAAGGCTGTACATGCATGTGTACATACAGGCTGTAGGCCTATATACATATATAAGGCTGTGTGTGGCTACTCTAACCTGCTAACATGGCCGCCGAAATGAAAACCAACAGGTTCCACCAAACACATGCTGCTGCTCACGCAGGATGTGTCCTGGGTGTTACAGTGTAGTTGGAGCAATTTAACTTCCCAAGACATTAACATCTGTGTGACTTCCATCGCAGCCACACATCATCATTCAATCAGAATCCTACCTGAACAGGTGATTACATTCACCTGTGTCACTCACAGGCTTCATTCAGCTGCCTGCTGCTGCTCAACACAAACGCATGCGTGATTCAACAATAGACCCTTCTCATGGGGGCCATTTTGTGTCAAAAAGGCAGGATAAACACAGGTGCAAGCAAAACACTAATGAGGGTTTCAAACTTCCATGATTGGAATTTGGAGTTATTTCAGTGGGTGTGAGTACTTGCCTTGATAGACAACTCCTTCAGCCAATCAGTGTCGCCAAATCCAGTCCTTAAGCCAATCAGTTAAATCAAAATCCAAAATCCACTTGGAAGATCAGTAAAAACGTAGAAACTCCGCTGTTGCATACTCCTGTGTCCTGTTGTTGTGTCATTGTTGTTATTGAGTCTATTTCTACCATAACTGCACTTATCGCTGTCTAAACTTGACGAACGTTGATGTTACTGCTCGAGCCGCAAAGCCCTGGGAGCAGCCATTACTGCTTTGCCGATGATTGGCCGGTTACGATGTCAACTACGAGACGGCTCCCTGATTGGTGCACTATGGAATTTCTGAAAACACCTGCAGCCCCGGTCCCGCAGAAAGAAAAACAAAAAAGAAAAGTGAGTTGACGTGAGCGGATGGTTTACCAGGCTAGGAGTTCACTAGCTGTCGTAGACAAATGTCCAATGTGGGAATGAGACCATGAGCGTTTTGCTGGAGTTGTGGCGCGCTCCCGTCATCTCAATCGTTTGGTGTACATACAAAGACAAGTCTTGCTGATTCTCAGTTGATTTAATATGCTATTACATTGTTATCCATTTACATTTTCACACTCTTTTACAAAACAGAATGACACCAATAACATCATCATAACTGGTACAGTATGTAAATGTATCCCAACACGTCTGAGGAATGTGACTTTCCATGAGTCCCTGACGCGTTTTCAACAGTTTGTTGTTTACACAGTATTTACACATCTGAACTGAGCTAACGGGCACCTGGACCCGGCACAGGAACCACGTGTTTGTAGCCATCTTATGCCGCCTTCCAGTTGTTCTGGGAACTAGGAATTTACCAGCTCACTTCACGGGAACGCCCCCGTGAGTTACCTGAACTGGGTTTTCCTGCTCTGAACTCAAAATCCAAAATGGCAGCTCCGTGCTTCAACAGTAGTGAAAACGGTAGTAATAGTAGTTTATTAGTACTTCTGTCTTATTTGTCTAATTAAATCACTTGTACACACGGTACTGTCTACATTGTATCTATCTTGCTACCGTGTTTGTATGTGCAAAATACTGCGTAATGCATTGACCTGGCTAGAGCTAACCCTGGCTGCTTTTGCGACTGTTTTACTGGGTGTGACGTCATTCAACTGTGAAATTCCTAGTTCCCAGTACAACTGGAATGCACCATTAGTTTGGAGTGTGTGCGTCTCCTTTGTGGATTTAATGCAGGGGAAAATCCCAGCATGCACAGCACTGGGACAGGACAGAAAGTGCAGTCCCTCCTCCAACCTGCTATTTTTGCTTCATGTTTAAAAGGGCACTGGCCCAAACCTACATGTGTTCAGTTCAACATACAACACAACCAGCCTACATGTGTTCAGTTCAACATACAACACAATCAGCCTACATGTGTTCAGTTCAACATACAACACAATCAGTCTACATGTGTTCAGGTCAACATACAACACAACCAGCCTACATGTGTTCAGTTCAACATACAACACAACCAGCCTACATGTGTTGAGTTCAACATACAACACAACCAGTCTACATGTGTTCAGGTCAACATACAACACAACCAGCCTACATGTGTGCAGTTCAACATACAACACAACCAGCCTACTACATGTGTTCAGGTCAACATACAACACAATCAGCCTACATGTGTTCAGTTCAACATACAACACAACCAGCCTACATGTGTTCAGTTCAACATACAACACACCCAGCCTACATGTGTTCAGTTCAACATACAACACAACCAGCCTACATGTGTTCAGGTCAACATACAACACAACCAGCATACATGTGTTCAGGTCAACTTACAACACAACCAGCCTATGGACAAATGTTTAAAGGGATAGGCCAACTTTTTGAGAGATTCACATATTTGCCATATTGCCCATACATAAACAAGATAAATACCTTTACCATCACTCTGCATACAGTGCACTGTGAGGCACAGCCATCCAGTTAGTTAGATTCGCAAATGCGCTGTGTACAGCGCCTCATGGCAAACAAGGAAGTAACTTGAGTTACTCTTGCTTAGTTTGGCTAATCTGTTTAGTTCGGTGTGTGGATTTACTATCAAAATCACCGTTTCACTGAAATTTGGATTATTATTTCATCAATTGGTGAGTACACGAGTCACAACATGTAAATGTGAGTGTTTGTGGCGCTGTTGCAATGTGTATTTTAGGCAACTGAATGGGAGTATGCAGCTGTACCGGTCACCCCCGTTGTAGCGCTAGCTAAGTAGCAGCGATGTCTACCGCTCTTTGTAGGGCACGCAGATTGAAAATAAAACCATTGACAATATGATAATGGCCTAAACTCCCAAAATGTTGGCGTATCCCCTTAAACCTGATATATAGGCTAACTGGGTTGGATTTAAACACACCTGAACACCAATTTATCCGCTGGATCATAGTAAGTCATATGGCACAAAAATAATACCATATTAAGTCACTACAACCCTACTGTAGTAAGTCAATGGGACAACAGGAAGTCAAATTGACCATAATTCAGTTGTACCAGCGTAATTCATTGGGGCCATAATAAGTCATGGGACCACAGTAAGTCAGTGTGGCCATAGAAGTCATGGGACCATAGAAAGTCCATAGGACCATAATGAGTCACTTGGACCATAACAAGTCAATGGGGCTGGATAAAGTCAATAGTAAGTTCATAAGACCACAGTAAGTCAGCGGGACCATGATATGATACATAAATGGGCCCATAGTAAGTCAGTGGGAGCATAATCAGTCATTAGGGCCTTATGAAGTCAGTGAGGCCACAGGAAGTCAATGGGACCACAATAAGTGAATGGGACCATAATGTCAGTGGGACCATATTTTATTTGACCTTTATTTATACAGGGTGAGGCCCTTGAGAGCAAGCTCTCATTTTCAAGGGTTCCCTGTTACAATAAAACATTTATAAAAACCACAATATGTCAATGGGACCACTAAGTCAATGAGGCCACACAAAGTTGGTGGGACTCCAATAGGTCAATGAGACCAAAGGAAGTCAGTAGGTCCAAGGGACCATAGTAAGTCAATGTGACCATAGTAAGTCAATGGGACCATAGTATGGCAGTAGGACCATATAAGTCCAAGGGACCATAGTAAGTCAATGTGACCATAGTAGGTCAATGGGACCATAGTAAGTCAATGGGACAAGGGTCATCGTAGTGATGAGGTGCCTCTGGGAAATCAAGTGCTGTAGATGTGGAAACAGGGCCACTGCCAGCCAGCAAATGACAAACATTTCTCAAATAACATCCATGAAATAGAGGTCTAGGGGGCCTCACAGATGCGCTGGATATAGAGCCGGTGAACACTATGGCAGTGTGACTCCGATTAAAGAATCACAGGAGAAGTTGAGGTTCAAGGTTTACTCAGGAGTAATGCACAGGATGTTTGTATGGTCTGCAATAACAATCACAAAACAATAGTGTGTCAGCATCAGAAACATACACAGCAAACAACATAAAGCAATGCAAACTATAGGACATAGCTTGAATTAGCCTAGCAGTGTAGCATGGTAATGAAATAATTAAGGCATTAACATATTTCCCATAGTAGTAAATAATTAGCGGGAGTCAACAGAAATGAACAGACAAACTCTCTTACTTGCTCAAATACAGTAAAGCATGGCTATAAACGCAAATATATCAAATAAACAACTTAACAGACTTACATTATGCTCATGCACGCATACAGTCCTGAGGCTTGTCCAAAATGGCTGCCGGACCATGCTTCAAGGACCCCATCAACCTTTGCTTAGCAGTCCTGCCTAATGCCTGTCGTAAATTACTCTGTAATACTGCCACCTGGTGGCGAACTAAATAAACAGTCAAATAAATGGAACCTATTAATCACAGAGGCTTTCCTACACAGCCGCCCCCAAAAGTCTACTTAGACCTTTGAAACAGAACCAGGAAAGTCTCTCAAGGGTCCTCTGTATCAGGGAGACTCGGGAGCTGCACCAGCCGGGACACAGGGCGCAGGTATGTTCTGTCCTTCACCTGTACAGTTGCGGTGCGGACGCGGCCGTCAGCTCCAGGGTATGTATGGGTGACTTTCCCAACGGGCCAGAGTGCTCGAGGAAGCTGCGGGTCAACGATGAGGGCCACCTGGCCGACTAACAGTTCTTTACCATCCTTCCTCCACTTCTGCCTCTCTTGCAGACCTGGCAAGTAGTGGCGAATGAAGGTGGACCAAAAATGGTCAGCCAGCACTTGACTGTGCCTCCAGCGACGTTTCCCAAGGAGGTCACTGGAGTCGTAGACTGCTTGTGGTAGGGACGAGTCACGGCGTCCCATGATGAGGATGTTCGGAGTAATGGGATCTGGATCCGCAACATCTGAGGAGAGGTAGCCCAATGGCTTTGCGTTCATGATGCCCTCCACTTCGATGAGGACTGTACGGAGGACGGTCTCAGACACTGTCTGATCTTTCAGGATGACCTTGAGGGCCGTCTTCACTGACTTCACCTCCCTTTCCCAGGTCCCACCGAAGTGTGGTGCACTTGGCGGGTTGAAGCGAAAGGTGATCCTCTGCTTGGCCAACTGTTCCTTCAGTCCCGGTGCCATCTCGGCAAAGGCTTCCTGAAGCTCTCTATCTCCTCCGACGAAGTTTGTGCCGTTATCTGATAGAAGCTCGAAAGGTGTACCACGGCGTGCAACGAAGCGTCTCAGGGACATCAGGAAGGCATCGGAATCCAAACTTTCGAGGAGGTCAAGGTGCACACAGCGCGTAGTCATGCACTTGTACACGATCCCCCACCTCTTCTCATTCCGGCGCCCTATCTTGATGTGGAACGGCCCAAAGCAGTCTACCCCTGTAGAGTAGAACGGGGGCTTGTATAGGCGCAGGCGAGAGGGCGGAAGGTCAGCCATCTTGGGCAGATCAGGCTTTGCTCGCCATAGCTGACATTCTCGGCATGAGTGCTGATGCTTACGGATAGCTTCTCTACCACGCAGAACCCAGAATCTCCGTCTGAGATCAGCAAGTACTCTCTCTGGCCCTGGGTGGAGAAGAGACTGGTCATAGTCCTGGATGAGCAACTTTGTCAGGGGATGGTGCGGATCCAAGACGATTGGATGGATGGCGTCCAATTCCAAGTTTCCAGCTCTGCGCAGCCTACCGCCAACTCTGAGGAGACCTGTAGCCTTGTCATACTCCGGAGATAGAGAGCCCAGGCGACTATCAGATGGAAGAGGCCGGTCAGCCTTGAGAGCCTTTATCTCGTCTGGGAATGAATCCAACTGGGCTCGTTCAAGGAGGACCGTCTCAGCGTTGAGGTAATCAGCTGCTTCACAAGGCTGATCTGTGGTCTGGGAATCAGCCGCCCCGTGAAGGGACCTGGCTGTTGCATGGACAAGCTCTTTCCATGAAGAGAAGTCTTCGACGGCAGGAAGCTGGGGACGAGGAGAGATGGTCACATTACCAATGATGGCGAACTTCCTCAGCTCACCGTCGTCTGGCTCAGGCTCAGCAGATGGCATAGTAGGCCACCGATCTTCAGGCAAGTAGAGGAACTCTGGACCTTGATGCCATCGATGTGGTCGTGCCAACTCCTCCAGGGTCAGACCCCGAGTGATGTCATCTGCCGGGTTTGTTGCAGAGTTCACATATCTCCAGCTGTCGGGCTCAGTCAGGTTCTGGATCTCCGCGACTCGTGTGCCCACGAACACCTTATATCTACAGGACTCTGACTTAATCCAGTGTAGAACCGTGGTGGAGTCGGACCACAAGACAACCCGCTGGATGGGCACAGTGAGCTCAGCTTGTAGTACATCAGCGAGCTGAGCACCTGTAAGGGCAGCACTCAGCTCAAGGCGGGGCATTGATAGCTGCTTCCTGGGAGCTACCCGAGACCTAGCAAGCACAAAGGAAATGTGGACCTGCTGTTGGTCATCCACAGTCCGCATGTAGGCAACAGAGCCGTATGCGCGCTCGGATGCATCACAAAAGATGTGTAGGTCCCTGGTTGCCGTAGAAACATCCACGTGAGGCGGAGCATAGGCTCGGGGAAACTCCAGGCGGATGAGTTGAGGAATCTCTCGTTCCCAGGAACGCCATCTGTCGAGAAGAGCTTGCGGTCGGATTGGATCGTCCCAGCCGATCTCCTCCTTCCACAGGTCTTGAATGAGAACTTTAGCCCTCGTGGTGAATGGTACGATGTAACCAAGGGGGTCGTACTGGCAGGCAAGTACCCGGTACAGATTCCTCATGGTGGGAGCTGAGGTCTCCGTAGGGCGATGCTTGTACCCCAAGGAGTCACTGAGGCAGTTCCACCGTAAGCCCAGTGTCGGCTCCTGTAGATCACTACTGCTCTTGGAGAGCCACAGTTCGCTGCTTTGAGAGCGGGCCTCAGGTGGAAGGTGCTCGATGACCCTGGGCACGTTGCTTGCCCACTGGCGGACCTCAAAACCTCCGGTCTGTAGGTGCTGGCGGAGGTTGTCGACAAGATGCTTGGCTTCTTCAGCAGAGTGTGTGCTGCGCAGACAGTTGTCGACATAAAAGGACTGCTCGACTGTCTCTGTCAAAGCAGGATCGTCCTCTACACTCTCTTGGATGTGACGCTGGAGGGCGTAGATAGCGCAGCAGGGACTACATGTTGTCCCAAAGGGGAGTACCTCCCACTCATAAATGCTCGGCTCCTGCTCCCTCTCCATGTTCCTCCAGATGAAGCGTAGCACTGGCTTATCAGTGGGCAGCAAGCGGATCTGGTGAAACATGCCCTTAATGTCACCACTCACTGCCACAGCATGTTGACGGAACCTGACGAGGACACCGAGCAGAGTAGGGCCGAGTACAGGTCCTGGGAGCAGTAGGTCATTTAGGGACAGGCCTTGGTACTGAAATGAACAGTTAAAGACAATCCTGTCCTTACCGTTGTGGCTCACCATATGGTGCGGTATGTACCACGATTCTGCAGATTGGTCGGCTTCTTCAGGTGATATCCTTGCCACGTAGCCAGCTCTTTCCAGTTTCTGTATCTCATTGCAGTAGACCTCTGCTTTCTTCGGGTCCTTGGCAAGTCTTCTCTCTGTGTTGCGGAGGCACGGGAGCACAGCTTCCTTTGGAGCGTAAAGTGGAGCAGCATTGCGTCGCCGAAGCAGGGGAGTAGCGTAGCGCTGGACCCCATCAACCTCGACCTTGGTGGTGGAGGCTTGGAGCGTGGCCATGGCTTGCTGGTCTTGCTTGGAGCGGGTGGCTGCCTTCTTGCTTGCGTAGGGAAGAGTGTCAACTTGCCAGAGGCGCTCAACATTCCTGAAGAGCTCAGTTGCCGGGGAGACAGAGGTAATGCGGAGGCACTGTGAAGAAGACGTAGTCTGGGCAAGGCTGGTAGGGCCCTGGAGAGACCAACCTAGTCGGGTACAGACACCAATTGGACCACCTGGTGGGCCGGAGCGTACTGGCTGTACAGGGATCAGCAGGTGTGGCATGTCTGAACCAATCAGGAGCAATGGCTGGGCATGGTCGACTGGCGGTAAGGGCAGGCCACGGAGATGCTTGTATCGTTTCTGTAGTGCA
The DNA here is from genome assembly GCF_964638095.1 of Poromitra crassiceps. Taxonomy (NCBI): domain Eukaryota; kingdom Metazoa; phylum Chordata; class Actinopteri; order Beryciformes; family Melamphaidae; genus Poromitra; species Poromitra crassiceps. The sequence continues at coordinate 35,580,210 of NC_139645.1, forward strand.
GCCACTGGGTAGGAGTGTTCGGCAAGGCTCAGGCCTTCGGCTGTGAAGGCCTGGTGGATCCGGTACTTCTGGGAGGGCATACACAGTGGAGAAACATCAAACGAGACGGAACTGCCCTGGAGCTGGTCGACGTTTTGCTGGACTGTCTGCAGATGGAGAGTCTCTGGCTGTCTGGGAAGGTTCAGGCGTTGCACAGCTTGCGGGAGAACAATACTTCGTTCTGAACCATCGTCCAGCACAGCGTAGGTCTCCAAAGCATGGTCACCATTCCTCAAGATGACCTTGACGACCTTTAACATCACCTGTTGTGGTCGGTTGGGCCGATCGAGGTAGACCCTGATGGGTGGTGTAGTCACCATGTGGACATTGGTTCCGGTCTGCTGGACAAAGTCATGCAGGATGGTAAGGTGTTGTTCCTTGCATATCTTGCAGGGGCGCTTCAGAGTACAGGCTTCAACAGCGTGGTTGCGGCCACACTTCCAGCACCGTTTCCCATCACGGATCCACTTCACAACTTGGCTGGTGGACAACTTCTTGAAGTCGTCGCAGGCATTCAAGAAGTGCTCTTTGTTGTCGCAATAGGGACAATACGGCTTGGACTTGAAGGCGGCCTTGGCGCGAGCAGGCTCTGAAGTGTTAGCGACTTCTTCAGCATTAAGAAGGATGGTCGTGGTCTTCTCCTTGTAATGAGTGACATGTGGGTCCTTCTTGGCTGGCTTGGGGGTATCACACTGATAGAGTGCTGCAGCTCGGCTTGAGAGGCGTTTAGCTTGTGACTTCATCTGAAGCCAGGCTGCCAGGTCCGGCAGGGTGTAGGTCATATCCAACCCTGTCCGGAGTATGCCACGGCTCAGACAGTACTCGATGAATCCGTCCCTGAATGATGGAGGCATTTTGCTTAGGAGCCGATCGACGTGGGATCCACATCTCAACTCGTATCCGTTTGGTCCTTCAAGCGTCCCGAGCATGCCAACCAGAGACTGGACAGACAAAGCGAAGGAGTCAAAGGCTTCAGAGTCACCAAACTTGATGGTGGGCGAGTTGAGGATGGCACCTAGCTCTGATTGGACGAGCTGCCGGGGTTGGCCGTACTTATCCTGCAGGGCTTGTAATGCAGCAGTATAAGGCCGGACATCATACATGTAGGCTTTAGCCAGGTGAAGGGCACTGGGAAGTTTCAAGTGGCCCAGGAGTACTTGGTACTTATACTGTTCAGTCAGGTGCCCGTGACTGCCCATCAGGTTATCTAAGGCCATCTTAAGGAGAGCAAAGTCACTTTCGCGGTCACGCTCGAAGACTGGCAGCATCGGCTGGGGGATACCGTAAGGCGAGGCAACTAGCATCTGAGAGCCTGAATGCTGGGGATGCCCTAGTGTAACTGTTGGCGGGATAGGAGCCATGTGGGGTACAGCGGAACCCATGTACTGGTATGGTTGAGCAGCAGTAAATGTGGTCACTCCATAGGGAGGAGTCTGTACTGCAGTGTGGCCTGTGGCGTGATACTGCCTGGTCTGGATACCAGGTGTAGCCACAGAAGCTTGGTGTGATGCCGCTGTGAGCTTGGTATGGTCAGGCATGCCAGGAGCAGGATACGAAGATGCAGGGGCTGCAGTGGAGAGAGACATTGCCTGTACTGGCCGGAGCATCACGGATGTGACGGCAGGGTGAGCCAGTGGCGGGTGCATGCTCTGCGATGCACTCAGACTCTCTAAAGGAGGTAAAGGGGGTGATCTGTCATTTGAAAACTCAGGCACAGGAGCTGCCACCAGGTGTGGTAACCCAGGTGGAGGATAGGGCAGCTCAGATTCTGCTGGATGCACGGGAGGTGGTGCAGCATGTAGCTGACGGACAGAGTGATGGCGGAGTGAGCTGGCAGGTGGAGCATTTATCGCTGGTAGAGGCCGGAAGCTCCTAGAGGACGATGCACGGCTACCTGCTCCATCCATCTCCGAGTCTTGAAGCAGTGAAGTGACCATCTTGGCTACTTGAAGTTCTTTCTCCTTCTTATTCAGTCGCCTATGCCTATCAAGACGTTTGGTGATAGCTTCTCGGGCTTCTTGTGCCTCCTGCTGTACTCGTTGTGCTTCTCTTGCCTGGGTATTGAGGCGCTGACACTCCAAATCGGCATTGCAGTCTTCTAGAACCTGACTCTGTAACTCCTCGAGCTCGAGGTGGTGTATGCGCTCTTGAAGGATAGCTTCCTGGACGGGTGACAGATCAAGTTGGGGATATATGCCCACAGATGAACGAAGGGAGCCAACACCAGATTTGTTAGTAGACCGGGAGGTCGAGTGGCTTGATGATCCACTTCTCTCGGATGTAGGCCTTACTTCACCAGCCTGGCGTCCAGATGTAAGCGACTCATGGGTGCGCCTGCTTCTCACAGATGTGGCCCTCGTCTCGCTATCCCGTCGCTTTGATGCTTGGGATAGAGCCTTTGGAGGTTCACCTTGTGATTGAGGTCCATAACCCACCACGTAGTCACTTAGGTAGGGTGGAGGCTGTCGCTCTCTGTGGGGGTGAACTACTGTCTCTGTGACGTCCTGGTCTGGCGTAGCCATAGCGTCGGGGGAGCTCTATCCGGCTCGAAGGACCAATGAAATAGAGGTCTAGGGGGCCTCACAGATGCGCTGGATATAGAGCCGGTGAACACTATGGCAGTGTGACTCCGATTAAAGAATCACAGGAGAAGTTGAGGTTCAAGGTTTACTCAGGAGTAATGCACAGGATGTTTGTATGGTCTGCAATAACAATCACAAAACAATAGTGTGTCAGCATCAGAAACATACACAGCAAACAACATAAAGCAATGCAAACTATAGGACATAGCTTGAATTAGCCTAGCAGTGTAGCATGGTAATGAAATAATTAAGGCATTAACATATTTCCCATAGTAGTAAATAATTAGCGGGAGTCAACAGAAATGAACAGACAAACTCTCTTACTTGCTCAAATACAGTAAAGCATGGCTATAAACGCAAATATATCAAATAAACAACTTAACAGACTTACATTATGCTCATGCACGCATACAGTCCTGAGGCTTGTCCAAAATGGCTGCCGGACCATGCTTCAAGGACCCCATCAACCTTTGCTTAGCAGTCCTGCCTAATGCCTGTCGTAAATTACTCTGTAATACTGCCACCTGGTGGCGAACTAAATAAACAGTCAAATAAATGGAACCTATTAATCACAGAGGCTTTCCTACAATCCATCTATCTGTCAATATGGCTTATACTAATGTTAAACACAGCATGTTTAGTGGTAAGTACTGTATCATGCGTATGGTCAGCTTAGAAATCTGTCTAAGGGTGCTTTCTCACTGGTGCCCCAGTAACGTTCCCCAGCACACTTCTCCCCAAATTGACCCCAGTTTCGGAACGTTTGATGAGTGTGAACATTGCGTTCCGCTCCTGGGAAAAAGTGGTCCAGACCCCAGACCACCTTTTCACGCTTTGGCGGAACACTTGCGAATGTGAACGCCTACTGTTCCGAACCACATAGAGTCTAGACCAGAGGTTCTCAAATGTTTTTCAGCCAAGGACCTCTTACAAGATAGAAAATATACCGCGGACCCCCTCATTCTGATTTGTGATTTTGGGCTAAGCTTAATTGTTTCCACGGTAACATGCTTGACTTTTAATTTGATAGGTTTGTTATTAGAATGTAATCCATGAACCATTTTAGATTTAAAGCATAAACTATTTTCGTTGAATTATGAAGATTTTGCAAAAAATATATATATATATATTTTTTTTATTACATTACATTTACATTACGTCATTTAGCAGACGCTTTTGTTTTGTCCAAAGCGACTTACAATATCACAATTTGTCAACAGTCCAGAAAACCACTATGCAACACAATAAATGACAGCCAAGATATTTTGATAGACTAGCACCATGTAGGAAGTAGTTTGAGAAGGAATAAGTAACATGTAGCATTTTCTTTTTAATTATTAAAAAAAAAAAAATTTACTTGAAAACTTTTCGCGGACCCCCTGGCAAAGTGCCACGGACCCCTGGGGGTCCGCGGACCCCCATTTGAGAACCACTGGTCTAGACAACACATGGGTGAGGATACACTCCAGGCGTAGTTGATGATGCAAGTGCACTCTGTTCCGTTTCCGAGCGCGGAAGAAATGTAATGTAAAAGCTGACCAGCGGGGGAGAGGGGAGAGGGGACAATCGTGCCCGGGCACGGAACGGAACGGAACGGAAGGAATCGTTCCCAGTGAGAAAGCAGCCTAGTAATCTGCGGATGGTTCAAATAACATCCATCTATCTGTCAATATGACTTCTGCTAATGTTAAACACAGCATGTTTAGTGGTAAGTACTGTATCATGATGTTAAACACAGCATGTTTAGTGGTAAGTACTGTATCATGATGTTAAGAGCACCTTGATAAAGTTCACAGTGGTATGAGAACATTTCCAAACATCAAGCTCAATACAAACAGAGGGGCTCAACTCAGAAAGCAAAGGAAGAGACAAAGAGAGCTGAAAAAGACTTGAAAACCTTTAAGAATAGCCAGCCTGTGTTCTAAAGACACAGCTTGTTCTTTAGAGATGGCCATTCTTCCCCAGTTGACAGAAACAAAAGTGTCATTTCTCCCCCTCCTCCTGTCTCTCTGTCTTGAAAATATTGATAGAAAAGACAGTGAAGATGAGGAAGTGTCATAAGTGTGGCTGCTCTCTCTAATATTAACATGAAGGCACCTACAGCATATCTCAGAGGAGAAAGAGAAGGGATAGAGACACTGCAGAGCGCGTCATCATTCAGAAACCACGCCCAAAACGGGGGGAAACAAAAACTCCCCCACCAATCCTGACGTTCTCCTATGTCACGTGTTGCACACAAAGATCATATATACAGAAGATGAACACTCCAACTAACTTCCTTGACAGCTAGATCCACATTGTTCTTCTCGCAAATTCTCAATGGCTTCCTTGTTTTGCTCGGGAGTACAAAAAAACGTTAATTGACGATTTTTTTTACATTTGTTGTCTGTGCAGCCCACTACACAACAGCTTTTAGCTATGTTTAATTCAAGGAAAATGACGCTGGTGTGTGGAAGTGAATGGAGAGCTTTCCCCCGTGATGGGCGTGGCCTATTTCATGCAGTGTCTCAATGCAAAGAGTAACGAACAAGAGCACAGGGCGTGTCAAGCAGAAGGAATGGGCATGAGATAGCTAAAGACACAGAGCATCCAAACTAGACCAACATTATGTGGAGAGTTAAACAGAGCAGCTGCAGTAATAGAAGAGTATTGCTAAGTGCAGTCAAATCCCTGTATATTCCCCCCATAAAAGTTATTCAGCAAAATGTATTACACACGCAAACTAACCACACAGGCCAATCCAACATAGCAAAATACAATGCTCCCACATTTCAATAAGGCACAATAGCGCAAGTATTTTGTTCGACTAAAAAAAAGTACCAATCTCGGAAATGAAAGCAGAATTTCAAAAGACGAAGGCTTCTTGAATGAGGAGAAGGGAGAAGTTCCACATGACAGAGTAGACTTGAGATTCTGCTGAGGAGGAAGGGGTGGACGGTACCAACAATCCAACAAATAAAGATCTGTCTTAGCTGGATGTCTGAACCTCCATATGACCATCCACTCCCTTTATACTGGGGGTCAACACAGACCCATTCAAATTGCATCTGGACAAGAACAAGGGTGAAGCCATCTCTTCACCATTCAGGAACTGACCAAACGTAAAAGGGGAGAAAGTAATGAAAAGGTATGGAGTATTGGCAGGAAGGAGGGAGCTCTTGGTTGACCGCAGTGCTCAGTCTTCGGCTTTGGAGGCGATGAGGCATTCGGTCTCTGAAGGGTCTTCCTGAGGAAACACCACGTAACACACCTTCTGGCCCATGTAGGTGACTCTCTCTGCAACACAACAGACAAAAACAGCACTTTTACTGGACAGAGAGGGCAGAGGGGTAATACAGTTAAAGGAGAATTCAGGTTTTTTTTACAACCTGGACCTTATTTCCGGCTTTAAATATGATTTTTAAGTCAACCACTAAGCCAGGGGTGGCCAAACTTTTTGGTTGTGGGCCGCATACAGAAAAATATAAGGAGTTGCAGGCCAAACAATATTTTTCAAACAATAGTTTTCGCGGAAAAGAAATTGGACCAGAAAACCCTTGTGCCATCAAAAATTTAATTTCTACCTAAATAAATATATGGCACATAGTTTATTGATGTGCTCACCTATTACAATGGGTATTTCTGTATCTTTTCAAATTTTCTTTTCCTGTGCCAACAGGTTAACACATTCACTGCCAGCCGTTTTTTTTTTACTGTAGGTAGCTTCTGCCAGAGGGTTTTTTTGAGGATTCTGGCTCATCTTTCAAGACCCGAGGATTCTTTTCTGCTAAGATTTTGTGAACACAAAATATCTCAAAAGAACTAATAGAATGTGTGCTTTATCTGTCTAAAAGAGTTAGTTTGTAGAGTTAGTAGTTATGTAGGCATTAGCACTTGAATACAGCATGGTTTCAGCGTCTGAAAATTTAAGCTGAGATAAATAGCTTTTTGTGAAATTCGATAGAACAGTCACTTTAACCATTCATTTTTGGCATCAGTAAGACGTCAGACATCTAAACAATAGTTTTGAACAGTAATTTCCTCCATAACAGCAGGAAACACCCCTCTCCTTCAAACTCCTCCCTCCGTGTGTGTTCTTCTTGGCTGCAGCGGGCGTGTCACAAGCTCGTTTCTGCTGCTGCTGCTCCTGTCTGCTGGCGGCCGCTGGGCAAGTCTGGATGGGCTCGCTCGTTTCTTGGGGTTTCGGTTGAGAGCTTTGATGAAGCTTTTGCGATTCTGGTCTTATTTATGCTGCGTGTTTCAAAGTGTGTTGCACCCATAATCTATTATGCAAATTTGCAATCCCCCACCGCCAGCAATCAGCGCGAAAGCGAAAGCGTTTTCGCCAATCCATTTTACCGTATGAGAATGGTTTCATCGCGCGTTCCCCTGCAGTTTTGGCTCTGCTGTTTCTAGTCTGGAGAGCACTGTCGCCACTTAGTGGGTCGGTGGAATGGGTTGTACACGTTCGGTGGCTCCCATATTTATATAGGAGATGTAAAAGGCTTAGATGCACGTCCGTTTTTTTTTTGACGTAGGCTATTAACACGTCATTGGCAGTCAACCGTTGGATTTTTTTTTGACGTATCAACACGTCATTGGCAGTGAACGTGTTAAGACAGAGATAATTTAACATAACATTAGTATTAAACTTTATTTTTATTTTTATAAATAGACCAGGTCAGGGTAGTCAAGTATAACCCCTTTTCAATAATTTTAAATTGAAAAAACGAAATGGGGGGAATCCGTTTTTTTTTCTTTTTTTTTTCTGTTTCTTTTTCTTTATTTTTTTCATTTTTTTCCCGTATTCGTTTTCCGTTTAAAACTTTAAAACGGAAAAACGTTTTTTTTTGTGTGTGCTTCATGGCCAGGTCAGTTTGGCCACCCCTGCACTAAGCTAAGTTAATCTCAGCACAAGAGAGAAAAATCACTCTTCTGATGAGCTAAGGCTACAGGCCCATGGTGCAGACCGACTCACCGACCACTCTGTAGACCCATTTGGGTTTTTTCTTCCATTGAACACCCAGGAAGTAGACAGGGACGCCGGTCAGCATGATGACCATTCCCAGACCGCAAACCACCGGCTCAGAGTACAGACTGAAGCCTAGCAGCACCGCCCAGAACAGCATGTAGCTGATGGGAATCAACATGTTTACCTGCGAAAAACAACAAAACACACACATATCAACATGATCACCTGCAAACAACAACAAAACACACATTTCAACATGATTTCAAGCTATTTTTTTCCATGTTGTGTCTCTTTGCAACTCCATCTGGGATGCACACACATTCATATCTCAATAGGATAAAACATGTCTGCACATTATTTCTGCGTGTGTGTTACGGTAAATGTATATTCACCTTATTCACCACGCCCACTTTTTCTCTCTTCCATGTTCAACGCAAACGTATTTGTTCTTCCGGTTCAGCGCTAGTTGCCAATGCCTTCTGTGGCTAATATTAGCCGCTAGTTAGTTATGTTATATGGCAGTAAAATGCCACTGAATGACCAAATTGATATAACTTTTAACCATTTCGAGTAACACTGTTTCCATACGGATCACCAGCGTTACTTTGTTGTTTATAACGTGGCTATATTCATAATGTTTCTATCTCGGATGCGTTATTTCGAATCGCACATACGTTACGCAACCTATGTGCGTTTCAGGACGCAACAGCCTCGACTCCACTAACGTCATCTTTAGAGCACAATATTCCTGGAATGCAAGTTTAACTAAACAGTTACATGTCCTCTGCATTCTACATAAAATTAAGATATTACGGGTTGTTTTATTTTGTATGTTA
>NC_139645.1:35593617-35693617 GCF_964638095.1 Poromitra crassiceps
AGAGCAGCCTATTGAAGGCAGCCTCAGCACCCGAATACTAAACCAATCACAGCGTTTAGCCTTTAGCATTCTGATCCCCACCAGCTGGGATGGATCACCAACGCCTTCCCCTGGTCCAGGATCAGCTTCCTGAAGTCACTGAGCCGGCAATAACTGCCCCACACACACACACACACACACACACACACACACACACACACACACACACACACACACACACACACACACACACACACACACACACACACACACACACACAGACATACACACACACACACACACACACACACACACACACACACAACATCATGAGCGAATGTCTCCCTGTCCTTTTTTCGTTTGTCGAGGCCACCGGTGCGGTGCTGACAGGAGGAGGGGCTCAGGGGGGTTGTTTCCTGGTTGAAAACGGCGTGGCATTTCCTGGTTCGGTTTAGGCTAGTCTGAGTCACAGGAAGCAGGCTGCGGGGATCAGCTCTGCCATTGGCTCCGGCTGGCAATCAGGGAGGCCCGCCCACCCTGAGACCGCCCACCTGGTTGCCTCAGGAAGCCTGGCTTCTGCAGCATCACTCTTCAAAGAATAAATATAACATTGATTCGCTGCTCTCCACCTAACTACATAACATAACGTACATAACATACATAACTACATAACATAACTACATAACATAGGCCTGCATTGAAACGTTATATCATGCAAGTGTAAGACAATAGTTTGCACCATTCACTGCTAGAAGTTTGCCGTTTGCATTCTATCGTCGAACTGAAAGCCACTCTCCCATTGGTTGCTACCGGTGTTGGGCAAGTTACTTTCAAAATGTAATATACTACATATTACTAGTTACTTTCATTTGAAAGTAATAAGTTACTTTACAATATTACTTTCTGTGTAGAGTAACTCGTTACTTATTACACTACTTTTGCATTACTTTGACCAAAACAACAGCAGCAGCAGAATGACATCGCTGCCCCGGGACCATCCCGAAAAATCATTTCAACCTCCTTGAAGTCAGTGTAAATAATCCAAAGTACTAAATTTTATTATTTTCCTTTGTTATTGTCATCTATAGTGGTTATTTGCATGAAAACACAGTTTGTTTAGGAAATGATTGTATCTTTATTTAAATAGGTGCTTTGATTAAAAAACATTAACTCAATTTGTAACTTGAGTGACTTGACAAAGTAACTGGTATAATATTACTGAAATCCTATAAGTAATAAGTTATATTACTGAGTTACTGCTAAAAGTAATACATTACATGTAATATGTTACTTTTGTAATGAGTTACCCCCAACACTGGTTGCTACAACCTGTCACTCATTCAATTTCAAACCCCCTAGACCCGCCCTCAAACTACAGCTGTGGCTGTTAAAGGGCACAGAGTCATTTTATGCAGAGACTGGAGTGTGAGTTGCTCCTACAGCAGGAAATCAGGTCTGGCATTCCTCTGTGATGACAGGAATGTGCTCGTATATTTTCTCCACAGTGTGTTTGACACAGAGCTGAGAATAGAACACACATGTTTATGATGTGAATTCAGGAGAAACTGCAGCTTCAAAGTGTGCGGGGCTGTGTGGGATTAAAGACATACGTGCTCTGGTCTGATGATACATTTACACTTCAAACTTCAAAATGCTATCACAGAGCCAATAGGATGTGGCAATTAGTATGATTTTGGGACTTGGCGGTGCGAAGTAATACAAAACATTTTACTATGCCAAAAATATTAAAATGTTACTATGCTATTTCCCCACAGTCACCAACTACCTTGTACAAGCCAGTCAGATTTTGCTCCAGTGTCTATGTACTGTAGACACTGGAAATGTGGTCTGAAATTGACCAATCAGCGCTAAGAGTAGGGCGGGCCTTTGCCAGCCAATCAGAGCAGTAGCTGGTCTGGTGACCTACCATGATCCCTCAATCAACCTCTAAATGAGTTCTGTGCAGCATTCAATGAAACAGTCATGTGATTTTCAAGAGCATTTCATATAGCATGTCCAGTCTGACTGTGAACACTCCTAACAACATTTAATCTTTTAATCACTGTTAATATGAACTACTACAGGAGTACAACAACAACAACAACCACCACCACCACCTTGTTTAATTTTGTCCACAAAAAGACATGTCTAGTGTGACGCTCATTTCAATCATCCAGGTATAGTAAGATCAAAACAAAAACTAGAAACTAATTTGTGACATCTATCAAAAGCATGAGGGGAAACAGCACATAAGGTGAGTGTTTATGTTAAGTTATTTATTTGATTTCTTAATGGTCAAGCCCAGTGGTTCCCAAACTGCGCTACGCGTACCCCTATAGGCAGTGGTTCTCATCCTTTTTGTTTTCCTTTTGCTTAGATCATCATGCACAAGCAGAAACCTGAAAGTCCACCTGAAAGCTTAAAACACTTATTTTACCATTCATTCAGTATGAATGCTGCCATGTTGATTACAGTCATGTCTACGGACATCACAATAAACGAATCTGCAATAAAGTCGAATTCAGTCTGTCAAACTTCAGATTTACCTATGTTGTTTTTATCCTGTTTTACCTGTACTGTATGTGCGCTTCCTTATTTTTTCCTAACAATGGTGTTTTTTGTTGTTGCTGTTATTTTTTATTTTATGTTTCCTGTCTTTTGCTGTTGTTTTTAACTATTGCAAGTTTTTCTTTATAGGATGCCAATCAACACCAGGCAAAGGGACTGCCGACAAAAATTAGCCTTCTGGCTAAATCGGGTATATTTACATGACTATGTTGATTAATGTACACTGTCCCTTCACAAATAAAGTGAATTGAATTGAATTGAATTGAATTGAATTGAATTGAATTGAATTGAATGTCAGGGATGCAGCTCAGAAAACGCTCTGTTCATGTCATCTTATGGGAAGAATTGGATAACAGACAGAACCATTCATGTTCTTGTTGGAATGCCAACATCAAAACTTCTTCTTCTTCTTCTCCTTCCACCCATCCCACCAAATCCCTGATTGTGGGATGGGTGGAAGGAGAAGAAGAAGAAGAAGTTTCTACTGTGGTAAGACCTGACCATGGCACCACAGGTCCTCCAGTTTCTACTGTGGTAATATAAAAACAGTTCATGTCTGTCGTTTAGAACAATTATTTTTTTCCTCATTACCATTTTTGCCTACATTTCTTTTACCTTTGAATGTAAAGTTTGCATGATCATGTATGGGTTTCAAAGAATTTAAAAAAGTCATAATTGTCAGTAATGGCGGTCCAGTCAGGAAGTCTATCTTCCGATCAGGAAGTCAAAAAAAAAAAAAAAAAAAAAAGGACGGTGGCTCAGTGGTTAGTACTGTTGCCTCACAGCAAGAAGGTTCCGAGTTCGAACCCCGGTCCGTCCCAGGTCCTTTCTGTGTGGAGTTTGCATGTTCTCCCCATGTTTGTGTGGGTTTTCTCCGGGTGCTCCAGTTTCCTCCCACCACCATGTATGTATGTTAGGGTTAATACTCCTGTCAGTGCTCTTGACCAAGACACTTGCAAAAGAACTGGAGTTGGTCCCCGGGCGCTGCACTGCGGCTGCCCACTGCTCCTAGTTCTAGGAAGGTTCCTAGTAGAGGATGGGTCAAATGCAGAGGATGAATTTCCCCACGGGGATAAATAAAGGATAACTTAACTTAACTTAACTTCTGCATGCTTACAGTAGCTTGACGTCTCACACCATCCTGCCATCTCTCACACATGCCCTCTCATAACTCTTGCTGTCATTTCCCGGCTCGTCGATCGAGATATCAGCTGGTCACATCAGCTGGTCACATAGCACAGCGACACACCTCCATTGTTAGCCAATCATCTTGTTGCTTCTTAATATGTTTCTCACTCCACTTTAGTCCATTCATGCTGCCGTTATCACCCCCCCCCCCACGCACACACACACACACACACACACACACACACACACACACAGACACACACCATTAACTGCCCCACTACTGTACTTAATACTTTGCTTGTCTCTCATGATTGAAATGATGATTGTCCATCATTCCCGGGGAAAACATACATGTACTTTTTGCAGATTGGCATTTGGGTCTTTTGGCAGTTATTAATATGAATATATGAATGAATATATTCATATGAATATGTTAATGTGTGGTGATGTGATGAGAGCAGTGCTACTGAAATGTCCTGACACGGACACATGACTGACCAGGCTCCTATTCTTAGAAGTTCTTAGAACAGCCAGGCGTTAACTGGTCCCGACCGGCTCACACACACACACACACACACACACACACGCACACACACACACACACACACACACACACACACACACACACACACACACACACACACACACACACACACACACACACACACACACACACACACACACACACACACACACACACACACACACACTGTTGGTAATGTAACTGGATGTGTTCTGGACTCTCATTGAATACATTCATAGGGGAGGGAGATAGCGTGTGTGTTTGTATGAGTGAGCTGAGCACATATCTAGACTGACTTACATTCAGAGCGCTAAACTAAAAACAGTTTAGTCGGCCTGGCAGGGGTCCAGAACAACCAGTTAATCCTGTCACCTGATTGGCTGTTCCAGCAGCCAAACACTCCCACCAGGAACATGTCTGTTTTTTTGTTTGTTTTTTTACAAAAATCACTTTATAGTAAATCGACTTCCAATGCCAATTCCCTTTGCTTAGGCCAGGGGTTCTTAAAGTGGGGTCCGCGGAACCCCGTCAAAGAGATTATTTGTATTTTTTATTTATTAATATTTTTTGGGGTGCTGTATCCACTAGCGATTTGACCGGGGCTAGTGAAGATGTGTATCATATGAGACTAGAAGACCTAAGGCATCCATTGCAGCAACTATATCATGCTAGCAGCTAGCTTGTTGGGAAGGGGGCAGTAAATACAGTACAGTAATACAGTAAATAACGCTCCACATTCAGGCTAAAGTACTCGAGGGGGAAAAACCGGCATGGCCATTTTCAAAGGGGTGACTTGACCTCTCACCTCAAGATATCTGAATGAGAATGGCTTCTATGGGGACCCACGCGTCTCCCCTTTACAGACATGCCCAAGTCATGCTAATCCCATGCAGTCATTTTAAAATGTCAGGCCTAATTACTATCAGATTGTGATGATGACTTGTTATGGTTTCTTCAAAGCTACAGCAGCAGAATCTGACTGTGTGGTTCAGTTCCTCCATATTGACCGTGCAGCAACTGATCACTGTTGTCTCAGGGTCCAAACACCAAACACTTGTTTTTCTGCTGGCTTATTATTCACTTTTCTGCCATGTTGGCATAAACTCCTGAGTTGGAACATCACAGAGACGTTTGGCACAATGACAGATATTAAGAGCTCCAGAAGTCTGACCTCAATCGGCCTGAACTAGAACTGGGCAATAATATTATGTCAATAAAAAACTAAAAAAATCTAAAATCTAAAAAAACACATTTAAAAACAGTCAATGAAGATGCCAAATGGCCAATGGGATCCTGATTTGCAAGGTGTCCTGCCCACTTCCTGTTTCCATGGTGTTCAGTGACGGGTTGTCGTCATGGTAACCGCTGTCAAAACAATGCACAATGGCCAGGACACGCCCGCTCATTAGCGGTGGCTACAAAGGCTGGCACCATTATGTAGGCTGACACTGACAACTACACACAGACACGCGCGCACGCACACACACGCACACACACACACACACACACACACACACACACACACACACACACACACACACACACACACACACAACATTATGCCTCTCTTGCATGTTACATTAATCATTTGAGCTTTAAATCGTTACTGTGTCCAATAGAAAAATATTGTCACGCATTTTATGAAGGTATTTGTGTTATTTGCATATTCATATGCTGTTATTTTATATTTCCTGGCTACACTGTATCCATGGTAATGACGCAGCTATAAAGCCTCATCACAGGGAGAAGTTCCCCAGGTGTTTGACTGTTTCATGAAAAGCTGTAAATAGTGACGTAGCCTATCTGAGAGAGACACTAACTATTGTCTATTGACATCCAGACTGATTATCTACTGATCCATCTGTATCAGTAGTGTCTTTGTGTCATTTAGATTAGAAGTCTTTGATCCTGGTCAAGGTTAGACCGTTGGCCCTATAACTGATCAGTTAATGGTTACTGGGCTTGTTTACAGAAATCATCCATTAGTGTTGTAACTTTCCTTGAATTATTATCATCTTCTTTTATACCGAAGAGTTCAACTGAGACCAGGCTTCCTAAGTTCTCTCATCGTAAACACATGTCTCCTCGTTGGAGTCAACTGTCAGCTGTTAGTCCGACACATCATCAAAACACAACTCATCTCATACAGGTCTGTACGGTCACACCATATCACCTGCAGCAGGGACGCACCATGATGTCACCTGCAGCAGGGACGCACCATGATGTCACCTGCAGCAGGGATGAACCATGATGTCACCTGCAGCAGGGATGAACCATGATGTCACCTGCAGCAGGGATGAACCATGATGTCACCTGCAGCAGGGACGCACCATGATGTCACCTGCAGCAGGGACGCACCATGATGTCACCTGCAGCAGGGACGCACCATGATGTCACCTGCAGCAGGGATGCACCATGATGTCACCTGCAGCAGGGACGCACCATGATATCTCCTGCAGCAGGGATGTACCATGATGTCACCTGCAGCAGGGATGCACCATGATATCACCTGCAGCAGGGATGTACCATGATGTCACCTGCAGCAGGGATGCACCATGATGTCACCTGCAGCAGGGACGCACCATGATATCTCCTGCAGCAGGGATGATCCATGATATCACCTGCAGCAGGGATGCACCATGATATCACCTGCAGCAGGGACGCACCATGATATCACCTGCAGCAGGGACGCACCATGATGTCACCTGCAGCAGGGACGCACCATGATGTCACCTGCAGCAGGGACGCACCATGATATCACCTGCAGCAGGGATGCACCATGATGTCACCTGCAGCAGGGATGCACCATGATATCACCTGCAGCAGGGATGTACCATGATGTCACCTGCAGCAGGGATGCACCATGATATCACCTGCAGCAGGGATGCACCATGATGTCACCTGCAGCAGGGATGCACCATGATATCACCTGCAGCAGGGATGCACCATGATGTCACCTGCAGCAGGGATGCACCATGATGTCACCTGCAGCAGGGACGCACCATGATATCACCTGCAGCAGGGATGCACCATGATGTCACCTGCAGCAGGGACGCACCATGATATCACCTGCAGCAGGGATGCACCATGATGTCACCTGCAGCAGGGACGCACCATGATATCTCCTGCAGCAGGGATGTACCATGATGTCACCTGCAGCAGGGACGCACCATGATGTCACCTGCAGCAGGGACGCACCATGATATCACCTGCAGCAGGGACGCACCATGATATCACCTGCAGCAGGGACGCACCATGATGTTACCTGCAGCAGGGATGTACCATGATATCACCTGCAGCAGGGCGCACCATGATATCACCTGCAGCAGGGATGTACCATGATATCACCTGCAGCAGGGATGCATCATGATGTCACCTGCAGCAGGGACGTACCATGATATCACCTGCAGCAGGGACGCACCATGATGTCACCTGCAGCAGGGACGCACCATGATGTCACCTGCAGCAGGGATGTACCATGATATCACCTGCAGCAGGGATGCACCATGATGTCACCTGCAGCAGGGATGTACCATGATATCACCTGCAGCAGGGATGCACCATGATGTCACCTGCAGCAGGGACGTACCATGATATCACCTGCAGCAGGGACGCAGCATGATGTCACCTGCAGCAGGGACGCACCATGATGTCACCTGCAACAGGGATGCACCACTGCAGCAGGGATGCACCATGATATCACCTGCAGCAGGGATGCACCATGATATCAGCTGCAGCAGGGATGCACCATGATATCACCTGCAGCAGGGACGCACCATGATATCACCTGCAGCAGGGACGCACCATGATATCACCTGCAGCAGGGACGCACCATGATGTCACCTGCAGCAGGGACGCACCATGATGTCACCTGCAGCAGGGATGAACCATGATATCACCTGCAGCAGGGACGCACCATGATGTCACCTGCAGCAGGGACGCACCATGATGTCACCTGCAGCAGGGACGAACCATGATATCACCTGCAGCAGGGATGAACCATGATATCACCTGCAGCAGGGATGCTGCAGGTGTCCTTTGCATATCACAGAACATTCACATGTTTATCTGAGTGAGCTATAACCCACTTTCTCTCAAGCTCTTATCATATTTAGTCAACCTCATCCTGATTTTATTTAGTCAAGTTTTTGTCATTTAAGTGTCTAAGTATTTTCATCTCATCTTAGTCAAAGAAAACCGTAACTATTCATTAGAATTTCCAAACTTATTTTTAAGATATATTAATCTGTTATTCTGGAATTGTTTTAAGGTTTGAATGTGCAATACAGACACAGATGTTTAACTTCTTCTTCTCTTCTGATTGGATCTCTGCCCAATTCGTCCCTCCCTAACATTTAGTCTAGTTTTCACCAGTGAAAATAGGTAGTCGACTAACATTTTTCCTCATAGTTTTCGTCTACGAAATCAACACTGCTATGGATGCATGTCTCCACCTAGTGGTGCACTCCTCTTCCAAACTCACACACACTTTTCCACAACTACACCATGTATCTGAAACAATGTTTACTTACTGTCAATCTCATCAAAGTTTCTGAAGACCATGTCCACGTGATCCCACTCCATAAAGCTGCATTTCCCAATGAAGGGCTGGGCAAACACCACATACTGATATATATTTCAATTCAAATACATGTCACTCTTGTGTTAGAATGAGTAAATGGGCATTGACACTGTTTTTATATAACCCTTGATCAATTCTCATTCATCTTTTATCTTTTCTTTTTTATTTATCTGTAGGCTACATACGTGCACTGCCAAGAGTAGCGGCAGCATTATAAACCAGAGACCAGACTATATCAAAAACATAAACACACAGTGGCGTCTTTCATGCATGCTAGCAAGCAAAACTGCTGTCTGTCTGACCACAGACTGCAGAAAGAGACGCAGGATAGCCAAGCGAATGTGATTGGATGAACGTTTGACGTTAGGCCAATCACAGGCAGAGAGGGTGCCTCCAGCCTTCGCCATCATCCGAAAAACAATATGGCCTACAGTATGGGGAGCAGCTACAGTGCAGTCGTTCCAGTGGACTCAGTCCTGACTCAGCCATTTCTTTGTCCATAATGTGAACGTGCCAAATGAACTCTGACCCCTCTAAAACAAAGTACCACCCCAGGAGATGGTTAGTGGTTTGTTTGTGCTGGCTTGACTTGACTTCATTAATTCATGCTTGCAGCAAAGTGTCCTGAAAATGATGCAGAATACAAAACCACTAAAATCATACATCATATTCATAAACATAAAGAGAGCACATTTGTACACATGAAACAAGACAAAGTACAAAAATAAAGCGCGTAGCGTGGAGATTCCGGAGAGATGATGCGCCATGGCTGCAGTTATGGAAATCGCCCGCTCCGCAGCCTCCCAAAATTGTGACTGACAGACAGACAGAGAGACAGACACCGCCCACCCACTTAGGCGCCATCATGCAACTGTGCGCCATCGGCTTATACTACATCACAGTTGCTCGAGTGACATCACTGATGACATCACAACTGCCTAAGTGACATCAAAGTTGCGCAATCACAGTTGCTCGAGTGACGTCACTGATGACATCACTGATGAGATCATAATCGGGACTGACACCGCCACCGTGACCACACCACTTAGCCAATTTTAACGAAGATGTTCTCAACCTAAGTGACAAATTGGAGACAAAATGAGAGAAGACGACCAGACTACCAGTGAAAGGTGTTAAAAGTGGGTTAAAATGAGTGAGACTGTGTGGGACTCACAGATACAGACGGTGGAGAGCAGTCTGGTGGCCATGTATGGAGGCACGCAGTTCTGGAAGGCCGGCTGCAGGACGTAGTTGGAGAAGGTGAGGGCGATGACGGCCAGCGTGGTGGGATACATGATGAGGACAGCACTCCATAGCAGCAGGAAGCTACAGGGACAAGACACCAAGGGTTCATATGTAGGGGCAAGACACCAAGGGTTAATTAGGGATGTCCGATATTATCGGCCTACCGATATTATCGGCCGATATTAGCATAAAAAAATCGATATCGGAAAATATCGTTGTTGTTTTTTTGAAATACAGGGGGAGTCTCACTGAGAGCAATGCTCTCTTTTTCAGGAGTGCCCTGTTCACATTCACACACACATTCATACCTGGAAGCTGACCAGTACAACCACAGTCTGATCTGTTGGCCACTGAGCAGCTCCACTGGAGCAGTTGGGGTTAAGGGCCTTGCTCAAGGGCACCTCAGTGGTGGTAATGAGGAAGGGGCAAGCGCTGCCTTTTCACTTTCCCCACCCAGATTTATCCTGCCGGTCCCGGGGATTGAACCGACGACCTTCTGGTCACAAGCTCGCTTCTCTAACACTTACAACTTTAACACAACATGCATATTATATATTAAACTCTTCAGCTACATTAAGCTACATTATGTAACTTGTTACGTGAAATTTTGGTGGAAAAAAAGCCCGCTTATATCGGTATCGGTTGATATCGGTTGATATCGGTATCGGAAATTAAGAGTTGGACATTATCGGATATCGGATATCGGTAAAAAAGCCAATATCGAACATCCCTAGTTAACACGTTCAATGCCAATGACGAGTTGACTCGTCAAACACAATCCAACCGTTCACTGCCAATGACGAGTTGACTCGTCAAAAAAAAAATATATATTTTTTTGACGGTGCTACGTGGATCAATGCCCCCCACGTCTCCTATAAAAATATTGGAAGTATTGAATGTGTATAATCTATTTTACCGACCAACTAAGTGGCGACAGTGCTCTCCCGACAGAGAGAAAGCCAACCAAAAACAGCCGCGGGAGCAAGCCATTCTCAAGGAAATGGCTTGGCGATTTTACAGTCATCAGTCACCAGACTCGCCCGAGAGCGGCCGCGCCAGCAGCAGCACACCGAGAGCGGAGAGCGGTGCTGGCGTGGGGGATTGCAAATTTGCATAATAGATTATGGGTGAAACACACTTTGAAACACCCGCAGAAAGGCCAGAATCGCACGCATTCCGAAAACCCAGAAACGAACGAGCCTCATTCTCATACTGTAGGCGAAAACGCTTTCACGCTGCTGCACGGGCGCACAACGGTGGGGCGTTCCAAAAATAGCCTGGTTGAAAAACACAGTTTGAAACACGCAGCATAAAGCCTAGAATCGCACAAAGCTTCATCAAAGCTCTCAAACCCAAGAAACAAGTGAGCCCTATCCACACTCGCTGCCAGGGAGGGAGGCTGCTCAAACTCGCAGCAGCAGCAGCAGCAGCAGAACACTCGCTTGTGACAAACGCAGGCTGAAAGCCACCAGACACGCCCACGGAGGGAGGAGTTTGAAGGAGAGGGCGTTCAGAACTATATTGTTTAGATGTCTGATCTCTCACTGATGCCAAAAATAAATGGTTAAAGTGACTGTTCTGCCTGTTTGATTGAATTTCACAAAACTGCGATTATCTCAGCTTTCACTCTCAGACGCTGAAACCATGCTGTACTCAACGGCTAATATCTACATAACTACTAACTCTACAAACTAACTATTTTAGACAGAGAAAGCACACATTCTATTAGTACTTTTGTGAACTTTGTGTTCACAAACTCCAAGCAGAAAATAATCCTCGGCTCTTGTAAAATGAGCCAGAATCCTCAAAAAAACCCTCTGGCAGAACCTACCTACAGTAAAAAAAAAAAGGCTGGCAGTGAATGTGTTAATATGTAGGGGCAAGACCCCAAGGGTTAATATGTGACAAAGTATTACCACTTTAATGACACATCCACATGAAGCTGACAATTCAAACACATTAAAGGGGCACTCCACCGAAAAACTATACTGATTTATTTGCACATGATCTCTCACACATCTCTGACACTGTGGGCGTGGCCCCTGAGAGAGCCTGGCACTGTGGACGTGGCCCCTGAGAGAGCCTGGCACTGTGGGCGTGGCCCCTGAGAGAGCCTGGCACTGTGGGCGTGGCCCCTGAGAGAGCCTGGCACTGTGGGCGTGGCCCCTGAGAGAGCCTGGCACTGTGGGCGTGGCCCCTGAGAGAGCCTGTCACTGTGGGCGTGGCCCCTGAGAGAGTCTGGCACTGTGGGCGTGGCCCCTGAGAGAGCCTGGCACTGTGGGCGTGGCCCCTGAGAGAGCCTGGCACTGTAGGCGTGGCCCCTGAGAGAGCCTGGCACTGTGGGCGTGGCCCCTGAGAGAGCCTAGCACTGTGGGCGTGGCCCCTGAGAGAGCCTGTCACTGTGGGCGTGGCCCCTGAGAGAGTCTGGCACTGTGGGCGTGGCCCCTGAGAGAGTCTGGCACTGTGGGCGTGGCCCCTGAGAGAGCCTGTCACTGTGGGCGTGGCCCCTGAGAGAGCCTGTCACTGTGGGCGTGGCCCCTGAGAGAGCCTGGCACTGTGGGCGTGGCCCCTGAGAGAGCCTGGCACTGTGGGCGTGGCCCCTGAGTGGCTGAATCTGTCCGAGGTCGGTCTCCTACTATTCAGAACAAGTGGAAGCTGTTCGAAAAATGGTGCCTGAAAGAGGACCACATTCCTTATCTGTGTCAATGGAATGGAAGCCATTGTGGTCGTTTTACAGGACTTAATTTAGAAGAACCAGATGGACAAACCAGTCTCACATGACACCCATTGTACAACACGTGCCAGCCACACATACACACTCATGCTGACGGTGGCCGGTGAAATAGTCTCTGCATTTATCCCATCCAGGTTTGTCTTTCCTCTTGGGGGCAGCGATGAGCAGTGTCCAGCATTCTAGTGTACAGAAAGGGCCTTTTCACAAGATACCTCACCTGGGCACTATAGGCACTGAGGGCATGCGGTAAGGGGGCATGCCCTGGGGGCCACAGCATCCTAGGTGGGAATCGAACCCAGGTTCCTTCTTGCTCTGAGGCGACAGCGCCACCGTGCCCCTAGCGATATTACCGTATTGTGTAATTTCATGTTACAATCATTGAAATGACCTAGTCCTGGATGCCATTTTTGCTGTTTTGCTGTTTGCTGTTTGCTGACTGGCTGCTACAACTTCATTGATGATCTAAGACTTCCGTGCTTGTTTGATTGTGGTCCGAACATCATTTCAGACAAACACTTTGCACCACCAGAAGAGGAGAGGAGACATGAGAAGACAAGAACATCCTGGATCTCGGCGTGTCTCACCGCAAAACATTTACAATCAGCTGAAAACAGTCGCTCACTTGTAGCCAAAAAAGGCTCCAGTCAATAGCTGCAATTACTAGCCAAGTAGCCAGAGAGCTACAGCCAGGAGCTTTTGGCCCAGCTTTTGGTTTCTCTCTGCCTGTGGCGGCTCGGGCTGATTCAAAAGTTAAATCAACTAGATGGATGTTAAGACGACGATATCAACTGTGTTCAAAGCAGGACTGCTCTCTTCACTTTGCTTGGTTTGACGTGAAAGGCTCTGATTAGGCTCTTTGGCTTTTTGATGCACAAATGTTTGCTCTTTCCGTTTCCCCTCCGTTTGTGCAAATGAATGAATGAAAGGAGACAGAAGAAGTGAAAGGAGTGATCCGTCCCACAGCAGAGGAGGGCCTCTTTGACTCTCTCAGACTAACAGTGCTGCTCCAGGGTCACTTTACATATCACATGACCACAGGAGCTTCACAACACATTCACAGCTGATTGGTTCCAGATGAAGAGTCCGGCGAAACTGAACCATTCTCCCTGCATACATCTGCATCTGGACTGCTGTATAACAAGGTCCACACCAAGAGGTGAGAACCTGAGATTCATAAGCCCAGAAGGTCCCACAGAGGACCATGTAAATGACGTAAAATTGAAGTGACGAGGTTTTCACATGACAACAGTGTGACATGTTGTCTCATGTTGTTATGAACATACTGTATATTGTGTTAAAGACAGACCTGCGTCATCCAAAACTGTACACCACCAGACCACCAGACTCACCCCACCAGCCCTCCAAAGATCTCCGTCACGTAGGAGTAGTCTCCTCCAGACTTGGGGATGGTGACGCCCAGCTCGGCGTAGCACATGGACCCCAGGGCGCAGATGCCCCCTCCCAGCACCCACACGATGAGCGACAGCCCCACCGAGCCCGCATGTTCTAGCACCCCTTTGGGAGAGATGAAGATCCCAGAGCCGATGATGTTCCCTGGAGAAGGTAGGGGAGAGAGGGTGTGGAGGTTGTAACGGTTAGGCGTAGTTTAACACAGAGGATGATCAAAATGTGTGCCTAAAACTTCTCTGACTTTATGTTACACCCAAATCATTGACGTACAGTTCAAGCGATTTCTTGATCCTGAAAACACATAATATGCTACATCTGTCCATCAAATTTCACCCAAATACATGTTCACATTTATTCTTTAATATGCTGCTGAAAGACTAAAGGTAATAAGACAAAACACACAGACTCAAAGAAGCTTCTGAAGGCATCCCAGCTCTTAAAATAAAACCAGGATGGATTCGCTGATTCAACTCCATTTTGTTTCAACTACTGACTGTCCAAAAACCACCTTATCATTACCATCAAGTCTCCTGCCTCAGCTGCTTTTAGGGTGTGTGTTGGTCTTCAACCTACAATTACGTGTTACGTTTTAAGCATCTAACTGACAGGCTTAACCAGAATGAGGCACCAATAGTAAGATACAGGGCTGACAGCACCCAGACAAGACAACAGATCTTCCTGTAACCTTAAATGATCTTGAATGAGAGAAGTGAAGGGAAGACATAAGAACGGGTCAGAAGTAGCTGCTAAACCATCCGGTCACGTGATCTCACATTGTTTAGTTCTGAGGGACCGTCTGGCCTCCAGCCAGGGGCGGGCCTTTTCAGAAATTACAAAGTGCACAGGCCAATCAGGGACCTGTCTGGTAGTTGAAAACATAACCAGCCAATCAGGGACGGCGCTGGCGAAACAGTAATGGCTGCTCCCATGGCTCTGCGCCTCCCGAAGCAACGGGCACAGGCAGTAATGTTAAGGTTGGTAGAGTTTACACAGCCGTAAGTGTAGATATTGCAGAAATAGACGCAAATCCAAAAACAACAATTAAACAAGAACAAGAAAAGACGTTTTCGCCGTTCTTCCGAGTGGATTTGGTTTTGACTGGATCCGACGCTGATTGGCTGAAGGACTGGATTTGGCTACGCTGATTGGCTGAAGGAATCCAGACAGATAAAATGACAGAATAGGTCTATTTATTTCCACTGAGCCCAAAATGATATACACATAGTGTTGTAATTTAATGAACATTTGGAGCTGAAGAATGGGAAAGTATGGATTAATTATTATTACTAATAATCACATAGACAATCTCAAATCAAGTTGCCATTTTCTTGGAAGTCTTTCCTTGGGTGTTTGTGCTATATCCTTCTGTTCTATGACTGATTGTGCATCATAGTTAGGCTAGTTCTCTGTAAATAAACATTTCATTTGTCTCACACTTTCCACAGCAGGGCTGACCAGGGCCAGCTCAACAACTGTATCATAATGGGAATAAAGCCAGCGATAATACCCCAGAGTGATTATGGTATGTTGGGGATAAAAATAGGCTGTGCCTTTGTACTACTCACAGCAGCACGAGGCGAGTAAACATAATCAGAGATAAGAATGTTGCAAGGAATGGATGATTGCTAACTAGCTCTGTGGTGACCAAAAGAGTTAGCAAAGCAAGCTAATCCATCATTTAACCATGGAGAAACTATCAGTACATGTGAATTTGACCAATCAGATCACATCTATTATCTATATTTGAATCAATAGCCATGGGGGGGAGGAGGGGGCGGGGGAAGGGGTGCAATGTCCAAGCCCTGATCAGCCCAGCTTGGCCCTACAGTGTAAACAGCTCAGCTGGACCAAATCCAAATGGGAATTAACAAACTTAGTGTTGACTCAGTTGGCTAAAGCCCTTATTCACATGGCACTAGTATGGACCCATCTCACAGCAACCGTTTTGAGGTGGTAAAAGCAGGAAGTGTATTGTAACCAATACCATTAATGATGGTTCCATCCCGTTTAGGTGTTCCAGTGCCAGGGGCCCTCCTCGTTAATGTCATTGGTTACACATGCTTTACTTCCTGCTTTGCTGTGAAAAGAGCCCGCGGACCTCTGCTAGGTCATTTGTAATGATTGCGGAGGTTGTCTGTGATCTTAATCCCGTGCGAATCTGCCATGTCCGTAATTAAAGAACAGTTCCACCTCAAATTACCTCCCATACTTCACCAAACATCTCATTTGATCTGCCCCAGTTTTTATGGTAGCATGCAGTAAGGAACATTTTTCATCTTTCAACAGGCCAGTAGATAGATAGATAGATAGATAGATAGATAGATAGATAGATAGATAGATAGATAGATAGATAGATAGATAGATAGATAGATGACCCCACCATGTGCCAAGTTCAAATCCAGCCTTGGACTCCTTCCACAACATCCCCCCCTCTCTCTCTCTCTCTCTCTCTCTGTACTCTGGCAAATCCAGCAAACAGCAGCTGTCAAAGCAAAACATGTTTTGCTCCTTTCTGGACCAGAAGAGATGAGAGTCTCCATCAGAAGAGCCATGGCTCAGTGCACTGTAAAGGACTGACCACTGGCTTAGCTGCTGGCCTTCTGTTCTTCTCAGATTGATTATGGTACTATCACTATACTAGGTTTGCTTCATCGTCCACCTGCTCCAACCTGGACCCCCTGCATCACTCAGCCTTGAGAAGTATATCACGTATTCTAGCTTGAGGACCCGTCACTGTACCTTACACAGCATGCTAGGATGGTCACCCCTCACTTTGCGTAGGCTACAACCAGGGTTGGGAGGGTTACTTTAAAAATGTAATCCGATACAATTACTAATTACCTGTTAAAATTTGTAATCGGTAATGTAATCCAAGTATCACAATGTGACTGATTACTTTACGCTACTTTTGGATTACTTTTGAACACATTTTCTGCATGCTCCTCAAAATGACATTTTCCCCCCCAAAAAACAGCTGGTCTGTGTCATCGTCATTTAATAGGTCAGGTCTCCTTTTACCTGTCTCACCTCTTCTGAAAAAACTCTCAAGCGACGTTTCTCAAACTCACTCGCTGGAACTCGCCCATCTATTTTGGTCAGCGGGCTGCGAGCGTCTGATGACCGTCTGATGACCTGGCGTGCGTGTTGTGGACCGAGGAGAGGTGCAGGCTGGCAGCACCGCACTGGTCCACACAGACAGGCCATGCCAAGTTCTTCATTGAACACAAATAGTCTTTCTCTCTCTCTCTCTCTCTCTCTCTCTCTCTCTCTCTCTCTCTGTCTGTCTTTCTGTCTCTCTCCCTATTTTTCCCCCCTTCTTCTATGGCGGTCCACGGCCCGTGGGGGTTGGGAACCACTGGTTTAGGCAACAAAGCAGCTTGGTTGAGGTCAGGGACAGTGTTATGGTTTGGGTTGGGGTTAAAACACAAAATGACTCGCTCGGGACTTGAACTGGCACTCTCTTCTTGCTCGTAAGATGCTACACCACCAGTCCCACCCCCGCTTATGCCCCAGCCACGTACTCCAACATGCGACAGTCCTGAACGTGAATATGAACGTACACACACACACACACACACACACACACACACACACACACACACACACACCAGAGTCCTGCATCGGGTCGGGGTTCCGCGGGGCCCCGCCGGGTACCCGCAAAAAAATGCGGGGGGCGGGTGTTATTTTGTCTTCATTTTATTTGCGGGCTCGGATCTGGGTAGAATAAACAACATGCGGCCCGGGTCGCGGGTGTTGTATAATATATGTATTTTTATTTACTTTTTATATAACGATAATAATCAGTCAGTGTGTAACTTCATGTTTTGTCTGAGTCTGACGACCTGATGTCTTTGTCACAATCAGTCAGACTCAGAGAAAATACTGCAGTTGCAAATCCTGGCGGCTAAGTGGCAGTATTGGCTTGTTTATTGGAGGGGGGGTCAGTGGTCAGGTCGTCACTCAGGGCAGGGCAGGCACAAGAGACAGGTAGGTCACTGACTGACTTCAGTTCAGTAGTACATTTCGTTCAGTATCTTAGACCTAGACCTATGCTAGCTAGCTTGTTGCATTGCATGACAGCTAGCGCCAGCAAGGCTAGCATGTTTCCTTTAGCTGCTGCCTGGCCCTGGCTGGCCTGCTGGCACTGGCACCAGTGACAAAACACCGTCAATGTGCTTAATTGTAAATAACGTTATGCAATGCCTGCCGAGTCCGACTGCACCGACCACCGTTGTTGGCTCTCGTCAGTGACTCGGCCAGAAAAGACCGCTATTCGCTTCCTGTGTGAATTGTGAAACGATTGCAGTTACTTTGGTTATGTTCACTTCAAAGAAATGTATATGCGGAAGCGGAGCGGGGCACAGGTCTCATGTCTGCGGGGCGGGGTGGGTTGCGGTACTGACTGATCATATGAGCGGGTTCGCGGAGCGGGGTCGGTACTGCACGTCGCGGGGCCTGGCGGAACCGGGTCTTGAAAATCAGACCCGCGCAGGACTCTGACACACACACACACACACACACGTACAAGACCAAGTGCAAAGAGCAGCTACAGCAACGCAAAGCACCTGATACTACCCAGAGATTTAGTGTGGCTGACTAGAGCTCGCAGTTGGAGCCCTTCTACAGGCGAAGATTAATCTTTGCAACCCCACTCAGGCGAGGCGTACAGGCTGGGGGGCGAAACGCTGGTGACCCTGAGATACCTGCTGAGGATGTAGAAGGGTTTCCAACGGTGTGAGTGCTCTGGCCACACTCTCACCAAGGAATACCGCCGTGGGGGTGGCAGGTCGTGGCTCCTGCGGTTTCTGCTTGTGGCGAGGCATCTTTTGATGTTTACTTCACCTGTAATATCAAACACCACAGAGACACACAGGAGTTAATGTGTAATATCAAACACCACAGAGACACACATGAGTTAATGTGTAATATCAAACACTACAGAGACATACAGGAGTTAATGTGTAATATCAAACACCACAGAGACACACATGAGTTAATGTGTAATATCAAACACTACAGAGACATACAGGAGTTAATGTGTAATATCAAACACACTACAGAGACACACAGGAGTTAATGTGTAATATCAAACACTACAGAGACATACAGGAGTTAATGTGTAATATCAAACACCACAGAGACACACATGAGTTAATGTGTAATATCAAACACCACAGAGACACACAGGAGTTAATGTGTAATATCAAACACTACAGAGACATACAGGAGTTAATGTGTAATATCAAACACACTACAGAGACACACAGGAGTTAATGTGTAATATCAAACACTACAGAGACACACAGGAGTTAATGTGTAATATCAAACACTACAGAGACATACAGGAGTTAATGTGTAATATCAAACACCACAGAGACACACAGGAGTTAATGTGTAATATCAAACACTACAGAGACACACAGGAGTTAATGTGTAATATCAAACACCACAGAGACATACAGGAGTTAATGTGTAATATCAAACACTACAGAGACATACAGGAGTTAATGTGTAATATCAAACACTACAGAGACATACAGGATTTAATGTGTAATATCAAACACTACAGAGACATACATGAGTTAATGTGTAATATCAAACACCACAGAGACACACAGGAGTTAATGTGTAATATCAAACACCACAGAGACATACAGGAGTTAATGTGTAATATCAAACACCACAGAGTCATACAGGAGTTAATGTGTAATATCAAACACTACAGAGTCATACAGGAGTTAATGTGTAATATCAAACACTACAGAGACACACAGGAGTTAATGTGTAATATCAAACACTACAGAGACATACAGGAGTTAATGTGTAATATCAAACACACTACAGAGACACACAGGAGTTAATGTGTAATATCAAACACCACAGAGACATACAGGAGTTAATGTGTAATATCAAACACCACAGAGACACACAGGAGTTAATGTGTAATATCAAACACAACAGAGACACACAGGAGTTAATGTGTAATATCAAACACTACAGAGACACACAGGAGTTAATGTGTAATATCAAACACTACAGAGTCATACAGGAGTTAATGTGTAATATCAAACACTACAGAGACACACAGGAGTTAATGTGTAATATCAAACACTACAGAGTCATACAGGAGTTAATGTGTAATATCAAACACCACAGAGACACACAGGAGTTAATGTGTAATATCAAACACCACAGAGACATACAGGAGTTAATGTATAATATCAAACACCACAGACTCACACAGGAGTTAATGTGTAATATCAAACACTACAGAGACATACATGAGTTAATGTGTAATATCAAACACTACAGAGACATACAGGAGTTAATGTGTAATATCAAACACCACAGAGACACACAGGAGTTAATGTATAATATCAAACACTACAGAGACACACAGGAGTTAATGTGTAATATCAAACACCACAGAGACACACAGGAGTTAATGTGTAATATCAAACACTACAGAGACACACAGGAGTTAATGTGTAATATCAAACACTACAGAGACACACAGGAGTTAATGTGTAATATCAAACACCACAGAGACATACAGGAGTTAATGTGTAATATCAAACACTACAGAGACACACAGGAGTTAATGTGTAATATCAAACACCACAGAGACACACAGGAGTTAATGTGTAATATCAAACACCACAGAGACACACAGGAGTTAATGTGTAATATCAAACACCACAGAGACATACATGAGTTAATGTGTAATATCAAACACCACAGAGACATACATGAGTTAATGTGTAATATCAAACACCACAGAGACATATAGGAGTTAATGTGTAATATCAAACACTACAGAGACACACAGGAGTTAATGTGTAATATCAAACACTACAGAGACACACAGGAGTTAATGTGTAATATCAAACACTACAGAGACACACAGGAGTTAATGTGTAATATCAAACACTACAGAGACACACAGGAGTTAATGTGTAATATCAAACACCACAGAGACATACAGGAGTTAATGTGTAATATCAAACACCACAGAGACATACAGGAGTTAATGTGTAATATCAAACACCACAGAGACATACAGGAGTTAATGTGTAATATCAAACACTACAGAGACATATAGGAGTTAATGTATAATATCAAACACCACAGAGACACACAGGAGTTAATGTGTAATATCAAACACCACAGAGACACACAGGAGTTAATGTGTAATATCAAACACTACAGAGACATACAGGAGTTAATGTGTAATATCAAACACTACAGAGACACACAGGAGTTAATGTGTAATATCAAACACTACAGAGACACACAGGAGTTAATGTGTAATATCAAACACTACAGAGACATACATGAGTTAATGTTATGACGTCATCGTCTACCCTACACGAGTGCCGTCTCCGTACATATACTTGCCTGCGACTTTGGCTCCCAAGCTGTCTAAAACAGCGAGACGCCCGTATTTACAAGTGTCACAGAAACATTTCAAAGCCACCTACTTGGGAAGAAGGGTTCATAGCTTCTGGACGGCGGGGTTTGAAAGCTCGACGCTGCTCATAAATGCCTCTTTTCATCTGAAGTCTGTGCTGGTGATATACATTTTTCCGGGTTAGAGCCCAGCCGTCACAGTGCTCAACAGCGCCACTCTGGTCGGAAGCTCGGTAAAAAATAAAATCACCAGCAGAGACAGGAGAGAGCAGCTGTCATTTTCAATTTGATGCGTCACCAGTGATCACACAGTGTATGAAGATTTGATTGGAATGTATGGATGCACAGTCCATAACGGAGACCATTGAAGACATCATTTGTCGGTGTGGACTTGACATCATGCAGATGCAGGCCAGACATATGATGCTGCCTCTGTGCTTCAGGGGAAGATGACAGAGGAGGCAAAAAGAATAGATAAAAACCCCAAAGCTCTCTCAATACACTGTGTCAACCACAGCCTCAACCTCCTACTGCAAGAGGTCACGTCAAAGTGTCCAATGGTGAGGGGGGTCCTCTCTCTTGTGCATGACATCCACCAGATGATGTCCTCCTCCCCAAAAAGGCTGGATAGCAACCGCCAGGGCCGGTTCCAGAACAAGATGACTAGGGATGCATCCTGGAAGGGGTGCGCATGCACGGGCTGACCGACCCGGGTGGCCGGCCGAAATTTGACATGTTATTTTACTAAAAATACTGCATTAAAAAAAAATATATATATAATTTCAAGTAGAATGAGCAAGAATATTTCAAGTGTTTCAAGTGCTTTACTGAAATATTTGGACCAGATAATGATAATACATTAATTAATTAATTCATTCATTTTTCTCTCTTTTTGAGAAAAATGAATTCTTTTAACGTTTCTACTGAGATGATGACTCTATTTTACAAGAGCTTCATTCAGTCCGTTTTAACCTTTTGTTTTATTGCTTGGTTCGGCAACTTAAATTTGGCAAACACAAACAGACTTAACAGTCTTGTTAAAATATCGAGCAAGATCTCTGGGACCAACCAGACCAAGCTCTCAGAGATCTATTCTCTACATGTCCTCAGGAAGGCACATGCCATTCTGGACTGCCAGAACCACCCACTACAAAGTGGGTTTGAGCTCCTACCTTCTGGTCGGCGTTTCAGAGCGCCTGCCAGGCGCACGAAGAGGTTCCACGCCTCTTTTGTCCCTAGCGCCATCAACAAGCTTAACAGCAACTAGCTCCCCACTGCACTCCTTACAGACTCTCGCATATTTGCACATTATTTTTTGCACTGTATCTGCACTTGTGTTTGCTCTGCGGTATGGGTTTGAAAATTACGTTGTGTGTTCGAACTCCTTGTTTACTTGTTTGCTGTTGTTTGTCATGCTCTCTTGTTGTCTTTGTTGTACTCTGTTTTGTATTTTATCTTGCTGCAAAACCAATTTCCCCTAGGGGACAATAAAGTGAACTCAACTCAACTCAACAACTACAATTATCTCAACCTTAAAAGGTTACATGTGCCAAAAAGCCATAAATTCGAATCAAAGAACAAAGAAAAACAACAATTATAATTCAAGTTTAAACAGTAAGTGTGCAGCTGCAGCATTTATAAAAAACACACACAAAAAAACACTCTTTTCAACTGAGCATGCAGACAATTAAAATAAGGGTGCAATGCATGCTTTTGCACCCCTGTAAAACCGGGCCTGGCAACCGCGCCTTGAAACCCCTCTCTCTGCCCAACGCGTTTGTGTGTGTGTGTGTGTGTGTGTGTGTGTGTGTGTGTGTGTGTGTATAATGCGTACGTGCATGCATTGGCAGTGCACATTGTGGCAAAAATCTAATCTAAATCTACACTGACTCTGCGTCAGACTGTTGTAATCAATTCCATTTACTTTGTTAGCCTGTGAAATGTCCTTCCTTCTTTTTTTAATCAATAACCATGAAGATAACTCACTGCAGCTCAGCTACTCCAGATGAAGTATTCATACTTGTCCTGCAGTCACCCTCTCAGATGCTGTCTCCTACTGTGTCTCTAAGACCAGCAGGTGGTGCTGTTTCATAATTTCACAGCACCTGAGTCCACTGAGCTTCTTTCAGTCAGCAGCTTTCAACAGCTCAAGAGAATATAATATAATATAATATAATATAATATAATATAATATAATATAATATAATATAATATAATATAATATAATATAATATAATATAATATATTATAAAACGGCTCTCTCAAATCAAGCAATCTGATTGGTTCACAGCCATCGTATAAATCCCGTAACCCACTCCAATAACCCATGGCCACGCAACTCATAACCCATGGCCACGCAACTCTCTTACTAAAAGGCTTTGGTTACAATGACAATGTAGAAAAAACAAATGGCGGAGACAGCTGTCAGATCCTTGTGAATCGATCTTCGCTTATAACTTTACTAATACTTCGCAGAAAATTATGTTTTGTACAAGAATAGACGCGGGCTAATGTCTTCTTTGCAAAAAAAAGGCTGTTAACCCCGCATTTAACCCCGCATTTAACCCCGTAACGTTAGTTGGTGTTGGGCTTTCCAGAAAGCTCTCAGCTTCTCAGCAAGCGCTGAGACACAACGCCAATTGTGGCATTGGGATATATGCCACAACACACGCAGCTCGAGTGCTATATTGCTTAAATATAATATAATATAATATAATATAATATAATATAATATAATATAATATAATATAATATAATATAATATAATATAATATAATATAATATAATATAATATAATATAACTCATTGAGTGCCAGCCACTTTTGGAGAACGGACGCTCCCAGTGCCAGAGTTTCAGAGCGTTTTCAGTGATGTCTCGAGGCCCACAGAATATTGTGTGATATTACTATGTAAACACCGAACACGCACAAAGAACGATGAGACTCTATTGTATCAGCAGCAAAAAAAGGTTTATTGATCCCATTTTCCGTTCTTTAGTTATGAGCCGGAGAAGATAGGCTGTTTTGAGCAAAAATACACTTTTCTAATTAGAAGCTGAGTTATTCCGCCTTTTGTGAAATGCAGCAATGCATGAAATTTCAAGCACATTCACTGAGTCTGAAGATAATATTTTCTGATGTAGTGACGTGGTGTAGTTGTGTGGTGCCTGCGTGCCTCTCCCCCCCTCAGCTGCAAACTCCTCCCCACACTAACACACAGTCTACACGCACCCAGTCTATTTTCGGAGCGCTCCGTTTTATTTGCGCCGGCTCCCAGCGTAACGCGGAAATGCCAAACCGGACTGCAGGGAAAGGTTTGGCCCTTCGGCGTCGGGTGCGCGGATTGACTGATGTTCGCAGCCAACATCAGCTGCCATCTATATGGCTCTGGCTGCAGCATGAGCGGTTTCTCTTTGATCACGAGGGTTTTTCCTGCTGTTTTCCGGACCTTCCTCTAATCTGGAGAGCACTGTCGCCACCTAATGGGTCGGTAAAATAGGTTATACACATTCAACATGCCCCAAAATTTTACAGGAGATATATTAGGCTTTGATCCACGTCCCACCGTCAAAAAACGCAATTGACGACTTTAGTCGTCATTGGCACTCAACGTTACTAAAGCAATTGACGACTAAAGTCGTCATTGGCACTCAATGAGATAATATAATATAATATAATATAATAGAAGAGGATATAGTATAAGAATAGAATAGAATAGAACAGAATAGAATAGAATAGAATAGAATAGAATAGAATAGAATAGAATAGAAGTTAATCACTTTAACTTTCAGACTGTGGTTCAGCATGGCTCTGCCGTGCAGAGCTGTAAACACACAGACTGACTTCCTCCACTGCAGAAAGGCTGCAGCACATTCAGCAAGACGGACACTTCCTTTTCCTCAAACACCTTTTCTCTTTATTCAGATTTATTTTGGGGGAAACAAAGAACAAACATCAAAACAGAGAAAATATAATAGTGCCGCAGGAATGAGTCCAGAAGACCTGCATGTTAACACTTCAGGTTTCTACAGTATGTGTAAAAGTCAATGGGGTTTTTCTATGGGGATTTTGGTTAAATGTTTGAAATAAGGTCTGTGGTAACAACATTTTATGAAACAGAGAACTTTGTGTTGTGCAAAGATACTCTTCACAAATGAGGACCACTTTTATGATTTTAGAAGCGTAAATGCATTTTTCCCCTCAATGCGATTTTTAGAAAATGCTTCAAAAGTCATAAAAGTGGTTCTCATTTGTGAAGATGATATATCTTGCTGAATACAAAGTTCGCTGTTTCGCAAACCTTTGTTAACCACAGACCTTATTTCATGCATTTAATCAAATTTCACAATACTTTTACACATAGGAACCAGGAAGTGCAGGGACTTCTGGGTAAGCCTACAAAGATCCGTCATCCCTGTGGTACTATGAGAAATAGAAAGTTTGAAGTCTGAGCTCTGAGATGATTTTCTTGGGCTGAGGCTCGTTGACAGCAGACCATACAGACTTTTCATTCAAGCTAAATCTTCAAAAACAGCATAGGCCAGCATGGCCACGCACAGATGCATTCTGTTCCGAACATGTTGTGATCCAAACTGGAGCGGGACTGAGCGGTACTGAGCGGGTGATCGGTACCGCTCTGGTCCCCGCTCCCCGCTCAAGCCAAAATCCCCCCGCTCGCTCCACGCTCCGCTCCGCTCACATGCTCTGATAGGGACCTCCAGCAGCAGCTGGTCAGCTGACCTCAAGGCTCTGGGTGGGGTATGGTGGTGCAGGAGCTCGTCGAGGTGCGGTGGAGCAAGCCCGTTTAGTGCTTTAAAAACAGTCAGCAGGCATTTAAAATCAATGTGGAAGTGGACAGGGAGCCAGTGGAGTGAGGCCAAGATTGGTGTGATGTGGTCGCGCTTCTTGGTGCCAGTGAGGAGTCGGGCAGCTGCATTTTGAACCAGTTGTAAGTGACAGAGCAGCGGCTGATCCATGCCAACATACAGCCAATTACAGTAATCTAGCCAAGTTGTTCTGAAGGCATGGATCACCCTCTCCAGGTCCCTCTGGGGAAGATAGGCCTTGGTCTTAGCTAGGAGTCTAAGCTGGAAAACGCTGTTTTTTACCACAGAGCTGAGCTGTTTAGAGAATTTAAAAGGGTATTATGGTCATGCTTAAAGGAGAAAATCGGAAATTGTGGGTTAAGAAGAGCTTGTGGTGGAGGGGTTTTGCCTTTGCCTGCAGTGCAGGAGAATGAAGGTTGATTCCATTTAAATTGTTAAGAATATTTTTCTTATTGGTTAATGTTATTCTTAATGTTATTCTTAAATGCTGAATTACAAAAGGTTGGTTGTTACAGTTAAAGGAACAATTCCACATTTTGGGAGATTCTCCTAGCTACCATGGCAACAGCACCTGGGGGTGGGAGTGGGGGGGCTACGATACTCAAACACTGTTCAGATTTGATAAGGCCTATCTCCTGAGCTCTTCTGCAGAATAGTCTTAGCTCAATGTGTACTTTCAATTATCTGAGGTTTGAATTCTGCTACTTTCTTTCTGGCAAATATTTCTGACAGTGTAGCAGAGGCTGTACTGTTCCTCCTGGCCCACAGTAGTCACATCTGCTTGTATTAGAATGATGTTTGTCACATGATGTATGGCTGATTTCATGTGGCCAGTAGGTGGTGCTATGCCTACAACTGAATATTGGCAGGTGGGCCTCTTCTGGCTGGGATGCTCATCAAAATATGACATTTGGAGCAGCTGTGACCCTGTACAGTCAAGTTACACACCACTGTTGTTGTTGCCAGTAGGTGGCGCTGTGACTATAACTGGATATTAGCATGTAAATAAAGACGGACACAATTCTGTCGCTTTCAGTGCGTTTAATTCCATTACTTTGCTCTGAAACAGTAATCACATAATGCACCAGCAAGAAAATTAGCAGCAAACTTTACAACAAAAAATATTTTTTTTTCCGCCAACATGGACGATAACATTTTGTCTTTTCTTTTCCTTTTTTTACATTTCTTTTTTTTCAGCACTACAATTTCTACTACATGTACTCTATAACATTGTATCCCTCTGTTAATATAATTCATCATTTCAGACATCACAGTACAGTGCATCGTATACATACATTCAATAGAAGAACACAATGCAAAATGATATTTTAGGGACTGCCTCCTAGTCCGACACCTCATGCGTCCGACACCTCAATAGGCTGAATAATGAAGCATTGGACAGATGTCTCATTAGTCCGACAGCTCGTTATCACAGAAATCAAAAGCTCATTGTTCTGACATCTCGTTGGTCCGAAATGACCCTGTCCCTGTCCTGCAGTCAGAGATGTGAAGTAACTAAGTACAAATACTTTGTTACTGTACTTACAGTAAGTAAGATCAGGTATCTGTACTTTACTGAGTATTTATTTTTCTGACTACTTTTTTACATTTACTCCCTACATTTTAACCCAACTATCTGTACCTTACATTTTCAAAACAGAGTTACTTTAGTTTTAACGCACAACAGACAAACATGACGTACTGTAACTGTTGTTTGTCTCTCTCTTCTCGCAGCCTCCCAGTTGTCACGCATTATGTGCACCTTTTTGGTGGAAAAATCAGATCACACAAACTATTAAACAAGTATCTTTATACACCTTAAAACATGTTTTGGAGGGGATCTTTCAAGTTTAATAGTATTTGAATGATAGTAATATGACGTGAGTTTCAGTTAGCTTTGCACAGAAACAGCCGGTAGAAATACTTATACTTTATTAGCCTACATTTCAGAGGCTGTATATATTTTTTTACTTTGACTTGAGTAAACAAGTTGAATCAGTACTTCTACTTTGACCAGTCTTTTCTTTACACAAGTAACTGTACTTGTACTTAAGTAAAGAGTGTGTGTACTTTTCCCATCTCTGCCTGCAGTGTAAGATTCATGGCTCTCAATCAGTCAGCCCTGCCTCCTAATGAGAGCAATAATGTAGTTCTTCATGATAATGATTTCATTTCATTGATTTATATCAGAACAGATACACAACATATAACATGTGTCAACATCTGATGACATGTAGCATAGCATTTATAGCCTAGGCTCATTTGCAGTGCCCGTCCCTATATGTTATTAAACGCATCTGTTAGAAGCAAAGTACATTAAAAGGCAGTAAAATATACAGTAAACATAAACAAGGATATCATAAAATCATAATATCAGTCCATCATGGAGCAACACAAATAATCATACACAAAGGATATAAACATTATATAGGTCATAACCCACACACCCACAAACAGTCAATTGTGGGACCATTGGTACTGTAGTTATTCTTCAGTAACTCCTTTATATTGGTTTTAAAATGCTCCCAGCTATGATCCTGTTTAACCCTAGAACACTAACGTGATTTAAAGTCACACCATCACTAACGTTGGGTGTTTTTCACCCGATGCAATATACCCCATAAAACATACTTCTCATCAAAATATCTTAAAGTACAACAATACATGGCAAATTGAGGTACTCTTCTTTTGTTTTTAAATGTGAAATATCACAAAAAACACAAGAAAGTTTATTATGGGGGACACTATAAAAAATATGTCAAATTCGGGGAAAATGAGGTAATCGTTATAAAAAAAATCCCCCCCCCCCAAAAACAGGAGCTTCAACTTCTCCTTCGGTCCACCCATTCATGGGACTTGTGTGGTAAAAAAAAAAAAAAAGTCACCACAATACCATTGTAACTAACCCGAAGATATTTTACCCTCTATCACTAACGTCGGGTGAAAATCACCCGAACACGTAGCCGGTAGAAAAAACCATGAATGGGAGCAGGGAAACAAACCTACATTCAATGACGTCAGTGAGCATCCTGAAGGTACCTAAGGACCCGCCCACCTCAGACAGCAGCAAGACAATGAAAATCACGTGAATTCATTTGTCCGGGTGAAAATCACCCAACGTTAGTGTTCTAGGGTTAATGTGTGTGGGCAGACTTCCACATTTGGACCCCTGTACAGTGAGGGCTGTTTGTCCTATAGGGAGGTTTTCCAGAGCGGCACTTTGCAGTTCCCTGCAACAGCACCTCTGGTGGCTGTGCCCGAAGCCCCCCGAGGTTTGACCATATCACAGAGAACATGAGCATGAGCTTCTGTCTGTTACAGAAACCATCATTCCACATACAGTAATAATGTGTTTGTTTGAGAAACTATGGAAGATTCAGTGTTATTTGTCTGACAAATAAAGACAAATAAATTTGCCTCAGATTAATTTCCTTCTCATTATTTGGAATATTAGTTATTATAGTCGTTAGTATGGTATTACTAAACTGTTCCCTTGTTACAAATAATAATGATCAGATTTTCCTTTGATTCGTTTTGATATGTCCTTATTCATTTACTCTTTCTGCTAATCACCAGCACACTCAAGTGGAGAGCAGTCTAGTCAAGTCAAGTTGATTTGTGTAACAGCGTTGTGTTGATGGTAGTTGCAACAACCCATGTTAAGAGGGCTTGCCCAGGGGTGGGTTCGAACTGCCGACCTCCTGCTTCCAAAGTGCACACGCTAACCACTACACCAAGAGAGCTAGCTCCCTTGGCGGAGCTGATTAACGGGCCTTTATACTGGGGGAGTGAGTTTAACCAACTTCCTCGCTACCACTCAGGGCTCACGAGGACTCACATTCATTTGGTTACATTTGTATAGCTAATTCACAAGCATGTCTCAGAGAGCTTTACAGAGAATATGTCTAGCTAAGTCTTGTTAAGCACTATCAATAAACATAATTAAACAATCTTATATGAGAGAGGGAGAGGGGGGGAGAGGGGGGGGGAGAAGGGAGAGAGAGTGTGGAGAGAGGAGAGCGAGAGAAGGGATAGAGAGAGAGCAGAACAAACGGTATACTGGGCCTGGGCGATACGGTTAAAATGTCATGTCATGATAATCTCAGGGGTCAGTTTGGAAACAATGTACAGTATATCACAATATGGTTCGTGCAAGCAAAGTCATGTTTAGTAATCCAATAATCAAATATTATAATTACCTGGCAATTGTCATATCATCACGATATGATGCCACTTAACCCATTGAGTGCCAGCCACTTTTGGAAAACGGATGCTCCCAGTGCCAGAGTTTCAGAGCGTTTTCAGTGATTTCTCGAGGCCCACAGAATATTGTGTGATATTACTATGTAAACACCGAACACGCCCAAAGAACGATGAGACTCTCTTCTATCATCAGCAAAAAAAAGTTTATTGATATAATTTTCCGTCCTTTAGTTATCAGCCGGAGAAGATAGGTTGATTTCACCAAAAACAGACGTTTCCAAGCTGAGATAATGAGCCTTTTGTGAAATGAAGCATTTCAAGCAAATCACTGACTCTGAAGCTAATATTTTCTGACCTGAAAGCTCTGAACAGTAATTTCCTTCAATAAAACAGCACCCCCACCCCCCTCAACTCCAAACTCCTCCTCCTGGGAGTGTCTCTGGTGGCTCTGCTCGCTCTGCTGCGTGTGTCAGGCAACGAATCTCTGCATGGAGCTGGGATAAACTCATCCCCACCAACACACAGCTTGCATGCCAGAGCTGGGAGAAACTCACCCCCACACCAACACACAGCCTGCATGCCGGCGGAGCTTGGAGAAACTCATCCCCACACTAACACGCACCCAGCGTCTATTTTCGGAGCGCTCCGTTTTTGTGCGCCGGCTTCCAGCGCGACACCGAAAAGCCAAACCGGACTGCTGAGAATGGTTTGGCCCTTCGGCGTCGGGTGCTGCTTTTCTGGCGGCTAATCGTGTGGAGAAACTATGCAGCAGAGACAGAGGGGCTCAGTTGTGGGAGCGGATTGACTGCTGTTCACAGCTAACGTTAGCTCCAGCCAGAGCAATCTATATGGCTCTGGCTGCAGCATGCATCGGTTTCTCTTTCATCACGGCTTTTTCCTGCTGTTTTCCTGACCTTTCTCTAATCTGGAGAGCACTGTCGCCACCTAATGGGTCCGTAAAATAGCTTCTACACATTCGACATCCCCCATACTTTCACAGGAGATGCATCAGGCTTTGATCCACGTCCCACTGTCAAAAAACGCAATTGACGACAATCGTCGTCATTGGCACTCTACGTTACTATTTGAATTGACGACGATTGTCGTCTTTGGCACTCAATGAGTTAAAGACAAAAAATTATAGTACTGAAGTATCGCCCAGCCCTATAGGGCATACATACAGCTGTTACTCATTCTGACCGGCCACTCCGCCGCAGCACCAGCGCCACACCAGAACCGGCAGCAGAGCAGCCAAACCAAACGAGCAGCAACTGCAGACATTGTGACTATACAGTCTGACAACACCGGCCTTCCCTCTGGCGCACACACAGTGTTGGGCATATGGCACTGAACTCAAACCACTTCCATTTACAGCCTTCAAAATAAAAGCAAACAGTGCTTTGCACAGCGTAGCGTAATATTATTATTAATAATAATAATAATAATAATAATAATAATAAACAATAATAATAATACTGACTTCAAAAGTTCCCCGCTGTGAAATAAGTTTGATTTTGAAACAGTACTGTGTTGGTGTTATTTAGCCTTTTCATTGGCTATTGCATGGTTAAATCAATTAATTTAATTAAACCTACCACCAGAGTGATTTTTGGTGGTGACCTGGCAATCTGCCCCAAATATTCCTACTTCATATCATGGTAGAATATGTGAAATAATCAGGGGGGGTCATGTGGGTGTGACCTCCAGTATATTTCAATACACTATATATCTAATGACTCAAACGGGTAGCTTGATTTTAAATGTCAGAAGTGTAGGCTACTTTTTGAGTTGATTGAGTTGCCTCCTATCTGGCTCTGAGTGATTTGAGATGATTTTGGTAAGAATTTATGCAGCACAGAACAGTGTATGTTTTTATTTTGAAGGCTGTAAATAGTTGTGTTCAGTGCCGTTTGTGTGCCCCAGCTGGGGAAGGGGGGGAGGGACCTGGCCTCTTTTGTTTCTAAGTTGAAGTAGCCTCCGTCTGTCAGCGATCCACTGAATATTCAAGGTGGCTGCATCTGTATCTTCAGTAGCTCCTGCAGTTTCTGCTTGTATCAAAGCATCTCTGATGTTGACTTCACCTGTTTGACAGTAGAGTATGACTGGTCCTGATGATCCATGGTGGCTGGATTGAGGCTCTGGTAGGTGGAGTCTGGATTGGATTTAGAGGCTGGAGCAGACTTCTTCTTGGTGGGAATCTGCAACAAACAAGTTGAAGTTTTGCAAGGTGACAAGACAGGACAGCACACCTCAAATACAGTGGGAGCCATGGAAACAGTTCTACATCTTGCATGTAGGCTACCCTACATCTGTTCTGTTTTAACACGACACACTCTAAACCACACATGAGCAAGATTCGGCCCCAGGGCCGGACCCTGGCCACTGGACCATCTATCATCTCAATCTGGCCCTCAACGTTCTCAAAGGAAAACAAAACAACCCCCAAAAAATCAATAAAAGGCAGCATCATGTTAATGGTGGCTTGTGACCCTGAGATACCTGCTGAAGATGCAGAAGGGTTCTCAACAATGTGGATGCTCTGACCACCCTTCACCAAGGACGACCACCATGAGGAGGAACCAACTGGCAACACCATACAGTGGCAGCCATCTTGAATTGGTGCTCCCAGCTGGATCCCAGCCAGCTGCCAGGCGGCTGCCATGTAAGGAACTGAACTTTGTTACACCATAAGGGAGTCAAGGGACCCTGCTTTGGAGTAACTAAGAATATCTGTCTTGTTTATTAAGAGGTCAAATTGGTTAAAGTTATAAGTTGAGTCGAGTTAAGTAAAGTATATTCAGTTAAGTTCCTGTGTTATCTTTGTTTAATCTGCCAAGGACCTGTCAGGGATCCACCACCAATTGAAGGTGGCTGCATCTGTATCTTCAGTAGCTCCTGCAGTTTCTGCTTGTATCAAAGCATCTGTGATGTTTACTTCACCTGTTTGACAGTAGAGTATGCCTGGTCCTGATGATCCATGGTTGCTGGATTGAGGCTCTGGTAGGTGGAGTCTGCATTGGATTTAGAGGCTGGAGCAGACTTCTTCTTGGTGGGAATCTGCAACAAACAATGTGAAGTTTTGCAAGGTGACAAGACAGGACAGCACACCTCAAATACAGTGGGAGCCATGTATCTGTTCTGCATTAACACGACACATTCTAAACTAAACATGAGCAAGATACTGCCCCAGGGCCGGACCCCGGCCACTGGACCATCTATCATCTC
The DNA here is from genome assembly GCF_964638095.1 of Poromitra crassiceps. Lineage (NCBI taxonomy): Eukaryota > Metazoa > Chordata > Actinopteri > Beryciformes > Melamphaidae > Poromitra > Poromitra crassiceps. Next base: position 35,627,450 of record NC_139645.1, read on the forward strand.
AATCTGGCCCTCAACGTTCTCAAAGGAAAACAAAACAACCCCCCACAAAATCAAAAAAGGCAGCATCATGTTAATGGTGGCTTGTGACCCTGAGATACCTGCTGAAGATGCAGAAGGGTTCCCAACAATGTGGATGCTCTGAGTCTGACCACCCTTCACCAAGGAAGACCAGCATGAGGAGGAACCAATTGACAGCACCATACAGTGGCAGCGATCTTGAATTGGTGCTCCCAGCTGGATCCCAGCCAGCTGCCAGGCGGCTGCCTTGCAAGGAACTGAACTTTGTTACACCATAAGGGACCCTGCTTTGGAGTAACTAAGAATATCTGTCTTGTTTATTAAGAGGTCAAATTGGTTAAAGTTATAAGTTGAGTTAAGTTAAGTATATTCAGTTAAATTTCTGTGTTATCTTTGTTTAATCTGCCAAGGACCTGTCAGGGAGGCGCTGCCAATTCAAGTTGGCTGCATCTGTATGTTCAGTAGCTCCTGCAGTTTCTGCTTGTATAAAGCATCTGTGATGTTTACTTCACCTGTTTGACAGTAGAGTATGTCTGGTCCTGATCCATGGTGGCTGGATTGAGGCTCTGGTAGGTGGAGTCTGGATTGGATTTAGAGGCTGGAGCAGACTTCTTCTTGGTGGGAATCTGCAACAAACAAGGTGAAGTTTAGCAAGGTGACAAGACAGGACAGCACACCTCAAATACAGTGGGAGCCGTGGAAACAGTCCTACATCTCTTCTGCATTAACACGAAACACTCTAAAGTCCAAAAAATCAATAAAAGGCAGCATTATGTTAATACATCTGGAGGTGAATGTCTACAATGAGTCTGTACTGCTGTTTAACTCTATTCCAACAGAGGCCGCTGTCTACAGTTAGACTGGACTAAAGGCCTCAAGTTGACTCTTGCTCAACTCAAGTGGCAGGTTAGTAATGTTAGCGGTTGCGATGACAAAAACAGAGTTAAGATGAATTATTCAAAAAAGAGAAATGTTGCCTCTGAATGTCGAGTTCCTAACTAAGAGAGGACATCTAGATATTTTGGAGCCTGAAAAGGTGTGTTTTTAGTCTTTGCCGAAAGATCGGCAGTGATTCGGCCGTCCTGACCGAAGGTGGGAGCTCGTTCCATCATTGAGGTGCCAGGGACGAGAAAAGTCGCGATCTGGATGAGCGACTTTTGAGCCCCCGTAGCAGAGGAGGGGCGAGGCGTGCTGCACTCGTGGAGGAGCGGACCTTCTTGCAGAAGGTCGGCTTGGAACCCAAACAAGTGAAGGAAGCCACTGGGGAGATGGAGCCATGCTCCGGCTGCGCTCCGGTACGGCTTCGGAGCCGATACGTTTCCACTCTAATCAACGTGTCAACTTCCACCAACTCCGCTGCGTTGTGTGTCTACTCCGTCCCAGCTCCAACAATCCAGAGCTCTCCGAAGCAGATACGCAAGGCTTCTATTTTTACCGGATGTCAGAGCAAAGCCGCAGCAAGTTCGCACAGATCAGGGTAGAGTGGGACAGGAAGTACGACACAGAAACAAAATAAAACATCCGGTGGTTTTCAGAATAAAACACTCCGTTTTGACCCCAGATCGTATTTCACATAATCACATCAATATAACGTCACAATGGGCGGAGCCAGGCCTGGAGTCAACAGGTCAGAGGTGCTTACAGCATTCAAGATCAAGCCAGAGGACAAACATGGATGAGCAAAAGTTCATCATTGAAGTGGAAAACCACAAAATAATATATGACATGACACATCCTTTTTACAAGGACAACACCAAGCAAGTCCACCCCTCCTACAATGATCAACAATGATCTTCTGCCTGTTTGTTGTTGTATTTATCCCACATACAAATTGTCTCGCGTGAATGCACGCGATTTCACCGCAAGAACTTGTCGGTCTCGTCACTCCAGCTGTCTGGCGGAGCGGAGCCGTGACGTGCTCTGCACGCCGCCGGTTAGTGTTGGCAGAGCACGGAGCAAAACCGGAGCACAGCCGCAACTCAATGCAAATGCACTCAGTGGAATCCCGGCATCAGGGACAAAACGCTTGTGAACCTGAGATAACTGCTGAAGATGCAGAAGGGTTCCCAACTATATGAATGCTTTGACCACCCTTCACCAGGGAAGACCACCATGAGGAACTGGCAACACCATACAGTGGCAGCCATCTTTAATTGGTGCTCCCAGCTGGATCCCAGGCAGCTGCCAGGCGGCTGCCACCCAAAGAACAGACCTGTGTTACACCATAAGGGACCTTGGTTTGGAGTAACTAAGAATATACATATTGTTTATTAAGAGGTTGAATTGGTTAAACTTAGTTAAACTTAGGATAAGTTGAGTTGAGTCAAGTCAAGTATATTAAGTTAAGTTTCTGTGTTGTTGATATTTTTGTTTAATATGCCAAGGACCTGTCAGGGAGCCGTCGTCAATTCAAGGTGGCTGCATCTGTATCTTCAGTAGCTCCTGCAGTTTCTGCTTGTATCAAAGCATCTCTGCATGATGTTTACTTCACCTGTTTGACAGTAGAGTATGCCTGGTCCTGATCCATGGTGGCTGGATTGAGGCTCTGGTAGGTGGAGTCTGGATTGGATTTAGAGGCTGGAGCAGACTTCTTCTTGGTGGGAATCTGCAACAAACAAGGTGAAGTTTAGCAAGGTGACAAGACAGGACAGTACACATCAAATACAGTGGGAGCCATGGAAACAGTCCTACATCTTGCATGTACCCTACATCTGCATTAACACGAAACAAAACACAAAACAAAGTTTAAACCACACATGAGCAAGATACGGCTCCAGGGCCGGACCCCGGCAACTGGACCATCTCAATCTGGCCCTCAACGTTCTCAAAGGAAAACAAAACGACTCCCAAAAAATCAATAAAAGGTAGCATTATGTTAATACATCTGGAGGTGAATGTCTACAATGAGTCTGTACTGCTGTTTAACTCTATTCCAACAGAGGCCGCTGTCTACAGTTAGATTGGACTGGCTCTTGTCAAAGGAAGGCACAGCACGCAACCTTATTCCCCACTGAAGTCAGCTGCTGTGGTTTCCCAGCAACATCAGTGTGATATTTCTTACAGAAGGTCGGCTTGGAACCCAAACAACTGAAGAAGGCACTGGGGAGATGGAGCCATGGCATCTGAGACCATCTCAAGATGGTTGTGTTGACGAGAGCCCGCAGTTGGAAACCTTCTGCAAGCGAAGGCTAATTTCCTCTTTGCTGCCCCCCTCAGGCGAGGTGTAGCCTACAGGCTATGGGACAAAACGCTTGTGAACCTACCTGCTGAAGATGCAGAAGTGTTCCCAACAATGTGAATCCTCTGACCAGCCTTAACCAAGGAAGACCACCATGAGGAGGAACTGGCAACACCATACAGTGGCAGCCATCTTTAATTGGTGCTCACATCAGCCAGATCCCAGCCAGCTGCCAGGCGGCTGACATGCAAAGAACTGAACTGTGTTACACCAGGACCCTGCTTTGTAGTAACTAAGAATATATGTATTGTTTATTAAGAGGTTGAATTGGTTAAACTTAGGATAAGTAGAGTTGAGTCAAGTTAAGTTAAGTATATTAAGTTAAGTTTCTGTGTTATCTTTGTTTAATCTGGCAAGGACCTGTCAGGGTTCCGCCGCCAATTCAAGTTGGCTGCATCTGTATCTTCAGTAGCTCCTGCAGTTTCTGCTTGTATCAAAGCATCTGTGATGTTTACTTCACCTGTCTGACACGACTAGAGGATGACTGGTGCTGATCCATGGTGGCTGGATTGAGGCTCTGGTAGGTGGGGTCTGGATTGGATTTGGAGGCTGGAGCAGAGTTCTTAAAGGTGACACTCTGCAAGTCAACAAACAATGTGAAGTTTAGCAAGGTGACAAGACAGGACAGCACACCTCAAATACAGTGCGAGCCATGGAAACAGACCTACATCTTGCATGTATCCTACATCTGTTCTGTATTAACACACACTTAACACTTTAGATCCTGCTCAGGTGTAAATAGTCCACCCTTCTCATAATTATATATAAAGAATATTATATATATATATATATATATATATATATATATATATATATATATATATATATATATATATATATATATATATATATATAATATTCTTTATATATATATACATACATATATATATATATATATATATATACTGTATATATATATATATATATATATATATATATATATATACAGTATATACAGTATATATATATATATATATATATAGCCCTGGTAAAACATCTATGTAGACATCAGGATGTAAATAGTTAAAGTAAAAATAAAGTTAAAAATGCATAAATACAGTTTAAATATGTATGCAAGGATAAAATAAATAAATAAATATAAAACTGTACATGGATGATAACATGTATAAAATAGAAGTCATACTGTTTACAGCTTTAAGAGTCAAAGTTTGTAGTTCATGCAAATTACCATTTGTTTGTTCATTCAAGGATTAAACCCTGTAGTCAGACGATCAGCCTAACTGCTTTGTAGCCTAATCTGTCCATCATTGGTTTTCTTTAATGTAATTGGAAGTCGTAAATCAAACAGCCAACCCAAGTCCAGTCTCAGGGTTAGGGGCGGGTCTTAGTGGTGAGCTGAGCATCTATCGGAGTTGGGGAACGACAGAAGCGATTTGTCGCCATTCAGAGAACAAGAGATATTTTACTGAGAGCATTTCGTTCATAACTCAAGGGTTTGACGACCAGTATCCTGTGGTTTTGGACGTTGTGTTATCTATAAGAGGTAAATACGAGTCTGTGTGTTGTTTTATATGCTGTAACTGAATGTTAGAAGTGTAAAAACTATGTTTTGTTGCTAATAGCGTTTAGCCGTTAGCTTAGCTAAATCGTCATTAGCATTGCAGTCGAACTGTTAGCTTTGCATTTGAAGCAACTGGTTAAGACAAGCTACTGCTAAATCGCCATGAAATAGTGTTTGGACGTGTTGCTTAGCTGATATATTTGATTCAGGAGACGGACAGTGGTCACTGAGAGAGAGAGCGGACCAGTAAAGCTCTGTTTGGACCATGTGGAGAAGTTCCCCCTCGGTCATGTGGGTGTGCTGCTGTGTTGGACTGTCTCCTGTTTCTGCCATTCTCCCGCCCATCCATTCCCCCCGTTTGCCATTCATCTGCCCCATCCATCATCTGCCCCTACTTCCATGAACTACCTCCCTCTGATTAGTCCCTGGTTTCCGTGAGTACTGACTGCACGTGCCTTTTGTTTTACCTGCTTGTGTGAACAAGTGAAGCGGCCATTACAGTTTTCAAGCCTCCAGGCTTCCAAGCTACACTCAGGCCTGCAACATGTGTTTCTGGGTTTGAGTGAGTGGTGTGTGAGTGTGGGCCCACAGTATATTTTTGAGGTGTATTGTTTTCAAAGAGGTTATACATAATAGTAATTGGACATATAATTTAGAGGTAACGGATAAATCAATAACAAAGAATTTAAATATAAATAGATACATTAATAATAGACTCAGCCCTCAGTCTTAATCCGTTTCACTCCTGTAAGACTGAGAATATTACTATTTAAATCTTTGCATAACGTTAGGTGGCGCTGTTGGAAGCCTTGCATCGGAGAACCAATCATGAGTGTTGTGGGTGGGCCTGCTTTCTGGGGGCAGTGACGCTCATGCAGAACCAGTGTCTCGCAAAACATCGCCGCGTTTGCGGAGAAACATATTAATCACTTAGAAACAAACATAACCTGTTAATAGGACGTGTTTCATCCGGCCCCGGCGGCTAGAGGTCTTTTCCCCAGCGATAAGCCAGACTCCCGAGGCTAACGTTACAGAGCCTGCTGATGACTCACAGTAGCAAGCGGACCACTTCCGGGTAGGAAACATTATTGTAAAATAAACAACAGCTATAAATTTTGTTTGGAGCATATCAGCTTCATGCTCTGTGTTAGGACTATGATAAATGGCATTGCCGCTACCAAATAAAATTCTAATAACAAATGTAGGCGTGTCTGCTGCCGGCCGTTCTCGCCGGGCTCGGACAGACAGTTTCTGACAGTGAAATTCCCAGACGTTTGGTGGCGCAGCTCACCGAACGTCTGGGAGCCGAGACTACATTAATAATAATTGTTGTTTGTCAATTGTCCATATTATTTTATTTGCATTTGTTTTATATGTGATCCGAAGCACTTTTTTCTACATTTTGTTACCTATAGTAATAAATCCCCACGTTTTGGGTTTATTGCAGTTAAAGCATACTTGTTGTGTAATTCATAAGTAATTCATATTTGGGTCATACATATTTGTTTAAAAAGGTAGATTAAAAAGACACAATATACAACCACAGGGATATATATATATTTTATATTTCCTGAACTTTATTGGAGGCACCACCAGTTATTTTAGTTTTATGAGTAAGAGCGAATATTTAATGAACAGGTATAGCGTCATTAAATTTGAAACCATGACCCAGGCCCCGCCCCATAGTACTATCACACTAATGGCCCATTTCCACCGCTGGTATCAGCGCGGCCCCGCCCAGCTCGTCTCGCTTTTTTGTCTCATTCCACCGATCAAAAACGTGGACAGCCCGGGTTGAGTCGGGGGTTGAGTCGTGCTAGTTTTGGTCCCTGCTTTGTTGAGGTTCCAGCGCTGTGGACCCGGTACCATACCGTGACGTGAAAACACTGCAGACGACTGATTGATCAGGCAGAATCGTGTTTACTGTCTACTGTCAATGCTGGATACCAGTTTAGTGGGGCTTACCCTCTCTTCTGTTATTTCCATCAGTCTTTTGTGTTGCTGCCTTCGGCTCTGGTGAAATAAAATCGATCTCCTTGCTCAGCTTTAACATGACGTGGTTTTCAATTGTTTTGAGAGAGAAAAAGTCCGGATCATCGTAATTCATCTGTTCGAATTAAAATTGTGCCGTTTTAATAATAAAAGAGGCCAAGTCCACTTACCGTGACGCACGGGGGACGTGCCGGCGGCATTACCCACATGGAAAGAATCTATATGTACCCTATATGTTTTAATATAGGGCCACATATAGTACAGAAACCTATATGTACATATATGTACCTATATGTAGGATCTTAAATTAAAAATTTAGCAGCGCCCACAGGATTCAAACCCCGTTCTCCAAGGTTCAAGCCACTGCGCTCTACGTGCTGAGCTATACATTTTCTTATACTAACCAGAGAGCCGGGCACATTATATACTCTCTAGCACACAACGTAGACTACACAATTGTCAGCGATCGGGAGGACAAGTTATTTTATGTGATGCGTACGAGTCATATTATGTAACAGACTAAAATTATGTTGACTCGACTCTTCTCCTCCCTGGCACCCCAATGGTGGAACGAGCTGCCACCTTCGGTCAGGACTGCTGAATCACTGCCGATCTTTCGGAAAAGACTAAAGACTCAACTTTTCAGGCTGCACCTGGGCCCTTCTTGATCTAACTTCTTTCTCTCTCTTCTTTCTCTCTCTATTTATTTAATATAAAAAAAAAAAAAAAAAAAAAAAACCCTAAACTAAAACTCGTACCACTGTTCCTTCAGGATTTGTAGTTGTCATAGACTGTTCTCCATAGTTGATTGCTCTATTGCTGACAAAAAGTGTGTTACTGTAAGTCGCTTTGGATAAAAGCGTCTGCCAAATGATGTAATGTAATGTAATGTAATGTTGTGTGTGTGTGCATCTATAGTCTGTAGGCTGTACGGCTTCAGAGGTTAACTTCATTTAACACCAGAGACTCAGGAGGTAGGCCTACACAGAGCCTCGTATACAGTCTGTTACAATAACATAGTGTGCCCAGAGCACCTCGTTCCGCACTTGGTGCAAACCGGTGCAGACTTGCTTTGGTCTAGTCAGTCACAGCTAGTAAGTACTTGCGCATGCGCGTTGCTGCAGGAACTGAATTCATTATTTTATAGTATTGCGCTAAACTATTAACCATAGTTGTGTCCTGGAAGCTTTTTGCTGGCACCACATAGCCTATAGTCCCATATTTATGATATTTCATGTGACATAAAATGCGTTGTTTGTAAACTGACTCGCCATATAAAAGGCTGCACTGTTGCAGAGATATATTATACGAATAAACTGCCTGTTGAGGAATCTGTTTCCGGGCGTCCGCATCTGTGGAGGGGGGGGAATTCACCTGCGACAACGTTAATTTGGCGCTGTGAGCAGTTTCTTTTTATGGCGAGTGGGTAATTTAACTGCGGTGGTGGTTCGGAAACAGTGGCATAGGTGAAGACAGCGCATCGGCCGGATCAGCGTGGGAGGATGCCTTCTAATGAGGAATTGGAGCTGGAGGTTCGGGCATTGAGGGAGAGGTTGGCACGTGAAAATGCACAAATGGACGCTTTGCGCGTGAAGAATGAACAGTTAACTGCGCAAGCGCAGCTGCACGGGACAATAAAGCCAGGTGAATCAGATGGTTCACTGGCTGCTGGATTCTCTGCTGCATCATCCGCCCTCTCTGCACAGCTCCAACCTTCTGTCGAGATTGTGTATTTACCTAAGGAGAGAAAAGCTGTCATGTTTTCTGGTCAGGCGGGTTTATTAACTTTTTATGATTGGGTTGATGAGCTTGAGAATGCTGTTTGTTATCACAAGTATAGGGGTAAAGAAAAGGCTGCCTATATTTATGATAATTTGGAGGGGGAGGCCCAGCAGTAGATAAAGCACTCAGTGGATGAAGTCAGGAGAAATCCGGAGTCAATGTTAAAAGTGCTTGAGGAGGCTTATGGCACCCCACCTTCCTTGGTAAAAGCCCAAAAGCGTTTTTTTGACAGGAAGCAGAGGGACGGGGAGGGGCTGAGAGAGTACTCTCACGCTTTACTGTCTTTGGCTGCAGAAGTGAGCCGCTGCAAGGGTGGTGGTGGGCTATGTGGGGAGGAGTCGATCAAACACCAGTTTGCTGAGAATGTAAGAGATGTTACACTGCGTAGGGAGTTAAAAAAACTGTTAAGGCAGGATCTTGGTATTAATTTAAAGAAACTGTGTGGTGAGGCTATATTGTTGGCTGATGATGATGTGAGGGGGAGAACTGCATATGCCTGTGAGGCGGCTGCGGAGTGTTCTGCTGTGGACGCTTCCGCTCAGCCGGACCCTATATTGCTGGAGCTGAGGGAGGCTATGAGGAGACAGAATGATAAAATGGAGGCTTTAGCTAAGGAAGTAGCTCATATCCAATTTCAGATGGGGGGGCGGACTCGGGCCGGGAGGCAGGAGCCTAGGTATGACCCAGAAGGTAGGCCCATCTGTTTCAGATGCCAAGGCGTGGGGCACATAGCCAGGATGTGCAGAGAGACACCAGGGCGAGCAGGTGGGGCCAGTGGTAGGGGAGCTGGTGCTACTAATTCATCTATAGGGGAGACGGCACGTGGGCAGCAGGGAAACTTTATCCCTCTGTAGTGGGGAGCCAAGCTACGGATGGGGGGCAAGTAGGCTCAGAGGAGACAAATGGTGATCAGGCAGAGATAGCTGAAGCACTGGTGGGTCCTGTTCCAGTGATACAGACTGTGGTGGGTGGGGTCCCAGTGGCCTGTCTGTGGGATACAGGCTCTAATGTGTCCGTTCTGACAGAAAGTTTTTTTCAACTACATTTTTCAAACATGGGTTCTGATGCTTTGAAAGCGTGTGGGTGGCTCAGTTTGAAGGGGGCTAACGGGACACCTTTGCCATATGTGGGGTATTTGCGGCTGGATGTGCAAATTGCAGGGGTGGTGTACCCCCAGTGTGGGCTGCTGATTGTAAAAGACTCCCTTGATGAAGCAACACAGGAAAAGAGAAAAATGGTGCCTGGTATAATTGGGATGAATATAATAAAGAAATGCAAAGATTGTTCATCATGTCCATCTGGGTTTTCATGCAATCCACCTTCCTCAGCCACTATTGAAGGTTTTGTTAAAGTGCTGTCCTCATCACCTGTGGTGGTACCTGCTGGGTCTATGTGCCTTGTTTTAGCTTCAGGGTTTCCGAGTCATCACCCCACAGGTCAGGCAGTGGTGGTGGAGGCTTTAGGAGTGGATGAAGGGTTGCTGCCTGGTAGCCTGGTGGTGTCCACCTCTTATGTGTGGATGCAGGGGGGGGGATTAATGGTCCCTGTTGTTAACACATTGAGTGCCAGCGACGCCATATGGCGTCATTAGAAATTTACCGTAGGCTGCCAGCGACGCCAAATGGCGTCAATAACTCAAAATTGTTTTTTTGACGAGGGGGTGTCGATCTATGCCTCTTACATCGCCTCTTACAATATGAGAGCTATTGAATGTGTCTAACCTATTTTACAGAACCCTTAGGTGGCGACAGCGCACTCCAGATGAGAGAAAGTGGAGTAAAACACACAGAAGAAGTCGTTGGGGAAAAGGAAATCGCATCGCATCCGTCCGTATGCAGCTGCTTCATTGAAGCATAACGTTAGCTGTGCCCCTGCAGCAGCCAATCTGCTGTCACAATTGAGCACCTCCGTGTCCGCTGCGACAGCCCATTCGCATGATCAGCCGTGGAGTTGTTATTATTCTCAACTGGAACCATTGGAGCTGGTGACAAATACACGCGGCTGTAAAAAAGCTGGATGTAGCGGACTTGTCAGTGCAGAGCAAACGCAGGCAGCAGAAAGCCCCAGAGACACTCCCAGAAGGAGGAGTGTGCAGTTGAGGGGGTGGGGGGGGAAGGGGGGGGGGGGCACGCAGAGCAGCATACAACACCCAGACAGCAGGACAGGATTAGCAAACGCAAGCTAGAATATCTGATGCCCACCAGCAGTAAATCAAGAACAGCAAGAAGCTGCAACCAGCAGCGCACGCAGGGGCCAGCGCTGCTGGTTGCAGCTAAAAATAATATTTGGCCAAACAAAATTCCTTTGTTTTCACTCTTTTATTGAAGGAAATTATTTTTGAGGTGTCATTACATCAGAAAATATTAGCAATGAGTCAATGATGTGCTTGAAATGCTTCCTTTCACAAAAGGCTGAATATCTCAGGTTCTAGAAAAAAAGTGGCTGTTTTTGGTCAAATCAAGCTATCTTCTCCGGCTCATAACTAAAGAACGGAAAATGGGATCAATAAACTTTTTTTTGCGGGTGATAGAAGAGAGTCTCATCGTTATTTGTGCGTGTTCAGTGTTCAGTGTTTACATTATTAAAGAAATTATATGACTGTTTTAAAATGCATTGCGGCCTATGTGGCACAGTACAGCACCTTTTGCCCAAGGGCCGTGGCACTCAAAGTGTTAATGTTGGCCATACAGATGTGTGTTTAGATCCACGCACTCGCCTAGCACGTATTACTGTAGCAGATGTGATGGCCGGGGGGGTAAGTTCAGTGGCCTTCCAGGAGGTGGGGCCGCAGGAGGTGGAGGTGTCGGTGAACATGCAGGAGGCCACAGTTAGAGAGCCATCGGCAGGCGCACCCGGGTTTCCTTTTGATTTTCATTCCCCCCTGTTGGATGAGCAGCAGGCAGCCCAAGTCAGGGCATTGCTGGATGAAAACGCAGATGTGTTTGCCAGGGATGACCGTGACTTGGGCTGTACTGAGCTTATACAGCATGATATTCCGGTGTTAGATAACTCCCCAGTAAAGCAACGTTATCGTAGGCTTCCTCCAAGCCAGTATGAGGAGGTGAAGGCACACATAATGCAGCTGCTGCAGCAGGGGGTTATCAGGGAGAGTTCCAGCCCTTACTCTTCGCCTTTGGTGATCATGCGAAAGAAGGATGGGGCCCTGAGGATGTGCGTTGATTATCGCCAGCTCAACGCCAAGACCCGAAAGGACGCGTACCCCCTGCCACGGATCGAGGAGTTGCTGGATGCGTTGGGGGGCGCCAAGTGGTTTTCAACGCTCGACTTGGCCAGCGGCTACAACCAGGTGGTGGTAGCAGAGGGTGACCGCCAGAAGACTGCGTTCTGCACACCGTTTGGCCTCTTCGAGTTCAATCGCATGCCTTTGGGTTTGGTAACGCACCAGGGACCTTTCAGCGCCTCATGGAGCGGATATTTGGGGACGAGCACTTCCAGTCGCTGCTTTTGTACCTGGATGACGTGGTGGTGTTCTCCACATCTTTTGAGCAACATCTCTCCCGTCTGCGGATGGTGCTGTCGCGGTTCCGTCAGCATGGATTGAAGGTGAAGTGGAGCAAGTGTGCGTTATTTCAGCGTGAGGTGTCATACCTGGGACATGTCATCTCCCCAGAGGGGGTGGCGACCGACCCGGAGAAGGTACGGGCAGTGGCGGAGTGGAGGCGTCCCGAAAACTTTGCAGCTCTCTCTTCTTTCCTGGGCTTCGGGAGCTATTACAGGAGGTTTGTGGAGAACTTCTCTCGTATCGCGGCACCCCTCCATGCCCTCTCAGCCCTGGGTCCCCGCAAGGGCTGCGGTTCACGGTCCGGAGGGATCCCTTTTTGCCAGCTGTGGAGCCCGGAGTGTGACAGTGCGTTTCGGACACTGAAGGGGCGGCTCACCTCAGCCCCTGTGTTGGCATATGCAGATTTCACAAAGCCTTTCTACCTGGAGATCGACGCTAGCCACCAGGGGCTGGGAGCGGTGCTGTCACAGGACGGAAAGGGGGGCCGGAGGCCAGTGGCTTATGCAAGTCGGGGGCTGCGGCGCTCGGAGAGGAATATGAACAACTATAGCGCCATGAAGTTGGAGCTGTTGGCCTGAAGTGGGCAGTAACCGATAAGTTTTGTGAGTATCTACTGGGGCGGAAGTTCACTGCATTCACAGACAATAATCCCCTCAGCCACCTAGCAACAGCTAGATTGGGAGCAGTGGAGCAGAGATGGGTGTCAGAGTTAGCCCAATTTGACTTTGACCTGCGATACCAGCCCGGGAAGCAGAATGCCAATGCTGATGGACTTTCAAGGCAGTATGGGCAGGCTGGGAGTCCAGGGCTTTGGCAGACCGTCGAGCAGGTGAAGACTTCTCTGTCAGCTGGGGTGGAAGGTAACCGTGCTGCTACAGTGAATGCCATCGGGATGTCGTCAAGTTTCCCCGTATATTCTACTGACTTTCTGGCCTCGCAGCAGCGAGCTGATTCTGTGATCGGGGCGTTCCGGCAGTATTGGGAGAGGGGACGGAAACCCACTCGGCCGGAGCGTGCGCAGGAGAGCAGGGAGGCAGTGGAGCTCCTTCGGCAGTGGGATGCCATTTCTGAGGAGGCAAGGGTGCTGTATCGGGAGCTCCGGGATTCAAGACAGGGGCGCCTGAGGCAGCTGCTTCTGCCCCGCAGTTTGTGTACAGAGGTCCTGGGGCACATGCATGATGGTCATGGCCATCAGGGGGTAGAAAGAACATTCCAACTGGTACGAGCCAGATGCTATTGGCCGGGGATGCACTCGGAGATTGAGGGGTACTGTCGGCGGTGCAAGCGGTGTATTGTGGCCAAAGCCCCACTACCAAAGGTGGTGACGGAATGGGGGAGTCTGCTGGTGTCTCGGCCACTGGAGGTGCTGGCCATGGAATTCACCGTATTGGAGCCTTCCAGTGATGGCCGGGAAAATGTGCTGCTGTTCACCGATGTGTTTTCGAAGTTCACGGTGGCAGTCCCGACCCGAGACCAAAAGGCAGTGACCGTGGCAAAGACCCTGGTGAAGGAGTGGATCCATAAGTATGGAGTGCCACAAAGGATTCACTCTGATCAGGGGAGATGTTTTGAGGCGGAAATCATCCAGAACCTGTGCAAAGTGTATGGGATGAATCGGAGCCGCACCACCCCTTACCACCCGCAGGGAAATGGGCAGTGCGAACGCTTTAATCACACTCTCCATGACCTGCTGAGGACATTACCCCCAGAGAAGAAAAGGAGATGGGTGGAGCATTTGCCAGAGGTGGTTTTTGCTTACAATACGGCAGAGCACTCCAGCACCGGCTACACACCCTACTTCCTGATGTTTGGTCGATCACCCAATCTGCCAGTAGACATTTTGTTCGGGGTAGGGGAAGAGGGGTTTGATGGGACGGCAGAAGATTGGGTCTGTGCGCACCAGCGGGAGTTACAGGCGGCTCACTCCCATGCACAGAGGCAAATGGCGCTACGTGCAGAGGCCCGGAGACGAAGCCACGGACCCCCTTCGTCGCAGAGTGCTCTGCAGGAGGGTCAGTTGGTGTATAAACGCAATCGCACCTTCAAGGGCCGACATAAGATCCAGGATTTGTGGCTCCCTGTGCCGTACCAGGTGCTGTCACGGCCAGATCCCAAGGGGGCCGTTTACACCGTGGCTCCGGTCGATGGTTCCCAGGCCCCTGGTAATGTACATCGACTCGAACTCAGGCCCTGTGGTATTGATCGGTCTGTGGATGAGACGTTGGGGTTGGATGAAGCGGAGTTGGGGCAGAGCAGGGAGCCTGAAGAGGAGTGCTTACAAGAGGAAATGGCGGTGCTACTGAGGAGGTACCCTGCAGAACCAGGGTTGGACCCCCATGGTGAGAACCCTGAACCAGTCCTTGGGCCCACCAGTGAGTCGGAGGAGGAGGAGGAGGAGGAGGAGGAGGAGGAGGAGGAGGAGGAGGAGGAGGAGGAGGCAGCGCAAGTCGAACCTTCCCACCCGGGATCTGAGAGTGAGCTGTCCGAGGACGAGCCGGACCCCCCACCAGTGGTGCAACAGCGGTCGGCCCGGAGCACGGCAGGCGTCCACTCTAACCCGTTCAATCTGCCCAGGTCTGCGGTCCCGGGGCGAGGAGGGCGGGCTGGAGCTCAGGTAGTGGCCCACGTTAACAGTCTCTGGCTGGGTACTCTGAAAGACATTTTGTCTACCCTGATTGATAATCTGAACAGTAATATAGAGTAATTTGACCCAGCAGCCTCGCTCATCATCGGGGCGATGATGTATTTTCCAGGGGGGTGTATGTAAGGTGCTGCAGCGGTGACTGCGGCTGCGAGTAGCGTCATAGATGACGTAGCCGTGCGTGCTGCGTGATAAGGAAGTGCCTCTCTTAGCGCGGGTTCTTTTCATTCACAAATCTCATTCACAACCAAGCTGGTCGCGGATTGCCTTGCAGCATGAAGCGCGAGATTGCAGCGTTGCAGCTCTATCAACGGTATGTGTGTTTGCTCGGGTGTGTGTGTGTGCGGGAGGTTGATTGTATTTTTATTATAATGTTATGTGTTTCTGCTGTAAAGGTACGGGGGGACGCTGTGAAGTTCTGCTGCGTTGCGGGGGGGCGCTGCGTGTGAAATGCAGGCTCGGAAACCGGTATGTGTTTCTGTTGTATCTGTTCGTCATCACTGGATAATATATATTGTATGTCTTGAGGTGTGGGGCGGATTATTGATGTTGTTTTCTTGTGATGTTTTAAGATGGAGATTGCCTGACTGGAGTCCTGTGTCACTGTTTATTTTGCCACCACTCGTTTGAGCACTTTCGTCCTATTGATTATGTTTGTAAACTGACTCGCCATATAAAAGGCTGCACTGTTGCAGAGATATATTATACGAATAAACTGCCTGTTGAGGAATCTGTTTCCGGGCGTCCGCATCTGTGGAGGGGGGGGAATTCACCTGCGACAACGTTAATTTGGCGCTGTGAGCAGTTTCTTTTTATGGCGAGTGGGTAATTTAACTGCGGTGGTGGTTCGGAAACAGTGGCATAGGTGAAGACAGCGCATCGGCCGGATCAGCGTGGGAGGATGCCTTCTAATGAGGAATTGGAGCTGGAGGTTCGGGCATTGAGGGAGAGGTTGGCACGTGAAAATGCACAAATGGACGCTTTGCGCGTGAAGAATGAACAGTTAACTGCGCAAGCGCAGCTGCACGGGACAATAAAGCCAGGTGAATCAGATGGTTCACTGGCTGCTGGATTCTCTGCTGCATCATCCGCCCTCTCTGCACAGCTCCAACCTTCTGTCGAGATTGTGTATTTACCTAAGGAGAGAGGTTAACTTTTTATGATTGGGTTGATGAGCTTGAGAATGCTGTTTGTTATCACAAGTATAGGGGTAAAGAAAAGGCTGCCTATATTTATGATAATTTGGAGGGGGAGGCCCAGCAGGAGATAAAGCACTCAGTGGATGAAGTCAGGAGAAATCTGGAGTCAATGTTAAAAGTGCTTGAGGAGGCTTATGGCACCCCACCTTCCTTGGTAAAAGCCCAAAAGCGTTTTTTTGACAGGAAGCAGAGGGACGGGGAGGGGCTGAGAGAGTACTCTCACGCTTTACTGTCTTTGGCTGCAGAAGTGAGCCGCTGCAAGGGTGGTGGTGGGCTATGTGGGGAGGAGTCGATCAAACACCAGTTTGCTGAGAATGTAAGAGATGTTACACTGCGTAGGGAGTTAAAAAAACTGTTAAGGCAGGATCTTGGTATTAATTTAAAGAAACTGTGTGGTGAGGCTATATTGTTGGCTGATGATGATGTGAGGGGGAGAACTGCATATGCCTGTGAGGCGGCTGCGGAGTGTTCTGCTGTGGACGCTTCCGCTCAGCCGGACCCTATATTGCTGGAGCTGAGGGAGGCTATGAGGAGACAGAATGATAAAATGGAGGCTTTAGCTAAGGAAGTAGCTCATATCCAATTTCAGATGGGGGGGCGGACTCGGGCCGGGAGGCAGGAGCCTAGGTATGACCCAGAAGGTAGGCCCATCTGTTTCAGATGCCAAGGCGTGGGGCACATAGCCAGGATGTGCAGAGAGACACCAGGGCGAGCAGGTGGGGCCAGTGGTAGGGGAGCTGGTGCTACTAATTCATCTATAGGGGAGACGGCACGTGGGCAGCAGGGAAACTTTATCCCTCTGTAGTGGGGAGCCAAGCTACGGATGGGGGGCAAGTAGGCTCAGAGGAGACAAATGGTGATCAGGCAGAGATAGCTGAAGCACTGGTGGGTCCTGTTCCAGTGATACAGACTGTGGTGGGTGGGGTCCCAGTGGCCTGTCTGTGGGATACAGGCTCTAATGTGTCCGTTCTGACAGAAAGTTTTTTTCAACTACATTTTTCAAACATGGGTTCTGATGCTTTGAAAGCGTGTGGGTGGCTCAGTTTGATGGGTGGGGTATTTGCGGCTGGATGTGCAAATTGCAGGGGTGGTGTACCCCCAGTGTGGGCTGCTGATTGTAAAAGACTCCCTTGATGAAGCAACACAGGAAAAGAGAAAAATGGTGCCTGGTATAATTGGGATGAATATAATAAAGAAATGCAAAGATTGTTCATCATGTCCATCTGGGTTTTCATGCAATCCACCTTCCTCAGCCACTATTGAAGGTTTTGTTAAAGTGCTGTCCTCATCACCCGTGGTGGTACCTGCTGGGTCTATGTGCCTTGTTTTAGCTTCAGGGTTTCCGAGTCATCACCCCACAGGTCAGGCAGTGGTGGTGGAGGCTTTAGGAGTGGATGAAGGGTTGCTGCCTGGTAGCCTGGTGGTGTCCACCTCTTATGTGTGGATGCAGGGGGGGGGATTAATGGTCCCTGTTGTTAACACATTGAGTGCCAGCGATGCCATATGGCGTCATTAGAAATTTACCGTAGGCTGCCAGCGACGCCAAATGGCGTCAATAACTCAAAATTGTTTTTTTGACGGGGGGGTGTCGATCTATGCCTCTTACATCGCCTCTTACAATATGAGAGCTATTGAATGTGTCTAACCTATTTTACAGAACCCTTAGGTGGCGACAGCGCACTCCAGATGAGAGAAAGTGGAGTAAAACACACAGAAGAAGTCGTTGGGGAAAAGGAAATCGCATCGCATCCGTCCGTATGCAGCTGCTTCATTGAAGCATAACGTTAGCTGTGCCCCTGCAGCAGCCAATCTGCTGTCACAATTGAGCACCTCCGTGTCCGCTGCGACAGCCCATTCGCATGATCAGCCGTGGAGTTGTTATTATTCTCAACTGGAACCATTGGAGCTGGTGACAAATACACGCGGCTGTAAAAAAGCTGGATGTAGCGGACTTGTCAGTGCAGAGCAAACGCAGGCAGCAGAAAGCCCCAGAGACACTCCCAGAAGGAGGAGTGTGCAGTTGAGGGGGTGGGGGGGGGAAGGGGGGGGGGCACGCAGAGCAGCATACAACACCCAGACAGCAGGACAGGATTAGCAAACGCAAGCTAGAATATCTGATGCCCACCAGCAGTAAATCAAGAACAGCAAGAAGCTGCAATCAGCAGCGCACGCAGGGGCCAGCGCTGCTGGTTGCAGCTAAAAATAATATTTGGCCAAACAAAATTCCTTTGTTTTCACTCTTTTATTGAAGGAAATTATTTTTGAGGTGTCATTACATCAGAAAATATTAGCAATGAGTCAATGATGTGCTTGAAATGCTTCCTTTCACAAAAGGCTGAATATCTCAGGTTCTAGAAAAAAAGTGGCTGTTTTTGGTCAAATCAAGCTATCTTCTCCGGCTCATAACTAAAGAACGGAAAATGGGATCAATAAACTTTTTTTTGCGGGTGATAGAAGAGAGTCTCATCGTTATTTGTGCGTGTTCAGTGTTCAGTGTTTACATTATTAAAGAAATTATATGACTGTTTTAAAATGCATTGCGACCTATGTGGCACAGTACAGCACCTTTTGCCCAAGGGCCGTGGCACTCAAAGTGTTAATGTTGGCCATACAGATGTGTGTTTAGATCCACGCACTCGCCTAGCACGTATTACTGTAGCAGATGTGATGGCCGGGGGGGTAAGTTCAGTGGCCTTCCAGGAGGTGGGGCCGCAGGAGGTGGAGGTGTCGGTGAACATGCAGGAGGCCACAGTTAGAGAGCCATCGGCAGGCGCACCCGGGTTTCCTTTTGATTTTCATTCCCCCCTGTTGGATGAGCAGCAGGCAGCCCAAGTCAGGGCATTGCTGGATGAAGACGCAGATGTGTTTGCCAGGGATGACCGTGACTTGGGCTGTACTGAGCTTATACAGCATGATATTCCGGTGTTAGATAACTCCCCAGTAAAGCAACGTTATCGTAGGCTTCCTCCAAGCCAGTATGAGGAGGTGAAGGCACACATAATGCAGCTGCTGCAGCAGGGGGTTATCAGGGAGAGTTCCAGCCCTTACTCTTCGCCTTTGGTGATCGTGCGAAAGAAGGATGGGGCCCTGAGGATGTGCGTTGATTATCGCCAGCTCAACGCCAAGACCCGAAAGGACGCGTACCCCCTGCCACGGATCGAGGAGTCGCTGGATGCGTTGGGGGGCGCCAAGTGGTTTTCAATGCTCGACTTGGCCAGCGGCTACAACCAGGTGGTGGTAGCAGAGGGTGACCGCCAGAAGACTGCGTTCTGCACACCGTTTGGCGTCTTCGAGTTCAATCGCATGCCTTTGGGTTTGGTAACGCACCAGGGACCTTTCAGCGCCTCATGGAGCGGATATTTGGGGACGAGCACTTCCAGTCGCTGCTTTTGTACCTGGATGACGTGGTGGTGTTCTCCACATCTTTTGAGCAACATCTCTCCCGTCTGCGGATGGTGCTGTCACGGTTCCGTCAGCATGGATTGAAGGTGAAGTGGAGCAAGTGTGCGTTATTTCAGCGTGAGGTGTCATACCTGGGACATGTCATCTCCCCAGAGGGGGTGGCGACCGACCCGGAGAAGGTACGGGCAGTGGCGGAGTGGAGGCGTCCCGGAAACTTTGCAGCTCTCTCTTCTTTCCTGGGCTTCGGGAGCTATTACAGAAGGTTTGTGGAGAACTTCTCTCGTATCGCGGCACCCCTCCATGCCCTCTCAGCCCTGGGCCCCGCAAGGGCTGAGGTTCACGGTCCGGAGGGATCCCTTTTTGCCAGCTGTGGAGCCCGGAGTGTGACAGTGCGTTTCGGACACTGAAGGGGCAGCTCACCTCAGCCCCTGTGTTGGCATATGCAGATTTCACAAAGCCTTTCTACCTGGAGATCGACGCTAGCCACCAGGGGCTGGGAGCGGTGCTGTCACAGGACGGAAAGGGGGGCCGGAGGCCAGTGGCTTATGCAAGTCGGGGGCTGCGGCGCTCGGAGAGGAATATGAACAACTATAGCGTCATGAAGTTGGAGCTGTTGGCCTTGAAGTGGGCAGTAACCGATAAGTTTTGTGAGTATCTACTGGGGCGGAAGTTCACTGCATTCACAGACAATAATCCCCTCAGCCACCTAGCAACAGCTAGATTGGGAGCAGTGGAGCAGAGATGGGTGTCAGAGTTAGCCCAATTTGACTTTGACCTGCGATACCGGCCCGGGAAGCAGAATGCCAATGCTGATGGACTTTCAAGGCAGTATGGGCAGGCTGGGAGTCCGGGGCTTTGGCAGACCGTCGAGCAGGTGAAGACTTCTCTGTCAGCTGGGGTGGAAGGTAACCGTGCTGCTACAGTGAATGCCATCGGGATGTCGTCAAGTTTCCCCGTATATTCTACTGACTTTCTGGCCTCGCAGCAGCGAGCTGATTCTGTGATCGGGGCGTTCCGGCAGTATTGGGAGAGGGGACGGAAACCCACTCGGCCGGAGCGTGCGCAGGAGAGCAGGGAGGCAGTGGAGCTCCTTCGGCAGTGGGATGCCATTTCTGAGGAGGCAAGGGTGCTGTATCGGGAGCTCCGGGATTCAAGACAGGGGCGCCTGAGGCAGCTGCTTCTGCCCCGCAGTTTGTGTACAGAGGTCCTGGGGCACATGCATGATGGTCATGGCCATCAGGGGGTAGAAAGAACATTCCAACTGGTACGAGCCAGATGCTATTGGCCGGGGATGCACTCGGAGATTGAGGGGTACTGTCGGCGGTGCAAGCGGTGTATTGTGGCCAAAGCCCCACTACCAAAAGTGGTGACGGAATGGGGGAGTCTGCTGGCGTCTCGGCCACTGGAGGTGCTGGCCATGGACTTCACCGTATTGGAGCCTTCCAGTGATGGCCGGGAAAATGTGCTGCTGTTCACCGATGTGTTTTCGAAGTTCACGGTGGCAGTCCCGACCCGAGACCAAAAGGCAGTGACCGTGGCAAAGACCCTGGTGAAGGAGTGGATCCATAAGTATGGAGTGCCACAAAGGATTCACTCTGATCAGGGGAGATGTTTTGAGGCGGAAATCATCCAGAACCTGTGCAAAGTGTATGGGATGAATCGGAGCCCCACCACCCCTTACCACCCGCAGGGAAATGGGCAGTGCGAACGCTTTAATCGCACTCTCCATGACCTGCTGAGGACATTACCCCCAGAGAAGAAAAGGAGATGGGTGGAGCATTTGCCAGAGGTGGTTTTTGCTTACAATACGGCAGAGCACTCCAGCACCGGCTACACACCCTACTTCCCTATGTTTGGTCGATCACCCAATCTGCCAGTAGACATTTTGTTCGGGGTAGGGGAAGAGGGGTTTGATGGGACGGCAGAAGATTGGGTCTGTGCGCACCAGCGGGAGTTACAGGCGGCTCACTCCCATGCACAGAGGCAAATGGCGCTACGTGCAGAGGCCCGGAGACGAAGCCACGGACCCCCTTCCTCGCAGAGTGCTCTGCAGGAGGGTCAGTTGGTGTATAAACGCAATCGCACCTTCAAGGGCCGACATAAGATCCAGGATTTGTGGCTCCCTGTGCCGTACCAGGTGCTGTCACGGCCAGATCCCAAGGGGGCCGTTTACACCGTGGCTCCGGTCGATGGTTCCCAGGCCCCTGGTAATGTACACCGACTCGAACTCAGGCCCTGTGGTATTGATCGGTCTGTGGATGAGACGTTGGGGTTGGATGAAGCGGAGTTGGGGCAGAGCAGGGAGCCTGAAGAGGAGTGCTTACAAGAGGAAATGGCGGTGCTACTGAGGAGGTACCCTGCAGAACCAGGGTTGGACCCCCATGGTGAGAACCCTGAACCAGTCCTTGGGCCCACCAGTGAGTCGGAGGAGGAGGAGCAGGAGGAGGAGGAGGAGGAGGCAGCGCAAGTCGAACCTTCCCACCCGGGATCTGAGAGTGAGCTGTCCGAGGACGAGCCGGACCCCCCACCAGTGGTGCAACGGCGGTCGGCCCGGAGCACGGCAGGCGTCCACTCTAACCCGTTCAATCTGCCCAGGTCTGTGGTCCCGGGGCGAGGAGGGCGGGCTGGAGCTCAGGTAGTGGCCCACGTTAACAGTCTCTGGCTGGGTACTCTGAAAGACATTTTGTCTACCCTGATTGATAATCTGAACAGTAATATAGAGTAATTTGACCCAGCAGCCTCGCTCATCATCGGGGCGATGATGTATTTTCCAGGGGGGTGTATGTAAGGTGCTGCAGCGGTGACTGCGGCTGCGAGTAGCATAATAGATGACGTAGCCGTGCGTGCTGCGTGATAAGGAAGTGCCTCTCTTAGCGCGGGTTCTTTTCATTCACAAATCTCATTCACAACCAAGCTGGTCGCGGATTGCCTTGCAGCATGAAGCGCGAGATTGCAGCGTTGCAGCTCTATCAACGGTATGTGTGTTTGCTCGGGTGTGTGTGTGTGCGGGAGGTTGATTGTATTTTTATTATAATGTTTTGTGTTTCTGCTGTAAAGGTACGGGGGGACGCTGTGAAGTTCTGCTGCGTTGCGGGGGGGCGCTGCGTGTGAAATGCAGGCTCGGAAACCGGTATGTGTTTCTGTTGTATCTGTTCATCATCACTGGATAATATATATTGTATGTCTTGAGGTGTGGGGCGGATTATTGATGTTGTTTTCTTGTGATGTTTTAAGATGGAGATTGCCTGACTGGAGCCCTGTGTCACTGTTTATTTTGCCACCACTCGTTTGAGCGCTTTCGTCCTATTGATTATGTTTGTAAACTGACTCACCATATAAAAGGCTGCACTGTTGCAGAGATATATTATACAAATAAACTGCCTGTTGAGGAATCTGTTTCCGGGCGTCCGCATCTGTGGAGGGGGGGGAATTCACCTGCGACAACGTTACACCCAGATTTAAACTAAAAATCAACGTTGAAAAAACGTTTTGTGCTCGCTGGGTATATATGGATTATGACACAGTGTATACAAACAGATTTGTAAATGACCTATATAGGAGGCATATACCTTGTATTGTGTACATATATGGCCTATATGTGGATATAAAGAAGTGAGACCTATATGACCTGTATTATGAACATATAGGGCCTTTATGTGTATATAAAGAAGCTATATAGGAGACATATATGCCCTGTATGTGCACATATAGTACCTATATGTGGATATAAAGAAGCTATAGGAGACCTATATGCCCGGTATATGCACTTATATGCACCTGAATCTGGCCTATATGCAACCTATATGCGGCATAAATGTGGCCTATATGCGCATATATGCACCTAAATCTGGCCTATATGCAACCTATATGCGGCATATATATGGCCTATATGCTCATATATGCTGCATATAGGTTGCATATAGGTTGCATATAGTTGCATATATGTTCATATAGATTCTTTCCATGTGGGTAAACAAGCGCACCCAGTTCACTTCAGGGAAGACCCCCCCCCCCTCCACTCCACTCCTTCTCTGAACAGGGGGCGCTTGTTTAATGTCGCCGGGGCATCCCCCGCCTGTGTTGTTGTGAAAACCTTTTAAGTCAAAGAAGAAACTTCATGTTCTTTCCTGTTTTCAACCGAAAGTGAGTACAAGTCTTCAATCGTGAATTTAACTCGCCTGTTTCCAAAGTGAAAGTTGGAGTCGCTCCATATAGATACAGCAGCTGCGTTTCTCTAGCCATTTCTCCTTAACTCTCTCATTACATTAGGTTCAAAAGCCCACGCGAATCTAACGTTATATCAGCCAGTAATTCAGTCTGTTTTCTGCCAGCTAGTTGTTTTGTGCCGTTAACTCATTGAGTGCCAAGGACGTCGATCGACGTCAAAGTAAATAGTGACGTAGAGTGCCAATGACGTCGATCGACGTCAAATGCGTTTTTTGACGGTGGGACGTGGATCAAAGCCTCCTGCATCTCCGGTACAAATATTGTAGCTATTGAAGGTGTATAACCTATTTTACGGACTCATTAGGTGGCGACAGTGCTCTCCAGATTAGAGAAAGGTCAGGAAAACAACAGGAAAAAGCCCCGTGATGAAAGAGAAACCGCTCATGCTGCAGCCAGAGCCATATAGATTGCTCTGGCTGGAGTTAAAGGAGAATTTCGGTTTTTTACACCACGGTCCTCATTTCCAGCTTAAAATATTATGTTTTACTCACCGAAATAGTTTGGCTTCATTCGGATGCCCACGGAAGATTTTGAGCTCCGAGTAGTCTCCTCAAACAGGCTATAACGAGAGCCTGCGGCGAGTGCGGGGCATGCTGCACACGCTCTCTAAATGACACTTTTTCTGTCAGATCACGGTTCATTATGGTTGTAAATATAATTATTTAGCTAATAGCTAGAAGCTAAGCTAACAACAACAAAAGAGTCGGCTCCGATCTGCCCCGGATGCGGTTACAGTGCTCATCTTCTTCTTCTGTGGTTTCTCTGAAGAAGTGTGGTAAGAAGAGAAACCACAGAAGAAGATGAACACTGTAACCCCATCCGGGGCAGATCAACGTTGACTGTTGTGTTGGTGTTAGCTTAGCTTCTAGCTATTAGCTAAATAATTATATTTACAACCAGAATGATCCGCGATGTGACCGAAAAAGTGTCATTTACAGAGCATGTGCAGCATGCCCTGCAGGCTCTCATTCTAGCCTGTTTGAGTGTTTGAGGAGTGTACTCGGTGCGACAAATCTTCTGTGGGGATCCGAATGAACCCAAAAGTATTTGTGGGTAGAAAACATCATATTTTAAGCTGGAAATGAGGACCGTGGTGTAAAAAACCGAAATTCTCCTTTAACGTTGGCTGCGAACAGCAGTCAATCCGCGCCCACAACTGAGCCTCTCTGTCTCTGCTGTATAGTTTCTCCACACGATTAGCCCCCAGAAAAGCAGCACCCGACGCCGAAGGGCCAAACCATTCTCAGCAGTCCGGTTTGGCTTTTCCATGTCGCGCTGGGAGCCGGCGCACAAAAACGGAGCACTCCGAAAATAAACGCTGGGTGCGTGAGGCTGTGTGTTAGTGTGGGGAGGAGTTTGCAGCTGAGGGGAGGAGAGGGGGGTGGGGCACGCAGGGCACCACACAACTACACCACGTCACTACATCAGAAAATATTAGCTTCAGACTCAGTGAATGTGCTTGAAATGCTTCATTTCACAAAAGGCGGAATAACTCAGCTTCTAATTTGAAACGCCTGTTTTTGCTCAAAACAACCTATTTTCTCCGGCTCATAACTAAAGAACGGAAAATGGTATCAATAAACTTTTTTTTGCTGATGATACAATAGAGTCTCCTCGTTCTTTGTGCGTGTTCGGTGTTTACATAGTAATATCACACAATATTCTGTGGGCCTCGAGAAATCACTGAAAATGCTCTGAAACTCTGGCACTGGGAGCATCCGTTCTCCAAAAGTGGCTGGCACTCAATGAGTTAATTGCTATAGTGACAGCCACTGCCCACTTCAGTCGCCTGGCTCTGTGCTGTAGCACAGAGCAGAGGCTAATAGCCTATTCAAGCCCGCTGGTATCATGTTCCTGTTAACGTGAACGCATTACAGCAACGCAGCGACTTAATAAATAATTAATTATTCCCCCACCCCAATGACGATGCCATCGTGCAAAACGATGTTTCGCTGTAAAACAATCATGATGGGTATTTTGGTGACACCGCACAACCCTAATATATATATATATATATATATATATATATATATATTAGTGTTAGAAACCATGGAAACCAACAATGACATTAGAAAAAGTAGAAGAAAAACTCACCTGCAAGTTTCTGCTACCCGAGTTTCCCCTGGAGTTCGAACCTGTGGACAGACAGTACACAGGTTTGTGTGTGTGTGTGTGTGTGTGTGTGTGTGTGTGTGTGTGTGTGTGTGTGCGTGCGTGCGTGCGCGCGCGCGCGTGTGTGTGTGTGTGTGTGTGTGTGTGTGTGTGTGTGTGTGTGTTGAAGTGGAGGGTACTGTATAGTAATACTATTGTATACAGTAATAGGGGACAGTGGGCTAACCGTAGACTTCAGAATTGATGGAAACCTTTTTAACGTCAGAAGGCTTCAAGCAGTCACAACAATAACATGTGAGCATGTCATGGAGCTACAGGATGCAGATGACTGTGCAGTTGTGGTCAACACACCGGAGGCACTGCAAGCTACCCTCACAGCTGCTGCTAGAGCATATGGCAGGCTGCGTCTCTCTGTACATGTGGCAAAGACCAAAGTAGTATGCTAGTGGGCATCTACTCCCCTATCTCATATACCAGCTTTCACCATCTCTGACAAACCACGTGCAATAGTGGAATCTTCCAAATACCAGGACAGTTTCCTCTCTGACCAGTTCAGCATCGAAAGCCAGATACAAAACCAGATCAAACAGGCATCATCTTTTCTTTTCTTCTTTTTTTAACCTTTATTTCTACAGACTCTCCCTGAGAGCAATGCTCTTTTTTTCAGGAGCGCCCTGTTCACATTCACACACACATTCACACCTGGAAGCTGCTGGCCACTGAGCAGCTCCACTGGAGAGGTTGGGGGTTAAGGGCCTTGCTCAAGGGCACCTCAGTGGTGTGGATGAGGGAGGGGCAAGCGCTGCCTTTTCACTTTCCCCACCCAGATTTATCCTGCCGGTCCCGGGGATTGAACCGACGACCTTCCGGTCACAAGCTCGCTTCTTTGGCAGACTCAGGAGAAGTCTTTCCAAATAAAGACCTCAACTTCTAAACCAAAATATCTGTTTAGCTGGCAGACGTCATGAGAACTCTCCTCTCCAGCTGTAAGGTGTGAACGCTGTACGGTCCCACCTCAGGATGCATGAGGCCTTCCATATCAGATGTCTGCAACACATCCTGAGGATAACCTGGCGTTACCAAGTGCCCCATAATGCAACACTCCACAAGACCAACTGCAGGCTACCACCAACACCAAGCAAGAGAAGCAAGTGTGTGGCTAAAAGGTGTGTGTGTGTGTGTGTGTGTGTGTGTGTGTGTGTGTGTGTGTGTGTGTGTGTGTGTGTGTGTGTGTGTGTGTGTGTGTGTGTGTGTGTGTGTGTGTGTGTGTGTGTGTGTCACTCACCATCATTGTCCCTCTTTGTCTTCTTCCACTTATAGAGCAGCAGCAGACTGATGGTCACCAGCAGAACCACGACCCCCACTGTCACACAGATCACCAACACCTGCAAGTCAACTGTGTGAGAGACTTAGAGGGAGAGTGGGGAAGATGGGAGAGGGGGGGGGGGGCAGAGAGAGCAGGTTAGGGCCATATTATTATTATTATTATTTGTTTTGACAGAAATTCTTAAAAACAGGCTTCAGACTGCCCAGAACAAATTGATGAGGGTAATATTGAAACTGAGCCCTCGGTCTCACATTGGCAGGGGCCATTTTCAAATTATCAGCTGGCTTCCAGTGGAGGCACAACCACGGGAAAGGGTAGACTTAGCATGGTCCACAAGATCATTTATGGCTCTGTCCCCGAGTTCTTACACAAGTATTTTACTCATGTCAGGGAAGCTCATAGTGTTTTTACTAGATCGTGTATCCCTTTAAGACCGCGAACCGCGTCTACGCGGTTCCCGGTCTTAAAGGGATACACACACAAATGCTGCATCAGGTATCAATGGGTTAAAAACATTAACTAGAGCATGGCTGTTGGATAAGGTGCATCTGTAGTGTCTCCCTGTTTTATATAGTTCTCCCATTTTGTTATCTTGTATTGCTTTTTAATTTACCGTTATTGCTATTTTTTTCAAATTCTTACTATATGATTGATTTGTATTGCTTTCTAATTGACTTTTATCTATCTAATTCTTACCATTGTTTGATTTGTATTGCTCCCTTAATGTTGTATGTTTTTGTATGTCTCGTTTTTTTGGCATACATTATTAAATAGGTGCACTGAATACCCAGGTATTTGAACTAAAACAAAAGAAAAGTCATTTTTGGGTTCAGCTTGACTTTAAACTTGATTTGGTCATTTAGCATACATTTTTGTTCTTCTACCCATGGATGGATTACTGGACGGACCAACGGGGAACTTGCCCAGAGGCCCAAGAGCTCAGGGGGGCCTTAACCCAGAGCTCATCAGACACCCCCCCCCCCCACCCCACCCCACCTCCGCTTCTATGAACCAACATTTCTCTGATCTGTGACACAGGGAGGTGTGACAATGCCTCTTCCTCTACCTAACCTCATCCTGTTTAACAGAGCTCTCTGTTTCTCAGTATTGCTCAAGGTTTCCTGCCTGTCAGGTTCTCTCTCACACTCACATGCAAACATCACATGACTCAAGCTGTTCTTTCTCTCTCCAGAAGCTGTATGTGTGCCCAGGCACGCTTTGTCTCATCATCTACCTATACGTCTCAGGCTGGACTAGATCCAGAATGCTGCTGCATATCTTCTGATAACAACTAGGAAATATATCATATTTCTCCATACTGGCGTCTCTGCACTGGCTCCCTGTAAAATACAGAATATAATTTAAAATCCTTCTCCTCACCTACAAGGCCCTTAATGGTCAGGTCATATCGGAGCTCATAGTACTACTACTACTCGTGGTTCATAGAGTTCTGAGAAGTAGAATGGGAGGCAGAGCCTTGAGCTACCAGGCTCATCTTCCAGTCTCGGTCCCGGAGGCAGACATCCTCAGTCTCCACATTTCAGAGTAGACTTAAAAGTTTCCTCTTTGATGAAGCTTATCGTTAGGGCCCCTAGTTATTCTGCTATAGGCTTAGACTGCCTTCTCTTCCAATTAAAGGGGAGTTTTCTTCCCGTTAAAGGGGAGTGTTTTGCATGAGACACTGAGCTCTATCTGCTCTCTCTCTTTGTCTCTCAAGCCAACCAGTCAAGGCAGATGGAAGCCCACCTAGAGCCAGCTGCTGAAGTCTTCTTTCCGTTAAAGTGGTCTTTCCTAGGCTGATATGTTGTGTTCTGACTCACCTTCACAGGCTGATATGTTACGTTCTGACTCACCTTCACAGGCTGATATGTTACATTCTGACTTACCTTCACAGGCTGATATGTTACATTCTGACTTACCTTCACAGGCTGATATGTTACATTCTGGCTCACCTTCACAGGCTGATATGTTACGTTCTGACTCACCTTCACAGGCTGATATGTTACATTCTGGCTCACCTTCACAGGCTGATATGTTACCTTCTGACTCACCTTCACAGACTGATATGTTACATTCTGACTTACCTTCACAGACTGATATGTTACATTCTGACTTACCTTCACAGGCTGATATGTTACATTGTGGCTCACCTTCACAGACTGATATGTTACATTCTGACTCACCTTCACAGGCTGATATGTTACATTCTGACTCACCTTCACAGGCTGATATGTTACATTGTGGCTCACCTTCACAGACTGATATGTTACATTCTGACTCACCTTCACAGGCTGATATGTTACATTGTGGCTCACCTTCACAGACTGATATGTTACATTCTGACTTACCTTCACAGACTGATATGTTACATTCTGACTTACCTTCACAGGCTGATATGTTACATTGTGGCTCACCTTCACAGACTGATATGTTACATTCTGACTCACCTTCACAGGCTGATATGTTACATTGTGGCTCACCTTCACAGGCTGATATGTTACATTCTGACTCACCTTCACAGACTGATATGTTACATTCTGACTTACCTTCACAGGCTGATATGTTACGCTCTGGCTCACCTTCACAGGCTGATATGTTACATTGTGGCTCACCTTCACAGACTGATATGTTACATTCTGACTTACCTTCACAGGCTGATATGTTACATTCTGGCTCACCTTCACAGGCTGATATGTTACATTCTGACTTACCTTCACAGGCTGATATGTTACGTTCTGACTCACCTTCACAGGCTGATATGTTACATTCTGACTTACCTTCACAGGCTGATATGTTACATTCTGGCTCACCTTCACAGGCTGATATGTTACATTCTGACTTACCTTCACAGGCTGATATGTTACGTTCTGACTCACCTTCACAGGCTGATATGTTACGTTCTGGCTCACCTTCACAGGCTGATATGTTACGTTCTGACTCACCTTCACAGGCTGATATGTTACATTCTGACTTACCTTCACAGGCTGATATGTTACGTTCTGACTCACCTTCACAGGCTGATATGTTACATTCTGACTTACCTTCACAGGCTGATATGTTATGCTCTGGCTCACCTTCACAGGCAGATATGTTACGTTCTGGCTCACCTTCACAGGCTGATATGTTACGTTCTGACTCACCTTCACAGGCTGATATGTTACATTCTGGCTCACCTTCACAGGCAGATATGTTACGTTCTGGCTCACCTTCACAGGCTGATATGTTACGTTCTGGCTCACCTTCACAGGCTGATATGTTACATTCTGACTCACCTTCACAGGCTGATATGTTATGTTCTGACTCACCTTCACAGACTGATATGTTACGTTCTGGCTCACCTTCACCTTCACAGGCTGATATGTTACGTTCTGGCTCACCTTCACAGGCTGATAGTATCTTGCTTGCAGTGGCGTTGCTAACGTGATTGTTGACCAAGCAGACGAGCTCTCCTGACAGACCTGGTGTCAGAGTGATGATGTTGTTCTTCTCATGATCTCCAGAGAAGAGCTGGGGGTCTGTCAGTGTTCGTCCGTCCAGAGTCCAGCTGTACTGAGGACTGTCCCCCTCACAGGAGCAGGACACCCTCATCCTCTCCTGGGACAGACACTCAGAGAGCAGCAGGGGGGAGGACACACGGGCTGAGGGAATAGACTCACATCAGTTTGCACTTTGACAGAATCAGCAATGCAATTAGTAGGTCTATATGATTTCTGCAATGCAGAAAAAACAGACAGAATCATGGAATTTGGTAATAATCTATCTTCTTCCGGGGTAGCATTAAACCTGCCAGTCTCTAGTGCCAAGGGAAGAGTTCCAGAGCGTATTTTCCATCTGTCCAAATCAAACTTCACATAGGGTTCTACACAGTAACTGTCTTTTATAAGACAATAGGTTCTTAGCTTTGGTTTATACCATATCCTATCTTATCTTTATACAGAAGAAAGATATTACTCATAGAGGGAGTGCGCTTAGCGGTACCTGACAGAGTTCAGCGCTGAATTTCGTGCTATTCAGCATAGCGCCACCTACCAATACCTTACACACACAACACAATCTTGGGCCGGAGTCCCAAACTAGACTTGCAGGCCGCATAGTGGCCTGATAATCTAGTATTATAAATTATATTAATCACACATTATATTATTCTCAGTTAAATTACTGATATTGAGTATTCTCATTAATCCAAATTGAGACAGCATGCCCTCTATAGTCGGGTGGGTGGGGGATAAATTGGGTGCATGGAGGGAGGGGGTCCCCATGAACCCCCTGTAATCCTCACGGTGTCCACATGTTAACATCAAAATTTGTTTTTTGATGTTAACTCGAAATATTGTCGCAAGGGTCTATTTGGTGGCAATCTTCACAGCCATCTTGGATTTCCAATTAAAATGGATCATCGTCATAACTTTTGAATTAGACTTACAGAGACAAATGACAAAGAGTTTCTGTGTAATTTTGGCGCAAGTTATTGATTGAGAGGGTTATTTTCACTTTTAGCAAGTTTGGTATAGTAAAAATCACAAAAGTTTATATTATTTACACACAAAATATTGCAAAATATTTGTCTACATATTAGTCGGTGAGCCAGTCGGTGAGCCATCCCCATGCAAAACACACTTCAAACCTATTAGTGCATGGGAAACCTGCTTCCTACTAGACTACTACTTTGTGCTGCAAATTGACAAGTGGCTATGATACTGGAATATGTGGCTTATCAACATTATTACCAATTTCTCCAACCGTTCATAAGAGTAATTATTTACCTTGAATGGAGAGGTGTAGTTTTTGATCTGCGATTGTACTTCCATTTTGATGATAGATGTGAAGGGTATATTGAGCACTGTCAGTCGGGTTGATGTTACTTATCGTAAAAGTTCCATTACTGGGAGTAAAGGATAATCTGTTTTCTAACATGTTAAAGGTAACCATATTATTTCTCACAAAGAAAACTGTGTGAGCTTTGTTTTTCATCAATTTATAATTATATGATTCAGAGAACTGAGTGACCAGTTGGAGAACAACAGTTCCTCCCAGAGCTCCAAAACATTGAGTTCCTTTTTGTCTGCCATCACAGTAGGTTTCCACACCTAAAGACATTCAGAAAAATAAGACACAAAAAATAAATGTCACAATAAATATCCATATCCATAATTTGAGTTGTGGGAAAATATTCATGTGGCTATATAGTTTCTTTCTGCTCTCCCTGTGAGCCAACTAAGCAGCTGCTTAGAGCCCCGCAGCCACCAGGGGGCCCCTGTGGGAAGAAGAATATGACACAGTGCAGTCCATGTTTGAGGACTGGAGCTCTTGTGCGCTCAAGCTACAGTGAAGATTCTGGAAACTAGACATCCAGACGAAAACGTAGGAACTGACAGTATGCTAGCTCGCTGGAAAGCAGGCAAAAAATAGCTCAAAATTGGGTGTTTTTGACAAAGGTAAATGGACTTGACTATTTTCAAACGGGTCCCTTGACCTCTCACATCAAGATATGAATGAATGAATGAAATTGGACGAATTAGAATCAACCACACAAGTCACATGAGTCAGCCATTTCTGACATTATGTCAGCGATATAGGGTTTAAGAGCTCCATGGTCATTAAAACATTTCTGCATCCAGTGGAGAAAAAAATCTCTGAATATAATATTTGCAAGTGCAGTCAGTCAGCTTTACTTTGAGTGTTAACTGATAACTGCATATGGTAGCTGGTTCTATGAATACTTCACTGCCTATCTACTGCGAGGCAGGACCCCCAAATTTACCCTGCTTAGGACCCCCACACGCCCCACTCTCACTACCACCTAGTGTTGGTTTCCTTAAATTATTGCTGCCTTTGATGCTAACTTGTATCAGGCTAAAGCCAAAATTGTATCCATATAATTTATATTATTTGGTATATAGATTATTGTTTAAAAAATCTTTCTGGTTTCTTTGCTAATTTGTCACTTTGTTTAGAGAAAATCAGATAAAAATTTTGTGTGAACTCAATGTATGTGTCCTGCTCTGTCTGAAACCTTGGATATTGAACATTGTGGTAAGGCACAAAGAGGTTCCTTGACCATTAGGCCTGACAGGACGACCTCCCATTTTTGGCCTGGCCTGGTCACCTTTATATTGATTCAACACAAAACAGCTTATTCACACAATATACAATCATCAATGTATTTATGTGACAAATAGTGAAACAGCTCACCATGAGAAACTCCAAGTAGCACCATCAACAGTCCAATCACAGCCTCCATGTCTCTGTTCACCCTCAGCTGAGCCAGTCGCCGCTTTCAGACAGATGCCAAACTGTACCCTAAAAAAGTCAAAATGTCAAACTGTACCCTAAACAAGGTCAAAATGTCAAACTGTACCCTAAAGTCAAAATGTCAAACTGTACCCTCAAAATGTCAAACTGTACCCTAAAAAAGTCAAAATGTCAAACTGTACCCTAAAGTCAAAATGTCAAACTGTACCCTAAAAAGTCAAAATGTCAAACTGTACCCTAAAAAAGTCAAAATGTCAAACTGTACCCTAAAAAAGTCAAAATGTCAAACTGTACCCTAGAGTCAAAATGTCAAACTGTAGCCTAAAAAAGTCAGAATGTCAAACTGTACCCTAAAAAAGTCAAAATGTCAAACTGTACCCTAAACAAGGCTAGGTCGAAACCTAGCATATGGCCGGCGTGGGAAAGCGTTGATGAGCCTGTTGTCAGCTAAAGTGGCTGGTCGATTTGAAATTGTAACAGCCATGCACTTTTACCAGGCAGGCATATTTTGTGTGAACAAATCGCTTGTGAAACAACGCAGTGTCAATAAAGGCAGGCATGGGACAAAATTAGACAATTAAATTAAATTAAATTAAATAAGAAAGGAATATTATGCTCCAAATTCTTACAATTATCAAATTGAACAGCCAAATTGAGATAGCCCAGTAGAATAACATTTTCCATTCCTTCTTCACAAAGAAGAAATCCTCACCTCTATTTTGGTGTAGCTATATAGTGCACCTCTCCATGCACTGCGCATCCACAACAAAACCTCTCCAGTTCAGATTTTTCCTGATATATATAGATAGTCCCGTAGATTCTGCTTTACAACACGCTTTCTCTAACTTGGCAGCTGCCCAGTTGTCGTTGTACTGTAGCATTCTATTGGCTGCTGGTAGGCTACAAATGCGTTCCATAACACACAGAACATAACAGTCCTTTTGCCAAGTTTCCGAGGCAAATGTATTTTGACACTGTTAATGAGCATTACAGCAATATTCGTTGGTGTAAGTTAATATTCTCGGCTTTGTTAATAACACATTTTCCTGTGGTGTGACAAACTCAAAACACATATTTATGTTTTGGTTGCCAGGGACTTTAGTATCCACAAACATGACCACTGGCCTAGACTGAATGGACTAGAAGTGTGTGTTATTACTTCATAGTGAATGAGGATTTGAGCAGACTTATAGGGTAGATGTACATATCGAGTGCTTGGAGCGCTTTGGAGCGAATATGAGTATTATATCAAGTGAAAGGTCTCAGTGAGATCTTTTCAATGCCAAAAGGACACAACTGACATTTTCACCCATTTTAATTACACAAAAACTGAAAGCCGTAACATTAAAGGTACTTGTTATGTCTGAAAACGTTATGTTATGGCCTGGTTGGCCTTGTTAAGTTAGGTACATGTTACTGTGCCTTTAAGAGTTACTGCACCCGATGTATGTGATTGTTGTAAAGCGTGGGTTTACGGCAGTGAAGTAAAGAGCATGAAACTAAGCAACACGGTGTGATTATTTAGCCTCTACCTAAACATAATATTTGGCGAACGAGGATGGCTGACTTTGTTTTACCGCCGCCGCCACCACCTTTCTTACCCGTCCCCAGTGACCCAGCTGTTCCCTGGGATCGATGGCAGAGGTCGTTTGAGGATTATTTGCTGGCTTTGGGACACTCGGATTTGGAAGAGGATAGGAAGTGCACGGTCCTCTGCCACTGCCAGGAGGGACAGCGGATCTTCGCCACACTCACGTTAACGGATGGCTCGTATGCTACAGCTACCGCCGCCCTAAAGTCTCACTTCAGCACGGGAAGGAGCCGACGCATGCACCGCTTTGAGTTTCGTCAGAGGGCTCAGAAGCCGGGTGAGACGGTCGCGCACTTTGTGTCTGCCTTGCGCGAGCTGGCTAAGCTTTGTGACTTTGGGGTTTTAGAGAATGGACTTATAGTGGACCAACTGATAGAGAAAACGTCCTGTAACCAGCTGAGAGAGAGGCTGTTACTGGAGCCAGACTCCATGACACTGGCGGATGCGTTAGTGATTGGGAAGCAGTTGGAAACGGCTCTATTGGAGGCGCGCAAGTTCGGCCGCGCTGTGCACGAGCCTGTGACGTCATTTTCGCCGTGACTGTGGCTCAGGAGATGGCGGGGGCTGCTGCAGACGTGGTGAGTGACAGTTGGGTGAGTGGACAGGGACAGAGAGAGTGGACAGGGGGCCTAGAGAGGGCGGGCCCAAGTGCTGTAATAACTGTGGCTCCTCTAGACATGCAACCAGAGATCAGTCATGCCCTGCTGTGGGCAAGCGCTGTCGTAACTGCAACAGGATGAATCATTTTGCAAGCTGCTGTCGCTCCCCTCCTGCCCACTCAGATACAGCTGTTGTTCCCATCAACACACTACAGAGCCCACAGACCTCACTCAAGCATTGCACATGTTGTGTGGGCGGAGCAAGCATACCGCTCCTGGTGGACACGGGGGCAAAAGTGTCAATACTGAACAAATGCACGTATGATCGACTCTTCAAACACGTGCCTTTGGAAGCAGCAGGTAAATCTGTCGGGCTATGGCCACTCCCCCATCTCCACTTTGGGCGTGGCCCGCCTTCCTGTCAGATATGACCAACAATGTGCCCCTGACGCGTGATTTCTAACCCCACATAGGATAAGCAATAACCACGCCCTGTGGCGCCGGGATTGGCCAGGAGCATTGAAGCTTGGGACTAAAGCACCTGGGGTTTTTCATCTTTTAAAATAAAGATGTTTAAAAAACTATTGCTTGTTACATTTTCAGTGCTGTACCTTTTCTCTGGGTAAGAATAGAGCTTGAAATTAACGATATGATACATTATATTATATGAGCTATGAACGTGAACACAATACCGTTTATATTATTGCATGTTTTTGTAGATTGTGTACATTGTGTAGATTACAATTATTATACTTATTATTATTATTATTATTATTATTATTATTATTATTATTATTATTATTATTACTATGCTAAGGAAGGTAGGCGATCATAATTCATTTCAATGTCCGCTCTCAATGTCCGCTCTCGAAATCGCTGTCCGTTCTCAAGAGCTATTCAGTTGGTTCATGAAATCGCTGGGCTGCGTGCCCTCCAGTGTTGCTCCTGGCCAATCCCGGCGCCACAGGGCGTGGTTATTGCTTATCCTATGTGGGGTTAGAAATCACGCGCCCCTGACACCAGGTTCTACATCACACAGAGGGGAGCCAACATCATGGGTCTTGATCTGTTCCTCGCCCTGGGCTTTACTATGACTGATGCAAGGGGCCTGCATGTCCTGCAGGTCGCCATTTCCTGGCCCGACCGTTTCCCACATCTGTTTAAAGGGCTGGGCTGCATGTCTGGATTTGTTCACCGGCCTACTGTTGACCTGTCTGTCCGCCCCGTTATCCAGCCTCTGCGGCGCATTCCCCTCGCCCTCCGTGATGCAGTGGAGGCGGAGCTACGCCGCCTGGTGGAGGAGGATGTCATTGAACCAATCAACGCATCACCGTGGGTGTCCAACTTGGTGATAGCCAAGAAACGGGGGGGCGGGCTGCGCCTCTGTGTCGACCTGACGAATGTAAACAAAGCCATCATCCCTGATAAGTACCCTCTACCCACGGCCGAGGAGCTTACTAGTCATTTCCATGGCTCCACTGTTTTCAGTAAGATGGATTTACGGTTACCTGCAGACTCGCCTGGCACCTGCCAGCATGAACCTCACAGCGTTTGTCACACACATGGGGGTTTTCAGATATAAACGCATGGCGTTTGGACTGTCATCGGCCCCAAGTTGCTTTCAGAAGATAATGTCACTCATCCTGGCCGGAATCCAGGGGGTCTCCATTAGGGCTGTCAATCTCCCTCTATAATCAAATTCGAATTTCAGTGCTTTATACATTTTAATATTCGAATTATATTCGAATATTTTAATAAATTTTTAATTGAATTAAAAAAAAAAAAAAAAAAAAAAAATTGGTCTGAGTGAATTGTTGTCTTCTCTTATGTTATGTTCTGATTCTAAATATAGCTGAATCTTTGGGTTTGACAAAGTAAAACTTTTTCTAAGCATTTTAGATGGAAAAGTGAATGGTGGATGAATATTCAAAATAATATTAGGCTTATCACAAATAGTCCAGCAATGATGTTTATTTAAGAAAACATGTTCCTTGTACAATGTACATACATTCATTGCATTAGAAAATAGGTCAGATAACCAGAGCTTAGTTAATATTCATCAGTCATGTATTGGTGCTGTCTGAAATGCTAAAATAAAATAATTGATAATAAAAAAAGACACAGCCTTTGTTTGAGCTCCTTATCAATAAACAAATAAGTAAACTTTGCCAAAACAACAATGAGCCATGAACAAAAAAAAATCAGTCACGTATTGCACTTAAGAGCTACATGTTTACATTCAGTATAGCAGCTTCAACAGTCAACTTCAGTTAACAATGAATGAACATACATTTTAAGAGCTACAGGTAGGTTTACATCAGTATAGCAGCTTCAACAGTCAACTTCAGTTAACACTCTTTACTTCAAGTATGTTGTCAGAATAAAAAAAAATAAAAAAAAATAAAAAAATAAAAAAATAAAAAATAAAAAAATAAAAATTTCGTTTTTTATAAAAATTAATAATCGAATTTCGTTCATAATTATTAAATTCGAATAATATTCGAATATCAAAATTCGTTTCAACAGCCCTAGTCTCCATCTACCTGGATGACGTAGTGGTACACGCACCCTCCACCGCGTTGCACGATGCTCGCCTGGAGCAACGTTTTGAACAGTCACACTGAATGCTGAAAAGCGCATGTTTGGAGTTGTGGAGGTCGAGTTCCTTGGCTTCAGGCTGTCCAAGGACAGTATTGCCCCGATCATGTCCCACACTGAAGCCATTCTGTCCCTGCCAGACCCGCAGTCGCCAGCCCGTCTATCCTCTTTCATGGGGATGGCCACCTACTATCTGCGGTTCCTACCACACTACTCTGACTCAACGGCCCCCTGCGCCAGCTGCTCAGAAAGGATGCTGTGTGGGAGTGGACCCCTGCCTGCCATGAGGCCATGCATGCCATCAAACAGCAGCTTACGTCCCCGCCCACATTGACCCATTTCAGTCTGAGCGCGCCAACCTTGGTCACCTGTGATGCTTCTGGGGTGGCGCTTGGTGCGGTGCTCTCCCAGGTCCATGAGGGGGTGGAACGCCCTGTGGCTTTCGCCTCACGGGCACTCACTCCGGCGGAGCAGAGGTACTTGGTGGGGGAGAGGGAGGCCCTGGCCTGCCTGTGGGCGTGCGAGCGCTGGCACGTCTACCTGTATGGCAGGGCTTTCACCATCCGCACGGACCATCAGGCGCTGACAGCACTGCTGGCAACCCGAGGCTCGGGACACAGGCCCATGAGACTGCTAAGAATCAGTACAACTTCAGCCTTAAGTTTGTGCCGGGGCGTGCTAATACAGTGGCTGACCTCCTATCCAGAGCGGTCTCTGTGACAAAGGAGACGAGTGGGGTGACACCAGATTTGGAGGACGACGAAGACTGGGTCAACATTCTGCATGGGCCCCTCAGCACGGTAGTCACCCTGGCAGAGCTGCAGCAGGCATCAACTGAAGACGAGACTCTCAAAACCATCCGGGCTTATCGCCAATATGGCTGGCCTGCCACGGTGGACAACAATCTGCTTCCCTACCACCGGGTCCGTGACGAGCTCTCCTGCTGGGGGGCTGTGTGCCTCGCTCGCGGCCCCCGCACCATTGTACCACAGACTCTGAGGGCCGGAATACTGTACATGGCGCACGAGGGGCATCTGGGGGTGGTCAAGGTGAAGCAACGTTTGCAGAGGTGTGGTGGCCCCCTATAGACTCTGACATAGAGGAGCTGGTGCGTAACTGCACCTGCTGCCTTCTGAGCCGGAAGACAGGCCAACCTGCTACAGCACCCCTCACTCCAACCCCTTGGCCGTCTGCACCATGGGAACATATCCAGGTTAACCTCTGTGGGGAGCTCCATGGGGCGCCCGCACATGCACGCTACCTGCTGGTGGTGCATGACCTGCATTCGAAGTCGCGGAGGCTTTTAAACTGAGCTCACACACAGTCATCCACCGCCTCACCAACCTGTTTGGGCGCTGGGGCCTACCCAGTGTCATCACAACGGACAATGGGCCCCAATTTGCATCAGCAGAGTTCTCAGAGTTCCTGGCACTGCGGTCCATCAGACACATCAGGACAGCAGTGTATCACCCGGAGAGTAATGGGGGGGTGGAAAGACTAAATAAAACCCTCAACAATGGAATCCGAGCCTGCCTGGAGGAAGGGAAAACCTTCAATGCCGCACTCAACCAAACTCTCCTGACCATCCGGGCATCCAAGCACTCCACCACGGGGGTGTCACCTGCACTGCTCATGATCGGGCGGGAGCTAAAGCAACCACTGGACTGTTTGAGAGCTGAGCCAGCTCCTGCACAAGGGAGCCCAGGGCTCCAGAAAGTCAGAGCCCGGGTCCAAGGTTCACAGGAGGTTTGATGCCTCTCGCAGAGTACAGACCCCCACACTGTCTGCAGGGGACTGGGTCAGGATTAAACATCCCCACCGCCAGAACAAGCTGAAGTCATTCTGGTCTGGACCCCTCCAGGTGACTCAGCAGCTGGGTCCGGCCACGTACAGACTGGACAACGGGAGCCGCTGACCAGCTCCAACAGCACCTGCACCACCCCTGTCTGCAGCGACGGCGCTTGGCTGGCAGCCCAGACCAGGAGCAAATCGGGTGGGGGGTAACCCACCGCCACAGCCAGAGGCTGTTCCCCAGCCTGCGCTCCCTCAGAGAGTGAGGGTCCCGCCCACCTGGCATGGAGACTATGTGACTGGGTGATAAGGGACACAGGGGGATGTGGACTGAATGTTATGTTTCTTTAAAAGGGGGGTGGGGGGAGAAAATGTTATGTCTGTACATGTTACTGTGCCTTTAAGAGTTACTGCACCCGATGTATGTGATTGTTGCAAAGCGTGGGTTTACGGCATTGAAGTAAAGAGCATGAAACTAGCAACACGGTGTGATTATTTAGCCTCTACCTAAACACAATAGTACTGTAGGGGTTTGTCTGCTGCCAAAAGGGCGTAACTGCAGCCTTTTGACACTGAACAAGCATTGTGCATAGAGGATTCTACCAGCACTTAGGTCAACTCAAAATGCTGCTGACGTAAGTAATGCTAGCATGGCACCATAATCAAATAATTTCTACTATCCTATTTATATCCTATTTAATCAATAGTACATTCTATTAATGTTAGATTAATAATTAATAATAAATCTATTAATATTAGATTATTAGGTCAATATTAGATGAAAGTAAATAATTAATATCCCCATGTAATGTTTAGGTCTATAGATTGAACATGTACATGTTCTAATGTGAGGAGTGTGAACTGGTCAAGATGACCTCTGGTAGTCAGACTGCTGCTAGATGAAGTTGTGTGTGTGTCAGGACCTGGGACACACACACACACATATACATATACACACATACATATATACACAGTACACACATACATGTATATATATATATAGGTGTGTGTGTGTGTGTGTGTGTGTGTGTGTGTGTGTGTGTGTGTGTGTGTGTGTGTGTGTGTGTGTGTGTGTGTGTGTGTGTGTGTGTGTGTGTGTGTGTACGCATATGTGTGTCTCCCGGTAGGTCACATGACTTATTGACGTGTCCTCCTGGGACACAACTTCCACAACAAGCATACTGTATAGAGACGTAGTGGTCATTTAGAATGAAAGTAGAATGAATGAATTAGAATGAATTAGTCTTTTATATAGTTGAATGTTTCTAGCTGTTTATATGAAGGAAGTTTATTAAAAAAAAAATACTGAGGATTTTTTTTTATCAATTTGATATGTTCCATTTACATGTGCCTACAGAACTCTAAGATGGACACCAGAGGCTCCATTACAATCACATTAGATTTGAACACAGCTCTATAGAAAACATGTTTGTTTTGTCGCCATCGGGAACTTCAATGAAATCCAAGTTCTGTATTTGTTGAGTAAAATAGTACCAATAAAACATATCATGAAATGGCACAATGGTGAATGCTCTTCAGAATCACTTACAAACCCTGTATCAGCCTCACTCGTCCCTCAGGCCCTTGGTTTGGTGTGGGGGAGTCCCTTCCCCTTCAGCTCGCTAACCCAACCTTAGCTCACATAGGCCTATAGAACTATTGTTGTTTTTCTATCCTATTTTGTATCGGTTTTTACTCTGATTTTCTGTATTGCAATGCATTTACTATTTCTTATCATTTTAATATGGTAATTTACTACTGCACCTTTATTTACGGTCTACAGTTTACAATTGTTTGTAACGTAATGTGTATTGTGTTTGGACCCCAGGAAGACTAGCGGTCGTTTCGGCGGCGGCTAATGGGGATCCTTGTAAATAAACAAATAAACAAATAGAAGCTGGATATCCCAAGAGGGCTAGTAGTTTTACTTAAATTTTGACTTCTTGTATCTAGACTTTATTTTAGCCACCTGATTTTAAAGTACAGGTCACTCTGCTGAGAGCAAACTATTACCCCTGAAAAAGTATCAGTATAGGCTTACCTTCTGTTGTCGCAGGCTCAGAGAAAAGGAAACATAAAAACAAAAGAACGGTGCAGTGTTGGCTTTGTTTCTCTGAGTTTTTAGTAAAGCTAAGTCCACTACACAACAGTAGACCTACACAACAGTAGACCTACACAACAGCAGCCTACCTGTCAGATGGAGGCTGTCTGACTGAAGAACAGGAAATGGTCTCTGTCTTTCTGCAAGAGAAGAAGCAACACTTCAGAAAAGAAAAAAAATGTGTGAATTTGCAATAGCTGCACCAACTTCAGCCCCCTATAGAGGCAAAGTGATCACCTACTTCCTGCTTCAGCACTGTACCAGAGATTTTCATCCGCCATTTATTTTCCCATAGACATTTCGTAAAATACTTGTAAAAATAGTTTTACTTCGTCAAACCAAACGGTTCAGATATATATAGAAACAGGAGAGACCACAGACCATTTTACTCTGACCAAAACGTAAAAAAAAATCATGGATTTAAAGAAAATATTTTTTCTGTGTTTTTTTAGTTTTGGTCAGAGTGAAATGTTCTATGGTCTCTCTTGATTCTAAATATATCTGAACCATTTGGTTTGACGAAGTAAAACTATTTTTATAAGCATTTTACGAAATGTCCATGGGAAAATAAATGGTGGATGAAAATCTCTGGTACAGTGCTGAAGCAGGGAGTAGGGGGTCACTTTGCCTCTCTATAGGTGTGAAAACTGTGGCTACCAGAGGGCGGAGACCGTCCAACCCACCGACCGACTGACAGAGTGAGCTGTAAAGCTTCTGGTTGCAGCTATTCATGTCTGAGAAGTCTCGCCCCTCATATATAAAACTGTTGAAAAATAAATAAATACAATAGAGAGGTGTACTGTACTCTGTGTGTGTGTGTGTGTGTGTGTGTGTGTGTGTGTGTGTGTGTGTGTGTGTGTGTGTGTGTGTGTGTGTGTGTGTGTGTGTGTGTGTGTGGGGTGTAGGGTGTAGGGAACGGAAAGAGGGATCCTGCAGTATTCATCTGATTACGTCCTGCTCATGACGTGTTTACATCTTGCATTAACAAGCGTTTTTTACTGGGAGGGAGGGGCCATATGGAGGAAGGTGCTAGATAGTCGGGATTCGAGGGGTGGGTAGAATTAGTGGTTAGGGGGATATGGGTGGTGTTTGGTGGTGGGGGGTGCCATACCCACCAAAGATGCCATACCCACCAAAGTACATAGCATACATTGGGCTGTTTGAAGCCCAATTTGGGCCGTTTGAAGCCCAATTTGGGCCGAGTCCAATTTTACAATGAGATGCACCAACTTTAACCCTGAATAAAGTAATAAAACCACTAGTAAACCAGTAGGCAGCGCCTGGCCTGCTGTTCAGTGAGTGGCCTGACTGGGGGCACCAATTTTTTTTTTTTTTTTTTTGCAGGCCAGGCCAGGCCACCGGGCATTTGCCCGACGTGCCCGATTATGCAGTCCGCGCCTGTGTGTGTGTGTGTGTGTGGGGGCGGGTGTGTGTGTGTGTGTGTGGTCGGGTGGGGGGTTTAGGTTTATTCATCTGATTACGTCCTGCTCATGACGTGTTTACATCTTGCATTAACAAGCGTTTTTTACTGGGGGGGAGGGGCCATATGGATAGGAAGGTGCTAGATAGTCGGGATTCGAGGGGTGGGTAGGATTAGTGGTTAGGGGGATATGGGTGGTGTTTGGTGGTGGGGGGAGGGCGGTGCCATACCCACCAAAGATGCCATACCCACCAAAGTACATAGCATACATAATAACAATAAGGGTATCTTTGTTGGCAATGTTTATTGACAAAAGCATTAAAACAATCTCTCAAAGTCTCAAATCTGTCAGCATTTGGCTTGTGTTGTAATATCCTATGTTGAAACAACTGATCATCAGCAATTTTAACCTGCACAGTAATAGCTAGCGTTAGCGTTATAATCTCAGGAGAGCAAGAGTAAATAATGAGCCATGCACATGAGAATTACCATTAACGTTACAACA
Organism: Poromitra crassiceps; assembly: GCF_964638095.1. Classification (NCBI taxonomy): domain Eukaryota; kingdom Metazoa; phylum Chordata; class Actinopteri; order Beryciformes; family Melamphaidae; genus Poromitra; species Poromitra crassiceps. The sequence goes on from NC_139645.1 coordinate 35,671,290, forward strand.
TTTAATAGGCGGGGCCTCCCCGTGTGGAGGTGAGGACTTTGGGTGGGGGTTGACAGTATTTATAGGGGGGAAAAGAGGAATTGTACTTGGGGTGCGTGCGACCGTGCGTGTGTGCGTGTGTGGTTGCATCAGAGCATTGAGCAGAAATGGGAAGCCCCTTCAGGCAGTTTCACATCTGTTTGACATTTAAATAAATATTTCACAACAATCTGACTAGGCTGCATGTTGTTGGCGTGTGTGCGTGTGTGCGTGCGCGCGCGCGGGGGGGTGGTTGTTGGGACCTGTGCGTGTGCAGGTGTTCCCCATATAGGTGTGTTCCCCCACTTCTCTAGATAGCACTACACCTCTGACTACACACACATAAAACTCAGGTCTGGGTACGGCCTCCTCTTTTCCTCTATACTGCAGTTTGGACGCCAAGCATTGTACCTAGCGTCATCTGTTGCCTGTCGACAAACAGGCCAGTTTTTTTCTCTAAACCTTGCTTAAAACGAGTACGGCTCAAGTAAGCTTCCCTTACGCGTGTGTCCCTCCTGACGCATCACCTCACCCTCTTGTGAGTATATCCGTATTACGGAACCATCCCCCCGACCTGCAGCTTTTAGCAGTAATTACAGTTATCTATGTTTTAAAACGTTAGGGTGGTTGTGCTACAACCCGGGTTTTACGAGTGAGAACGAGAGCTCTCACTCTAGGGCCATCTTCGCTGCGCACGCAGCCACTGGAAGAACACCATCCATGCTCCAAAAATGATCTCCATACAAAACCAAACCATCCACCAACAGGTGGCGTGGCACTCCTGGGACTGAGGCGGCCACCCAGACCCCTCTCCCCGTGACCACGTCACGCCCGCCCAGACCCCAGTACTGTATACTATAGACGTATAGTAGTCGCTTAGAATGAAAGTAGAATGAATGAATTAGAATTAATTAGTGTTTTATGTTGAATGTTTCTAGCTGTTTATATGAAGGAAGTTCATAAAAAAAAATACAGAGGAATTTTTTTTATCAATTTGACATGTCCCATTTACATGTACCTGCAGACCTCTAACATGGACACCAGAGGCTCCAATACAATCACATTCGATTCGAACACAGCTCTATAGAAAACATGTTTGCTTTGTCGTTGTGCCATTGGGAACATCAATGAAATCCAAGTTCTGTATTTGTAGAGAAAAATAGGACCAATAAAACATAATCATGAAATGGCACAATGGTGGATGCTCCTAAGAATCATCTACAAACCCTGTATCAGCCTCACTTGTCCCTCAGGCCCTTGGTTTAGTGTGGGGGAGTCCCTTCCTCTTCAGCTCGCTAACCCAACCTTAGCTCTCATAGGCGTATAGAAGCTGGATATCCCAAGAGGGCTAGTAGTTTTACTTAAATTTTGACTTCTTGTATCTAGACTTTATTTAGGCACCCGAGTTTAAAGTACAGGTCACTCTGCTGAGAGCAAACTATTACCCTTGAAAAAGTATCAGTATAGACTTACCTTCTGTTGTCGCAGGCTCAGAGAAAAGGAAACCTAAAAACAAAAGAACGGTGCAGTGTTGGCTTTGTTTCTCCTACACAACAGTAGACCTACACAACAGTAGACCTACACAACAGTAGCCTACACAACAGTAGACCTACACAACAGTAGCCTAACAGTAGACCTACACAAGAGTAGACCTACACAACAGTAGACCTACACAACAGTAGCCTACACAACAGTAGACCTACACAACAGTAGAGCTACACAATAGTAGCCTACCTGTCAGATGAGTTTTTAGTAAAGCTAAGTCCACTACACAACAGTAGACCTACACAAGAGTAGACCTACACAACAGTAGACCTACACAACAGTAGCCTACCGGTCAGATGAGTTTTTAGTAAAGCTAAGTCCACTACACAACAGTAGCCTACCTGTCAGATGACTTTTTAGTAAAGCTAAGTCCACTACACAACAGTAGCCTACTTGTCAGATGACTTTTTAGTAAAGCTAAGTCCACTACACAACAGTAGGCCTACACAACAGTAGCCTACCGGTCAGATGAGGTTTTTAGTAAAGCTAAGTCCACTACACAACAGTAGACCTACACAACAGTAGCCTACCTGTCAGATGACTTTTTAGTAAAGCTAAGTCCACTACACAACAGTAGCCTACCTGTCAGATACGTTTTTAGTAAAGCTAAGTGAACTACACAAAAGTAGCCTACCTGTCAGATGAGTTTTTAATAAAGCTAAGTCCACTACACAACAGTAGACCTACACAACAGTAGCCTACCTGTCAGATGAGTTTTTAGTAAAGCTAAGTCCACTACACAACAGTAGACCTACACAACAGTAGCTTACCTGTCAGATGAGTTTTTAGTAAAGCTAAGTCCACTACACAACAATAGCCTACCTGTCACATGAGTTTTTAGTAAAGTTAAGTCTACTACACAACAGTAGACCTACACAACAGTAGCCTACCTGTCAGATGAGTTTTTAGTAAAGCTAAGTCCGCTACACAACAGTAGTCTACCTGTCAGATTAGTTTTTAGTAAAGCTAAGTCCACTACACAACAGTAGCCTACCTGTCAGATGAGTTTTTAGTAAAGTGAAGTCGATTACACAACAGTAGACCTACACAACAGTAGCCTACCTGTCAGATGAGTTTTTAGTAAAGCTAAGTCCACTACTCAACAGTAGCCCTACACAACAGTAGCCTACCTGTCAGATGAGTTTTTAGTAAAGCTAAGTCCACTACACAACAGTAGACCTACACAACAGTAGCCTACCTGTCAGATTAGTTTTTTGTAACGCTAAGTCCACTACACAACAGTAGACCTACACAACAGTAGTCTGCCTGTCAGATGGGTTTTTAGTAAAGCTAAGTCCACTACACAACAGTAGCCTACCTGTCAGATGAGTTTTTAGTAAAGCTAAGTCCACTACACAACAGTAGCCTACCTGTCAGATGGGTTTTTAGTAAAGCTAAGTCCACTACACAACAGTAGCCTACCTGTCAGATGGAGGCTGTCTGAATAAAGTAAGTGAATTTGCAATAGCTTTTCATAAAATACTTGTAAAAATAGTTTTACTTCGTCAAACCAAACGCTTCAGATATATTTAGAAACAAACAGGAGAGACCGCATAACATTTTACTCTGACCAAAACGTTAAAAAAAATCATGGATTTAAAGAAAATATTTTTTCTGTGTTTTTTTTAGTTTTGGTCAGAGTGAAATGTTCTATGGTCTCTCTTGATTCTAAATATATCTGAACCATTTGGTTTGACGAAGTAAAACAATTTTTTATAAGCATTTTACGAAATGTCCATGGGAAAATAAATGGTGGATGAAAAGCTCTGGTACAGTGCTGAAGCAGGAAGTAGGGGGTCACTTTGCCTCTCTCTAGGTGTGAAAACTGTGGCTGCCAGAGGGCGGAGACATATTTGTGGACCGTCCAACCCACTGACAGAGTGAGCTGTAAAGCTTCTGGTTGCAGCTATTCATGTCTGAGAAGTCTCGCCCCTCATATATAAAACAGTTGAAAAATAAATAAATAAAATAGAGAGGTGTACTGTACTCTGTGTGTGTGTGTGTGTGTGTGTGTGTGTGTGTGTGTGTGTGTGTGTGTGCGTGCGTGTGTGTGTGTCTGTGTGTGTGTGTGTGTGTGTGTGTGGGGCGGGGGGGGGGGGGGGTGTGTGTGTGTGTGTGTGTGTGGGCGGGGGGGGGGGGGGGGTAGGGAACAGAAAGAAGGAACCTGCAGTATTCATTTGATCACATCCTGCTCATGACACGTTTACATCTTGCATCTTGTTTTTTACTGGGGGGGAGGGGCCATATGGATAGGAAGGTGCTAGATAGTCGGGATTCGAGGGGTGGGTATAGGATTAGTGGTTAGGGGGATATGGGTGGTGTTTGGTGGTGGGATGGGGGGTGCCATACCCAGCAAAGATGCCATACCCACCAAAGTACATACTGTAGCATACATAATAACAATAAGGGTATCTTTGTTGGCAATGTTTATTGACAAAAGCATTAAAAGAAGCCAATAACAATATTCTCCGGTTACTGGCAGATACGTACAAACGGTTCAAAGAAAATCTCTCAAAGTCTCAAATTTGTCAGCATTTGGCTTGTGTTATTGCAATATCCTATGTTGAAACAACTGATCATCAGCAATTTTAACCTGCACAGTAACAGCTAGCGTTAGCGTTATAATCTCAGGAGAGCAAGAGTAAATAATGAGCCATGCACATGAGAATTACCATTAACGTTACAACATTTAATAGGCAGGGCCTCCCCGTGCGGAGGTGAGCCGACCCGCCCAGCCCCCTGCTGGGCCGTCCTCGACACCACACCCACTCAGGCTGCAACAGCAGGCTGGCACTGCGGGGCACGTGGCTGCCCGGCAGTCACGGGGGAGTTGAGCCCACCATCAAGCTGCTCGGTGCACTGTGCCGCTGTGCCCCTTGACTGCGAACGCCTCTCTGGCCACAGACCGTGCCAGCATCGCTTCACATCTTTCACCCCATGCGAGCCTATTCACACACTGCTGCCCCCAGGAGCCTAGTCTGTCACGCAAGTGTACCACCGTCTGCCGGTGCGAGACCGTCATTGTTGAGCAGACTCCCTATTCGTTTCCGAAGAAGAAGAAATATGCAAATTAGGGGTCCAGATGTGATGGGGACTGTTTTATATTTATCTTATTTGTTTAGTTGTTTCTGGGAACGTTTGTGTTCTGTTTTGACTGCCCCTGAAGGCCACACTAGTTGTGGCCTTAATCAAAGGCAGGCACTGCGATATAAGGAGAGAGACCAGAGAAGAATGGAGATGGCTGGCTGACAGCAGGAGTCCAGAGGAGGAGCGGCTGAGATGGCGAGCAGCGTTTAGCCCTGCCTGCAGCTTGGGTGAGATGCAGGTGTGAGCGGCTTCGGCTGGGATGGCCGCTGAGTACCCCTCTCTCCTGGTCGTATCTATGGGCGCACCGTGGCGGATTCATGGGGGAGAAGGAGAGAGGGGGAAGGCCCGGAAGCCGCTCCACCTGGAACTGGGAGCCGCACGCGGGGTGGGGCTCCCCAGTCTTTTACAGATGCCGTTCCTCCTCCAGACGAGAGAGAGAGCGAACCGATCCAACGTGAGGCCAGCAGCCAACCATCAGGAGACAGTGAGGAGCCAGCCAACACAGCACACCCAGAGACTGGAGGGAGAGACAGCCGCCCTACGCGGAGTCCCGAGCGAGAGAGAGAGAGCCGACCGAGGAGAGACCAAGCCGACCCAGCTGCCACCCAACCAGCCGTGACTACCGACACGCTGAGAGAACCAGAGGCACAGGAACCTGAAGCGCAGCAGCCTTGTATCTGTTCTGCTCTACAACTCCAGCCAGGGTCGATAGCGGGATGCCGTTATCGCCCAGGATAATTGTGAGTAGTTTACCATCATTGCGGCGGATACACAGAGAAGCCGGCTGCGGGGCCAGGTGAGTGTGTGGTTTATGTACAAAAGATTGGCGGTGTTTCTCGTGCTCCCCAGGTGGTGATGTGCCGGACGGGAGCAGACCAGCCTGGAGGCAGTGGATCGTATCGGCCTCAGTGGGACAACGTGCAGACTATCCAACCGCGGCAGATGGGTGAAGTTACGGCTCACCCCTCTTCGAGCTAAGTACCCGCTCCCAGCTGTTCTCCTCTCTGCCATTACTGGACACTGCTACCCCAGTTGTTCTACTTACCACGGACATTTTATTATTAGGGGTTCAAGCCCTGAAGGGGCTGAAACCCTATTGTTTTTGTGCCGGTTTATTATTATTCTTCTTCTTCTTCTTGTTGTTCATCTGCCCCAACGCAAATTCCCGTGAGTTGGTAAATGGTAGAGACCTGGAATTTGGCCCAATGACAGATATTGTTGGCTGGTAGGTGCTCAAAAAAGATTTTTCGAATCGGCCTGAAGGTGGCGCTATAATCCACGGTTTTACGTTAAAGGCCATAACTTCCACGCCGTTGGTCCGATTTTCAAACTTTTTTTTTCCAGATGTTCAGGTGAACCTGCTCTACAAGTTTGCCATAAGGACCCTCAATGTCCGTCTGGAAAATGTTTGAGATATTTGGAAAAGTTTGGAAAACACATTTTTGACATCTCCTCCTAGACCGTTGAACCGATTTGCACCAGAATCGCCAGGAAGCATCTATGGAGCAAGCTCTACAATCCTGAATTTGGAATTTTTGAAATCTACTTTAGTTTCGGAGATATTGATCGTTAAAGTTGTGAGAGGGCGTGGCCTCACAGCTAAATTGTCATAACTTCATGACCGATTAAGGAATATTCACGAAACTTGCAGGAGGTCTTCGGAGACCATCCTAGACCATGTGTGTCAAATTTTGTGCAATTCGACCAAAAGGGGGCGCCATAAACGCCAGAAATGGGCGTGACTTAACATAAAAAAGGCTGTAAGTCCACACCTGTTTGTCCAATGATCGCGAAACTTGTCAGATATATCAAGGAGGATGTCCTAGTCAGAATCAGAAGCTTTGTCATCTGCGCAAGGCTTGAACCCCGGCCATCGCCGCTTGCGGCTATATTTTTATTATTGTTATATTAAGTCTCGTATTTTATCTGCCCCGCCACTTTTAAGTCTAGCCTGTCTGTTTTAGTCATTTATTGCCCCGGACACTCAGACGACTGTGTCTTTTGTTGTTTTATTTGCTTATACACTTGAGTGCAGGGCACAAAAGCCTAATACCTTAGGGTTGTGATTTTGGATGGCAGTGTTTTATCACCCTAAACTTGAGTGCAGTTAAAGGCACAAAAGCCTAATACCTCCGGGTTCTGATTTAGATTAGTGTGCAGTGGCAGTGCATTGAAACATTGACTCTGAGTGATTTCGGGGCCTGTGGTTTGACCCTATGTTCTGGTGTCCCCCCCCCCCAAGGGCAGCGTGGACCAGAGCAGGATGAAGGACAGGCGGACCAGTGGATACGACTGCGTGGATGGACTTTGGGCATTGGGGCAATTTTTATTAAATAAACATTGTTACTTTTTAACCTTGGTTTTTAGTGGTCTTTTAACCCTGCTCAACTCTGATGTATACTAACCTGTTTTAGCCTTTTTAGCAGAGTCCTAGGCTCTCTCCTAGGTGGCGTTGTTGGACAAGATTTTAACCATTTTTATCGTGACTTTCGGCCCTGTAACACATACACATCTTCCCTAGTATTTGATTTGATTCATTTGATTTGATTTATTTGACACATTTTCATAAAAAACTTTGCAAAAGTAAAGTGTAATAAAAAAAAACAGTCAAGGATTACATAAAAAAGCTTCCGCTTATTTCCATTATGGTTCTTGTTAGTGGTAGTAGTAATACTAAAGATAAGCATTCCAACACCTTTTCTAATGGTAAAAAAGTAAACATAAGATAGACACCAAGGGCCCTATCTTGGTACAGGTGCTATCCGTCCCTGCAGGGACGAGAGCAGTCCGCCTCTCGCAAGTGTCCAGGTGTCATGCCGAGTTTTGCACCCCCGCCGCCAAATGCATCCCCACCTCACGGTTGCATATTTTAATGATTTATACGGAAACTTAACTGTTTACAAATTATATAATTGTCTGGGTAGATGTGATCTCCAGGCCAGGGGGTCTGTCTGGGTAGACGTGATCTCCAGGCCAGGTGGTCTGTCCTGGCTCATGGAGACCGACTTTGATGCATAAAATCCACATCGAGGTGACTTCCATGCTTGGGGCTCTCTTCTGGCTCATGGAGGCAAGAATTTGGTGCTTAAAATCAGAGTACAGGTGACCTCGAGGCCTGGGGTCTCTCCTAGCTTTATGGCGGTGGAGGCAAGTCTCGGCTGTTTGTACCTGCCGAGATTTGCATCCCTGTTTTTAAGTTTTAAAACGGCCCCAAAATGTGGTGGGGATGCAATTCTCGGCGGGTGTGCTAAACATCTGTGTATGACACCGCACTCAAAGAAAAACAAAACGACCCCCAAAAACTCAATAAAAGGCAGAATTATGTTTATAAATCTCGTGATCTATCGCAACGGGAGAGAGGGTTAAAAATAGGGAGACTCCCGCGTGTTGGCAGGTGTAACCTCCAATGAAACACCACAACTGAAGATGAAGGGCTGAAGGCCAGACTGTCTGGTAGAACTAAATGAAATGCGAGTTCATGTTTCCTGGTGGTTTACCACGATGTGTGTGTGTGCGTGTGTGTGCGTGTGTGTGTGTGTGTGTGTGTGTGTGTGTGTGTGTGTGTGTGTGTGTGTGTGTGCGTGCGTGCGTGTGTGTGTGTGTGTGTGTGTGTGTGGTTGGTTGCATCAGAGCATTGAGCAGAAATGGGAAGTCCCTTCAGGCAGTTTCACATCCATTTTCAGGCAGTTTCACATCTTGTTTGACATACAAAAATATTTCACAACAATCTGACTAGGCTGCATGTTGTTGACACACTCCCCCTCCCCCTCTATCTCACTCTCTCTGTCTCTGTCTCACTCTCTCTGTCTCTCTCTCATGCCTGCCCGTCACTCTCTCTCTTCCTCTGCTCATCCCTCTCTCTTTGGATTGTCATCAGAGTCACCGAATTCTTTTCTCCACTGAAAGGTATTGTAACATCTGTTCCCACACAGTTTCCAGTCTATTTTACTTTCCTGACTCTGTCAGCAGATCTAGTTCAACATGAGTGATGTTGTGGAAACTTTATTTTCATGTCTTATATTGACTTATTTAGCCGGGCTGTTTCACTGATTTCCTGTTTCAAGGCAGAGCACAGGCAGGCAGAAGTTATGAGGAAATGGCCTCACCCTCAGAAAATGTTCCCGGCAGGGGCGCCGCCAGGGATTTTGGGCCCCATGACAGGACATAGTATGGGCCCCACTGATGCCGGCGTCCGAAGGGCGCCGGTCGAAAAATTTGGGCTGTTTGAAGCTGATTTAGAGGATAATATCGCATTTTAAATTATATTAGGATAACACTGTAGTGTTGTCATTATTCAGTCTTAACCATCAATATTTGCTCCTTTTCTCACTCTCATCCCTGTTGAATCATCATACTCTCTCTCTGCTCTGAATACACCAGAGGGAACAAAGAAACACTATCAACTAATGACTAGAAATAATATTGATACACATGTGGAGTCCAACAGGAGAGTGTTTAGCATGAGACTGTTGTGATATCATTATTCAGTCTTAATATCATTATGTTCTCCTTTTCTCATTGGCTGTCATTTGTGGGCTGCTTTTCCTTTCATATAATGGTCATTATGTGGACAAATAAATTGTGTTGATCCTTCTTATTTTTTTATTATTATTATTACTATTATTATTATTATTATTATTATTATTATTAGTATTACAAATAAATCCCCACAGACCCACTGCAATTGTGCCAACTACCATGTCATTCAACACAATGCTGCTGTGTGTGTCTCACCTCCTTCATCAGTTAGGAACGGCTTGCAAACAATTGTTTGCATTGATTAAATGTTCGCTAGACAGGAGGGAAATGTAAACACTCTGTGAAGTAAGCATATTTCACTAAGGTCTAACAGGGTAATTTCCAGTAGTTAAGAAAAGTTGAATAAATGTTCAGATGGCGCCGGACAGACTAGACCAGTGATACCCAACTGGCGGCCCGCGGGCCACATGCGGCCCGCGGGCGCCCCCTGTGTGGCCCGCGATGGAATTGCAATTTTTTTTTTTTTTTTTTTTTTTTTTTAGGGCCCCTGTCAGCTTCAAGGGCCCCTAGAATCGTCCTAGGTTTCCCCCCCTATACGGCGCCCCTGGTTCCCGGACAGACAGTCTGAACTGAGGCTTGTCTTCTCTGTTTGTGTCTCCTCTCCAGATTAAGACAGAAGGTGTCTGTGACTTGATGCTGTGAACTCACAAGGCAAACATCTTCCAAGGTACAGGTACTGCACTGTACTGGTACAGGTACTGACTGTGACATGACTGGTACAGGTACTGTACTGTACAGGTACTGTACTGTACTGGTACAGGTACTGACTGTAACATTACTGGTACAGGTACTGTACTGTACTGGTACAGGTACTGACTAACATGACTGGTACAGGTACTGTACTGTACAGGTACTGTCCTGTATTGGTACAGGTACTGACTGTAACATTACTGGTACAGGTACTGTACTGTACTGGTACAGGTACTGTACTGTACTGCTACAGCTACTGTAACATGACTGGTACAGGTACTGTACTGTACAGGTACTGTACTGTACTGTACTGTACAGGTACTGTAACATGACTGGTACAGGTACTGTACTGTACTGGTACAGGTACTGTAACATTACTGTTTGATGGATGGCTTTGATGTGTATAGTCCACTGTTAAAAGACCAGCTGCTAAAGTCTTTCAAATCACCTGCTGTTAGCAGATGGCCTTCATAGTGCCATCATATCCAACCTGGGTTCTCTTTGTGACCATAAACAACATTCTCTGCTGTTCTGCTATTGTCTGTTTAGTTCACTGTATGATGTGGTTAATGTCTCCATCTAGTGGACAAGGTAGAACTACATCAGCTGACCTGTGCTGTCTCTTCCTTAGACGAGGGCCCAAATTCACACAAAGCATTTTATCTTAACTAAATTGCACGAAAAGTTCCTAGCTCAGAGTTTTGTCTTAAAACATGTTCACAAAGATGCTGAGCCTGAGACCTTTGACTAAGGAATGGGGAGAACTCTTAAGCTAAGAGATGTATGTGAAAAGCATTAGTTAACTTATATAAAAATAAACTAGGCTTTAGAAAAAACTAACTGTAATGATATTGTGTGGTTACAAAACCAACTAAAAAAAACATACAGAAAATGTCTTTAGTTTGAGTCTATCAATTTGGTCAAATCTGTAAACACAACAAGCATGAGGAGGCATTGGGTTATGTGTTTATTGAAACTGGGGTGTCTATTCTTCATGACTGAGTCAGCTGCCTTCATTAAGTCTGGTTTGTATTGTAATACCTATAGGAGGGATCAGCCGAGCAGCATTTTGGTAAACAAACCACGTCACTGGGTGGCAACGGCAATGGAACCCTATGGAGCCCAAGTGGCGTGAGGCTCGAGTGTCTGACTCTAATTCTGTTCTCACTCAGAATGTCAAAATATAAGCGATGTGATGTATAGTTTTTTAAATATTAACGTTTGTTTGGCACAACTCATAGTATTAACTGACGCGGGGTTCCGCATTTCTGGGTGGCAGTGATGTCAGGCTGATTCCTCCTATATTCTTAACTTCTTAATGACAAATCTTCTCTGATAAATACCCTATAGTAATAATAATAATAATAATAATAATAATAATAATAATTGAGTACTGCAGGGATGACATATTTTTGTAGGCTTTATCTAGAAATCGCTGCCATTTGGTTCTTCAGTGGAAAAGTCTATGGGCTTTTAGAATGGGGATTTCACTTAAATTAAGTTAAGTTAAAGGAGGACTTACCCCCTAGATATGTATTAGAACAGTGATTTGAAAATACCTATGGAAAAAACCAAGAAATGACATATGCTCTTGTCTATACTGGACTCTTTGGCTGTGTTGAAGTCCAGATTTTTTTTCGGAAATCGACGCCATTACAGTTTGCCTATTGCCTCAAAAATAATTTATTTGAGAGGGGCCATATCTGTATAAATATCAACAATTAGCCAACGCTGGTGGCCTGTATGGAAAGAGCTTTGCTCAAAATGGTTGAAAGTTATATCAATTTGGTAATTCAGTGGCGAACTAGAAATTTAATTATTTTTCTGCATGTAACTCTATGGCAGTGTGTTGAACTACGTTACGAGAGCAAAGTGGCATGGGCTCGTTACAGCAGCACACCGCACAATACGACAAACCCCCCGTTCTGGGGTAACACAATGCGAGATTTCTCTACGTCATTCCCTCGTCCAAGTTGCCATATAGTCCCTTTTTCATTTTAGTTTGGGGGCTTTTCGTGATTGTTGTTAAAAGTTGTGCAAAAGTTTTTTCCTCTCAGCGCAGTGCAGGCTGCCTGCGCCTCCTCCCTCCTGCCAGACCCCGGCTGGCGAAACAGCCTGTTGCATGCATGGGGCGCTTGTAACCTCACGGAGCAACAAACAAACAGACAGAAATAGCTGGTGTGCGATTTAGAGAATACAGTCTGAGATTGGGTACAGGATTGAGGGAATCCCGCATCTGTTTGCGAAGGTGCGACTGGACAGGACGCTTTTCACAGACGGGCACAGTAGTCGGAGCGAGGCGAGTGTCTCTCAGGGCTACTCAGGGCAGAGCTGCAGATCTCTCCTTCTCCTCCGCGCATTCAGTCTGTCCAAAATCATTACCGATATAATCTCAGTAGGAGGGATGCAGGGAAATGATAGTAGCCGATGTGTTTAGAGAAGCTTTGTCACGTTGTCACGTCGTAGTATAGCGTTATATTTTACATGTGCGCTAAACTGCGACCATATTTGTTTGCGGAAATATCAGACTGCTCTCTCTACTCTCAGAGCACAGAGAGCTCTGCTCTGCTCCGCGCGCCCGCGGAGCTTGGAGCTAGTGCATGAGGTTTACAGTACGACTCTCCCGCCTGGCTGGGCTGGAGACAGCTGCTTCCAACTCGGACTGATAATATATACATCATCATTCGAGCTTATTCAGGTAAGATATTAATAAAGTAGTGACACATTCAGCGGGAAACTAACTATAATTAAGACATGTGCCAACTTTGACGACGTTTGGTTCAGTATTTTAAGAGCAAACTTCAATAGGAATAGGCTTGGAGTTCTGAGGAGCCGAAAGGGTACAGGGGGGGTAGGGGAGTAATTATCTTGAAATCCCATAGTCTTTGGGAACACTGTGACGTCAAAGTGTTCCTAATCTCCCATTCATTTGAGAAAGAAAAAAAAGCAGTCTTTGACCCTAAGAGGGCGCTTATGCCAGGTATGCTGCTGAAAAATGATACAAATGGTAAAATGGCAACAGTTTGGTGTCAAATGTGGAAATTCTGACCAGAATTCTTCACACATCACCCCCAAAGTCATATATATTGGTTAAAAGCTGAAAAAAAGTGTTTTGGAGGTAAGTCCTCCTTTAAGTTATCCTTTATTTATCCCCTTGGGGAAATTCATCCTGTGCAATGCATACAATAAGGTGATACGACTTTGGGTTCAGCATGATACTCTTCACAAACATGAATAACTTTTATGCCTTTTGAAGTGTTTTATAAAAATCACGTTAAAAAAATGCATTTACGTTCCAAAAGTCATAAAAGTGATTAAAGGTCCCATTCCGTGCAAAAGCTGTTTTTACTTGTAAATGCATATATACTGCTGTCATCCCTCCCTGTAATGAGTGGTCACAAGCTCAGAACTGCCACAGTTGGATTTGTCCCTATCCAGCTTCCCCCTGCAGTCTCCTTCAAGCCACGCCCCTTACACTCTGTTCCCCAGACGGGTTAATGTGACGTCACGCGGGTCCTTAAACATACTGCGCGCGGTCTCTCTCACACAAGCTACCTGCACCATTTTGTCTATAGCCACAAAATTAACACTTCTAGCTGGAGCGACGCCAACTGTACGTGATCCAGCAACTGCGGAGGTGCATTTGGTAAGTCTAGGCATTTTGAGATGTCCTCTTTAGAGTAGCGTTGCTAACAAGTTAGCGATAGCGTTAGTTGTAGACACAACTTAGCGTGCTGGTCCACAGACGCTAATCTGATTGGCTGCTGGGAGCCTGGGGCGGGCTCTCCCTCAGCGGCCAATGGGAACTGTTAGTTCTGAATATATTATAGAAACAGACCATGCAACGAGATGAGGAAGAGACAACTCCGTCACAACAAACGGGGTTGCTATATTTTCAACAAATTAATCCAGAATCATGTTTTATGGACCAGAGACACACGTTTTTAAGAGGTTACAGCTGCACGAATTGGGACCTTTAATAAATAGAGAAGTCATATATTTTCTAAGCTTTTTGTCATTTTTTTAATCAGCTTTGTTTAATAGAACTGTTGTATAAAAGCAATATCACACTCGAGGTCGTGCTGCTGTTGTCTAATATTGGCACTGCTGTGATTATCTTCGGCACTCGGCCTACGGCCTCGTGCCTACGACCGAATCACAGCAGTGCCGATATTAGCCAACAACAGCACTCCCTCTCGTGTGATATTGCTTATATATATATATATATATATATATATATATATATATATATATATATATATATATATATATATATAGATATAGATACACACATGCAGAGAGAGGGAGATGCAAGAGGCTGGTTGACAGAGCCTGGTGTGTGTGTGTGTGTGTGTGTGTGTGTGTGTGTGTGTGTGTGTGTGTGTGTGGGCAAGTATAAAAACAGACGATGACTCGCGACTCCCGAGTCAGTAAAAAGAGTCTGAATGATTCGTTCAAACTCACCCATCACTAATATATTCTGTAATTCTTTAAACTTTTAACTATTTGATATGTTTCATCCATTTCTGTAATATACTGTAATAACCTGTAATATACTACAATAGACTGCCATGTAATATATTGTAATATCCGGTAATATACTTTAATATACTGTAATATCCTGTAATATACTGTAATATCCGGTAATATACTTTAATATCCTGTAATATCCTGTAATATCCTGTAATATACTAGAGAGAAGAGGATGTGGCCTTCTGTAACTCTGATGTGGTTGTTGTGGGCCTGCCTGCTGGTTGCAGAGAGCCCAGAGTCCCGTAAGTTTGGATTTATTTTACAGGCTTATACGTATACTGTATGAACACTTATATACTGTATGAACACATTTATTCATTTATTTGTTTGTTTGTTTGTTTACTTATTTATTTATTTTACATAAAGGATATACATTTGATATTTTTCCTTCTATTTGAATATATGTGCATACTGGGGTCCCTAAAAAGTCATAATTATTCATAATCATTAGTCATAATCATTTGGATATGACTGTAAAGATGATACTCTTGATGATTCAATGAGCCCAATTGTATTCATGTGTGATTATGTTAATTCCCATAGTAGCCATTTCATTGTAGTGAGATCATTTTTTGAAACTTGAGCTCACTGGATAAAATGTTTTTTCCGCCAATCATTTTTTCTGCTTCCCCCCTCATTTTCTCCCCAATTGTTTCTCCCCAAATTCCCCTCTGCTGCCTGGTCGCTGCTCCACCCCCTCTGCCGATCTGGGGAGAGCTGTAGACTAGCACCATGCTTCCTCCGACACATGTGCAGTTGCCAGCCACTTATTTTCACCTGACAGGGGGTAGCTTCACTGGCAGTACGTAGCACGTGGGAGGATCACACTATTCCATTTCCCACCAGTTCCCCTTCCTCCCCGAACAGGCGCCCTGACTGACCAGAGGAGGCGCTAGTGCAGCGACCAGAACGCGTGTATACTTTTTACAAGCCAGTTTAGGTGAAACCATGCCCGCCACGCATGGCTCGCCTGGAAGAAGCGCAACACCGCTTCTTCTTCCAACACTTCAAACAGATATGATTTTTTTTTCTGCTTTTTTGTGATCATCCACTTACATATCGTTTTTTAGCCCTTCTACTGCAGACTGCCTGCAATCCGACTGTGGTCAAGCCAGCAAACTAGCGTGATTTTAATTGCGGTGCATTGATACAGTCGATTGTCGCAAAATCCAAATGCAGCATCATGTTATGGTCATTGACTTGTTATTTTTCTCAGATTACCATCACTGTTTAAAAATTATAATTGCATTGCTTTCATACTGACGTTAAATGGCTGTGTCGGTGACACAACCCCAATACTACTACTATAGAATCAGAGTTGATTACATTTAAAAGCCAAGAAAAAACTATGTTAATATCAGTTTTACTACTTAAATAATATCATATTATATGCATAGTGATATATATACGCCTAATTAATGTGTCATATTATGCTTAAAGTGTATTATATCTGCTCTGCTGCATAACGGCAGATCTTCATTCATCTTTCCCAAGTATTTTCCAAGCTTGCTGGTTTCGGTGCGAGCGAGTGGAAGTGACGTGACACATGGGGGCGTGGTTTCACCTAAACTGGGTTGTAAAAAGTATACACACGACCAGGACACATACCCTCAATCCGGCTTTCTCAGTCAGTGGACATGACTTCAAGGTGGAGAGAGCCAACATGTTCTAAAAATGAATGCCAAATCTGTGCACATTTTTCATTTGAACCACGGATAGCATGCTTGATCTTTTCCAATTTGACAAAGAAGAGGGCATCCTTTATCCAATGGGTGTGTGAGGGGGGACGAGGGCTCTTCCAATGCATCAGAATAACACGTCTCGCTAGCAGTGTTAAGCTTGTTTTATGGTCGCCATGCCGAGCCAGGCGCGGGGGAGGAGCAAGGGCCGCTCACCAAAAATTACGTCAATGCACTGGGCACGCCCTCTGCAACCGCACAGCGCGTACCTGAAGATGTTTCTAACAGCGCGTACCTCCACAGCGCCCAGGGAGCGCTGCTCTTTGCAGGGAAAACACTCACGCTGTGTTTTCACCACATTTCTTGACCCATGTGGTGAAACTTTGATTTCTGTTCATTTTTAGTCATTTGAACAAGTATGTGTTGTGTTGAGAGAGATTAAAAGCAGCACAGAGTAGGCTATCAGGGCTGAGAACTGAAACGGCTATTCAGTAAAAACAAGTTTGGTGATTCATTCATGTGCTGATATACGGCCATTTGAGAGTCAAAGCGCACTCAGTACTGCACATAATAGCGTTTCATTGTGACTTTCCATGGGCTGCAGGGCTTAAAATTCACTTTGCAAACTAGGGGGAAATTCCCCCCTTATGTTCTTCAGATAAGGGGGATCTATAGACTTTGGGGGGGATTCTTTCAGGCGATACTATAACAACAAATACCTGCTTCTCCTGTCCAATAAGCGATAATACTGTAATTTCACATTTTTGTATTTAAAAAAGGAAGTCGTTTATGCACACCTGAGTCTAAATTACTATGGCTTTTGTTGTGTTTTTTCTGCAGACTAAGCCATAGGCTTTTGGTTCTATGAAAGCCTTTATGTTTTTGTATTGAGTGATACACTAAACACTAATATCATATTATATCAGAAGTATTCTTTGTTTTGTGTTCACAATAGTGATGTCAGTTTGATTTGGTTAGGTTAGATCTATGGAATATTAAATCATCCATCTTTGCTCACTACATCTGCCTTTCTTACTGTCATTACTGGCAACTAAACCAGTTTGAATTTTGCATTGGGGAGAGTTCTATTGAAGGGACTATAAACCATCTGTGGGTCGTTTCACTTTTGATTGAAAATGCTTCCACCAGATTTTCATGGCTGCTTAATGAGAAATGTAATTTGAGTGGCGACATCGTTGACATCACTGACACTCGGCATAAGGAGGATTAACGTTATTAATTAACGTCATTATCGATATCAGATTCTTCATCGTCAATAACGTAACACTAAACATCACTGACTGACGTTACTCGGTGTTGACCGAGTAACGTTTTTGTTGAGTAAAAGTGCCTTGTTGTTTGACTTGTTCGGTTTGTTTTTTCTGAGCGGGTCCCCCTTCTGAGAACGTAGTTTTCCTTTTTAGCCAGCGAGCTATCATGTTTGCAAGCAGCTGTCTGTATCCACCGAGAAATCAGCAGAGGAGCGTTGATGTCGAGAGAGGACAGGGACGCAATATTCTTTTTCCCATGATGGCGAAGGCATGACCCGCCCCTCTCTGCCTCTGATTGGCCTAGTGTCAAACGTTCATCCAATCACATTCACTTGGCTATCCTGCATCTCTTTCTACAGTCTGTGCTCAGTGGGTCAGACAGACAGCCATTTCGCTTGTTAACTCATTGAGTGCCAATGACGACAGTTGTCGTCAATTCGAATACTAACGTAGAGTGCCAAAGACGACGATTGTCGTCAATTGCGTTTTTTGACGGTGGGACGTGGATCAAAGCCTAATATATCTCCTGTAAAATTTTGGGGCATGTTGAATGTGTGTAACCTATTTTACCGACCCATTAGGTGGCGACAGTGCTCTCCAGATTAGAGGAAGGTCCGAAAACAGCAGGAAAAACGCCCGTGATCAAAGAGAAACCGCTCATGCTGCAGCCAGAGCCATATAGATGGCTCTGACTTGCAGCTGATGTTGGCTGCGAACATCAGTCAATCCGCGCACACAACTGAGCTCCTCTGCCTCTGTCTGTCTGTCTGCATAGTTTCTTCACATGATTAGCCGCCAGAAAGGCAGCACCCGACGCCGAAGGGCCAAACCTTTCCCTGCAGTGCGGTTTGGCATTTCCTTGTCGCGCTGGGAGCCGCCCGGCGCACAAAAACGAAGCGCTCCGAAAATAGACTGGGTGCGTGAGGCTGTGTAGTGTGGGGAGGAGTTTGCAGCTGAGGGGGGGAGAGGGGGGTGGGGCACGCAGGCACCACACAACTACCCCACGTCACTACATCAGAAAATATTATCTTCAGACTCAGTGAATGTGCTTGAAATGCTGCATTTCACAAAAGGCGGAATAACTCAGCTTCTAATTTGAAAAGTGTCTTTTTGCTCAAAACAGCCTATCTTCTCCAGCTCATAACTAAAGAACGGAAAATGGGATCAATAAACTTTTTTTGGCAGATGATAGAAGAGAGTCTCATCGTTCTTCGTGCGTGTTCGGTGTTTACATAGTAATATCACACAATATTCTGTGGGCCTCGAGAAATCACTGAAAACGCTCTGAAACTCTGGCACTGGGAGCGTCCGTTCTCCAAAAGTGGCTGGCACTCAATGAGTTAATCACCATTCCGCACAAACATAGATCGGTCTGCGCGAACCATTGCGGGATTACTCCCCCTTTATAAATTGAAAATATGCGGGAATTCGGGAAAATGTGCGGGATTTCCGCCATCCCGTGCCAAATTTTAAGACCTGGGCTGTTCTCACTATTACCATTGTACAATGTAACATGCTGATCGGTTGGCTGCCGTTCTGACTATAAAAGCATCGGCCCAGCATGGAGTGTGCACGTGATCTGCCTTGTGGAGCCTCGCTCGACTATAATGAGACCGTAAAGAAGGCCACTAGATCAACACAGTGTGACGGCAGGAAGAGGTCAGTAGGTAAGAGGCCAACCAGGGGCGAAGAGTGGATGTTAACAGATGTAATGGCCAAGTGTTTGATTCTTCCCATTCACATCTGTATTGCTTTCTGAAACTTGAAGAGTTTTCAGTGGAAGTGGTGGAGTAGGTAGGGCAGTCATATTTCACGCCAGCATTCTGCAAAGACCCGCCCAATCTCGCTGTTCTCTGATTGGCTCAGACCGGATCAAAGCCAATCAGTGAGCAGAGGGTCAGCCTGACCGTGACTGATGCCTAAAACGAACCTAGTCTACCAACAAAGGCCGCAGTACTAGCTATGCCACTCTGAAAACGCTTCTTCATTGTTCTGCATGCTCTGATAACACACTTGAATTGATATCTGACAATGCAACATACTGGTAGTGTCACAGTACCGACTGCTCCTCGCACAAAAATAACAAATAAAATGTTCTGGTCTGCGAGGCCTGTTCTGCCTAATAGAACCACCGCCCAGAGCCGTATAGATAGAAGAGTCCCGACATCTCCATTCACCCCAATGGACCAGTTTTTTACTCTCGAGTTCCAGGAAGTAAGGTCCTGGATTAAGCAGCACTGTCACAAAATAGACAGTTTGTGTTGTACTCTGAAAGGGTTTTTCATCCCTTGAATCAAATTGTACATTATCAGCTTTATTTTAGCATGCAAAAGTAGCACGAGACCCATTCCTGGCTGTTCATTGGCTAATGAGTCTCGCATTTTGGTCCTCCGCTGACGCCACACTCTCTCTAGAGCAGAGGTTCTCAAATGTTTTTCAGCCAAGGACCCCTTACAAGATAGAAAATATACCGGGGACCCCCTCATTCTGATTTGTGATTTTGGGCTAAGCTTAATTGTTTCCACGGTAACGTGCTTGACTTTTAATTTGATAGGTTTGTTATAAGAATGTAATCCATGAACAATTTTAGATTTAAAGCATAAACTATTTGCGTTGAACTATGAAGATTTTGCAAAAAAAAAAAAATTTTTTTTTATTACATTACATTTACATTTAGCAGACACTTTTGTTTTATCCAAAGTGACTTACAATATCACAATTTGTCAACAGTACAGAAAACCACTATGCAACACAATCAATGACAGCCAAGATATTTTGATAGACTAGCACCATGTAGGAAGTAGTTTGAGAAGGAATAAGTGACATGTAGCATTTTATTAAAAAAAAAAAAAAAAAAAAAAAAAAAAATTACTTGAAAACTTTTCGCGGACCCCCTGGCAAAGTGCCACGGACCCCTGGGGGTCCGCGGACCCCCATTTGAGAACCACTGCTCTAGAGGACACTAGCACCGCCTATGACCAGGTTGGATGTTTAGCTGAAGCATTGCTGCTCCGCCCCCCCTGACACTGCCAAAGCACACGCTCACATTTAAAATGTCACAGTTTCCATACTTTTTGTCATTGCAGAGACACTACTCTACGGGAAACTAGGGGGCAGTGTTGTCCTCAGGCCAGACTTGTCCTCTGTGACTGGCTCCATCACAGCCATACTGTGGAAACATGGAGAGACGTTGGCCATAGATTGGTTTGGAGAGGAGGTGCATCCCTACAAGCAACTCAAAGGTAGGTTATACTGAGACACAGTGGGTGATTTAAGCTTCCCATGTTTGACCAGGGGAGATAAGGATGTAACACTCACATTTAACAGAGGGAGGGAGGGACATGCTGTTCTCTCAGATGTTTGCTGAATGGTCCTGTAGTTTTTAAATTTGAGAAAGAAAGTTGAACAAAGTCTACTCGGAGATAATAAAGGATCTAACATGGATACATAAGAGAAACATAATCAAGAAAATGTATCAGTTCTAGTGATGTCACGGTACCAATAATTCAGTAGTCGGTACCGGTACTAGTGAATTTCCACGGTACTCGGTACCAATTTCGGTACCACGGTAAAAAAAAGACTGATATTTCTTGAACATATTCTCCAATGAACAAATGGCATGTAGCCTTCAACTTTAAAACAAAACAATGTGCTTCTGCTTACTTCTTCTTACATTCAACTGTATGGCAGTGAGTACAGACAGTGCAACACCAGTGGCATGTAGCCCTCAAGTATTTAATTTTATTATTATATTAAATATTATAATTTAATTTATTTCACAGAATTGCTGGAATCCTTTTTTTTCAACGGTGTATATTGGTATTTGATCGATGCATAGGAATTCTGCCAATGCCCTATCACACTTTCTTGCTTCATGTGAGTTCTTGTCATATTTCCTCTGCTTTTCAAAAAAATCAGGAATTGTCTGCTGGGTGGTCTTTTGGGCTCCGCGACTTGTGCCTTCCTCTTCATCTTCATCTCTCGCATACTGTTAAATGGAAAGTAACGTCAGTGAGATTTACTAAAATAAAGAGATGATAAAAACAACTGCACATACACACATGTAGAGTGCAAGCAATTTTATGTAGCTAGTTTTAATTCACGGACATGTTTCACCCGAAAGAAGCTTGTATTTATTTTGATGCCATGTTGAACTATGGCTAAGTTCGGCTATTAGCCGTGTCCCATAATGTTTCCATTACAAACATTGCATTGCACAGATGTTGGGGGACGGGATTAGCTCGGGAGGTAGAGCAGGTCGGCTAATGACTCAAGGGTTGGCGGTTCGAATCCCGCTCCCTCCCAGCTGTTGTCGTTGTGTCCTTGGGCAAGACACTTAACCCTCATTGCCTCGTATGAATGGGTATGAATGTCTATGAATGTTGGTGGTGGTCGGAGGGGCCGTAGGCGCGAAATGGCTGCCACGCTTCCGTCAGTCTTCCCCAGGGCAGCTGTGGCTACATCACCCGTAGCTTACCACCACTGGTACGAATGGTGTGAATGAATAATGATTCCTGTGAAGCGCTTTGGGTGTCTAGAAAAGCGCTATATAAAGCCAATCATTATTATTATTATTTATTATTTTATGTTACACTATGCTAGCTAACGCTGTACCAGGTATTAGCCGGGTCCCATAATGATTCCATTACAAAACACGTTACGTTAACGTTAGCGCAAACGTTTTTTGGTTACACAATGCATTGCCAGCTATCTCAAAAACGAATGTGACAGGATAAGGTCTGTTTGATATTGTGTTGTATCAGACCCAAGCATGAGACAGCGTGTAGCAGACTGAACGGTGTTTACTTGTGTGACTTCAATAGCCTATATACAGCACAGCATACTCATTGTAATGTTACAGTGCCATCTATTGGTAACCTCCAGTACAACAACATTATACATGACAGATATGTTGTTAAACGTGTTATTTTACACCGTTTGAAAGAATTAACCCACCTTGAATTAT
>NC_139645.1:35698617-35758617 GCF_964638095.1 Poromitra crassiceps
ACACTCAAAAAAATGATTTGTAAGATTTACTTAAATAAAACACTGCAAGAAATTGCACAGCGATTTTCAAGTAAATTTTAGTGCTGAAATACTAAGTACAACTCACTTGCCAGTATCAAGTAAAATCTACTTAAAACCTTTAAGTAAATGTTATTTAAAACTATCAAGTACATCTTATTCATCTGTATTGTTCTCTGTTTGACATTTTAATTACTTAATAATTACTCACTCTAATTAGACCCTTCTCAAGGGGGCCATTTTGTGTCGAAAAGGCAGGGTAAACACAGGTGTAAGCAAAACACTAATGAGGGTTTCCAACTTCCATGATTGGAATTTGGAAATCCTCATTAGTGTTTTGCTTGCACCTGTGTTTATTCTGCCTTTTCGACACAAAATGGCCCCCGTGAGAAGGGTCTATTATGTAAATGTTTTTACATGTTTTCCATAAATGTTACCAAATATTCACAAATCACAACTAAAATACCATTTAACAGTTTATTTTTTTCCCAACAATGAATCACCAACGTTCACATCACATGTGACATCTGGAAACATCTACTTAAGGTGCATTCCGTAAAACCTTCCAAATGGTTGAAACAACAAAACCGTGGAATTAGCTTGACCAGGGATGCAAACATGGATAATGAAAAAGGTGACATACCAGGGCAGACAAGACCACTCAAAAATCATTCACTTAAAGGGATAGTTTGGTTTGTTTGAAGTGGGGTCCTATCAGCTAGTTCCATACACTAACTGAAATAGGTACAGTGTTCTGGACGCTGAGCACACCGTTTATCGAGACCCAGCACTCTGAAGCAGCAGCCTCCAGACCTCTGTCTCTCTAGTAGACGGGGCCAAGAACTAAAACGTAATTTAGCCACCTAAAACAACGGCCACCTAAACAAATCGATATATGTGTACATGTACGCTCTATTTTGACAATTTTCAGCGCTTTACTTTTCTGCCAAACAGCCTTCTGATTTGGTACTACTTTTTCTCCCAACCGTACACCTGCCGTATTCCTCCGCTAAATGCCTGCACAGAGCCGCGGCGCTGGAGATCAGATGTTATTTTGGGTTATTTCTCCCGGCTTGTTAGTGAAGACAACAAATAGAATAAAATATGAGTGATTTTGATAGCGAGGACGATATGCCATTCACCTTGGTGACAAATACAATTATGAACCAGAGAGACTAATATACAGAAGAGGAACTTTTGCAGAGAGAGAGTGAACAGGCAGAAAGAGAGATACGAGGAACTGCCATAATATGCTGCCTAAATGCCGGGGTGTCCTGCAGACCTTTTTCACCATTCCCAGGATGAATTGGGGAAAACGTCCCAGACGTGAGAGGCCAGGTGACTTGTTGTCTCTAAGGTAAGTCAGTGTTTTGTCTCTCTTCTAAGCCTTCCTGTTTTGTAAACCGTGGCTCTGTGTTCTGTGCAGGTGTTTAGCGGAGGAATACAGTAGTTCTATGGTTGGGAGGAAATAGTGCCGAATGAGAGGGCTGTTTGACGGTAAAGTAAAGTGCTGAAAATTGTCAAAATAGAGCTTGCATGTACACTGATATTGATTTGTTTAGGTGGGCGTTGTTTTAGGTGGCTAAATTACGTTTTAGTTACTAGAGACAGAGCTGTGGAGGCTGTTGCTTGGAGTGCTGGGTCTCGATAGACGGTGCGCTCAGCGTCCAGAACACTGTACCTATTTCAGTTAGTGTATGCAACTAGCTGATAGGACCCCACTTCAAACAAACCAAACTATCCCTTTAAGTGCCTTAATCATAGCGACCATAAATGTTCTGACTCTCTAAAACAGTGATTCTCAAAGTGGGGTCCTGGGGACCCCCACGGGTCCTTAAGAAGATCCCCATCAAAAAGCGACAGACATTATTTTACTATAATTCCATCCAAAAGTAATACAATGACAGAATGTATGACTATTTTGGTCATGGATTTTCGTACACTTTCTGTAATATTGTATCAGATGGTGGACCCTGGGACAAAATCTTATCAAATGTGGTCCATGGTCTAATTTGTGTCATGTAGGGGTCCTTGATGTGAAAATGTTTGAAAACCACTGCTCTAAAAGACTTGTGTTGGATCTGGTCAAATATGTCCAGGACTTGACTTTGGAAACATTTTACAGAAAAGCAGACACTTGAATGAACATTCAGTTACAGCAAAAAAACAAGCATTCTATATCAGATGCATCTGTTATTGATTAATGTCTGTCATGACATTGGAAAGTCCACAAGCTGCTGTATGCGAGATGAGGGTCCAATGCAGGTGAATTGTTACAGTCTTTTGCAAGATGGAGAAGTGATTTGAGGCGTACCAGCAGCAGATTGTACAGTACTTGCCATGGCGACAGCAGTACTGTCGCATCCTGACATCTCCTTGCCCTCAAGAAGGACGGATACATCCACTGGCTCCTCTCGATCAGCACCATGGACGACCAGGATCTTGAGGATGTGTTGAGTGGCATCACTGCGGCTGTCCCCCTCATACAATTGACAAGAAAAAAGAAGACAATTCAGTTGAGAAACAAATACAAAATAGAGTGATTGAATCATTTGAAGTGATTACATTGTCAGGGCAGAATGAACACATACAGTAGTTTTAAAAATGACCTTTATTAAACATAGCTCAGATTATGTTAAATTGTGTCAAATCTACAGTAAGTTCACACTGTGATGCTTTTACAGTAAGCCAGCATTCATAAAATATTTGCAGAACATGCCACAAGATGGCTGCATTCCAGATTGTAGCCCCTGCATACATGTTGCTTTCAGCCAATCGTGTGCCTCTGCACCTTAATTGGCCTTTTACATTGTCACCTTTAGCTGTGTAAAGCCATGCCATGTCGAGCTGATTTCAGTTTCCATTACAATTTTTTTTATGTGCCAAACCATGCCGAGCTGCGATCGAGATGGACCTTCTCTGGAATGGGACCAAAGCACAGACCCACCTCGAGCGGGTTGCAAAATTGCAAGCGAGCTGCAGCAACGCCTCAGTCAACCCTTGACGACCCCCCTCCTCCCCCTCAAACAAACAGCTGTGTTGCAGCATATGTTGTAATAGCAAACTCTCCTGTCTCTCTCCAGAGTGGAGAGAGCAGAGAGAAAGGTGTGTTTAAAAGCCTCTCAAGTGTTCTTTTGTAGCTTCTAATAATTAAATCTCTGTGGTTTGATGTTTAATTTGTCTCGTGTGTTTCGGTTTGTACTTTCAGATATCTGCTTCATTTTACTGTACCATTTCCTGATCACATGAGCCGTGCCTTTGGCCCCATGTCCATCTTGGGCAAGGCTTGGCGCATTTAAAGTGGTAAAGGAAACATAAATCAGGGTGACATGGTTTAGCTCAAGTGGCCAAAGGGGCCAATGGAAAAAGGCCCACCTATGGCTTTGTAACCGTAGAGCACGTTTAATTTTTTATGATTGTACTTGATTTGAATCATTGAAATTGAGTTTGTTCTTCCAGATGATACAGTATGATTTTTTATTTTTTTTTATCTGCCATTTCACTAACACAGACCACACCATAGTTCGAAACAGAATTAATTTATTGTAGTTTGAGTGTTTGGGTGCAAGTCGTAATGGGGTCGGGGTGCGGATGATGTTGATGATGTTCGACTAGTCAGGAACCCGGGGGGTCGAGACTCAGGGTGGGGGTAACGTCTCCGGTGAAGCGCCTCTTACGTTTGGAGCGCGGCTTCACAGGGATGGAGTCCCGGCTCCATCGCCCCCCCCCGTGGTTCCTGTGGGCAGAGGATAGAGATTCAAGGTTATGCAGATGCCAACAGTGGCCCTAGCTAACATGTTTTAGAATTGTTGTGGGAGGAAACCGGAGTACCCGGGGAAAACCCACGCAGCACGAGGAGAACATGCAACTCTGCACGTGCTGCCCGTAATGAATTAAATTAGGGTTGGGCGGGAGGGTTGTTACATCTGGTGCAAACAGGGTTTGGTGGGATTGTGGCGTTATATATAGGCTACAGTAGATTGGGTTGATTGAGCCCAGGTGAATGGATTGGAGGAGGTACAGGTGATTACATTTACATGGTGATGAGTGACAATGGTGTGGTCTCATGTTCCTGAACCTCAGTTATCTTCAATAACTCCATTTCACTAACACAGACCACACCATAGTTCGAAACAGAATTAATTTATTGTAGTTTGAGTGTTTGGGTGCAAGTCGTAATGGGGTCGGGGTGCGGATGATGTTGATGATGTTCGACTAGTCAGGAACCCGGGGGGTCGAGACTCAGGGTGGGGGTAACGTCTCCGGTGAAGCGCCTCTTACGTTTGGAGCGCGGCTTCACAGGGATGGAGTCCCGGCTCCATCGGCCCCCCCAAAAGTACTTCAGATGGCCATGTGCGCATGGGCTCTTCGGACGTCTTCGAGGTTGTTGTGGATGTATGTGTGGTAGGCTTGGGAAGACCAGCGGCCCAGGATTCTGATGGTGTGGTCCGGGAGGCCTTGCCTGGATGCTGTTGTTGCTGCGCCGATTCGGAATGAATGGCCGGAAAACAGATCTGGAGAGATTCCTGATTTGAGCAGGACGTGGCGGAGGTGATGGTGGAACCAGAACCGTGTGGCGACTCGGCCTGATTCGGTCGTGAACAGAGGATCGTGGGGAGAGGAGTGTTTTGCCAATCTTCCGTTGATGTAGTTGATGATTGGTTCGTAGGGACTGAGGAATGACTTAAGGCGGAACAGAAACACTGGGTGAGAGAGGCCGACTTGGTCGGTCTTGCTTCTTTTTAGGTTGTACCTCAGGGTGTCGGGTGAGTGGATGGTGATGTCGGACAGACTGGCGTGCTGTAGGGGGTTGTACTTGGAGGAGTTGGTGGTAAATTCTGAGCAGCGGAGGAAGCCGAAAAAGGCCAGGAGAAACATAGCTTCAAGGGTGGAGTCGATGGCGGGAGTCGAGTACCCTGCACGGAGAGTGAGGATACACCTGGTGAGGAGGTCGGTCGTCAGGGGAAGGCGTTTGGGAGGAAGTCGAGGCTCGGCCTTTCGGAGGCCTTTGATGAGCATGGTGACGTGGGGGTGAGAGATGGAGGCTGCAGGTGCTCCGGTGAGTAGTTTGATGAAAAAGTTTATGCCGCTGAGGTAAACTTGGATGGTGGATGTTCTGATCCTGAGAACCGTGTGAGCGTAAGTGATGTAGCTGGTGACGGAGATGGTATTGACGGACGGGAAGGGGAGGTGATGGGCGTTATGGAATGCTTTGAAGGAGCACCAGCCAGAGTAGTATGAGGACAGGGTTTTGGGGGCTAGGCTGTTCAGTATGAATTGTTGCGTGGAGGCCACCAGGAGGAGGAGCGGAGGATTCAGGGGAAGATGGTGGTCGAAAACGGAGGGATCGGTGTCGGGTGAAGGTCTGAGTCGGGTGCCAAGGATCTGAATTTCTGGAACGAGAAACGGGAGAGGGAGTCAGCGATGGAATTACAGTGACCGGGAATGTGGGCGGCACGGAGGATGAATTGGTGTTGGGCAGAAACCAGGGTGAGTCTGCGGAT
This sequence comes from Poromitra crassiceps, assembly GCF_964638095.1. Taxonomy (NCBI): domain Eukaryota; kingdom Metazoa; phylum Chordata; class Actinopteri; order Beryciformes; family Melamphaidae; genus Poromitra; species Poromitra crassiceps. The sequence continues at coordinate 35,704,140 of NC_139645.1, forward strand.
GAATTTCATTATGTCCAGTGATTGTGAGCGTCCTTTGTTGATGATGTCGACTGTGCTGAGGTTGTCTGTGTGAATGAGTATGACCTTTGTTGACCATTCGTGCCCCCATAAGATTGCTGCAATAATGATGGGGTACAGTTCCAGGAGTGCGGAGGATGGTGTGAGGAGGGACACCTCCGGTGGCCAACCGGAGGCGAACCAGCGACCGTTGTAGTATCCGCCGAAGCCGGCGGAGGCTGCGGCGTCTGTGAACAGCTGAATGTCGTCTGGCTTGGTTATAGCGTCCTCGTAAAAGAACGAGATGCCGTTCCACGACTCGAGAAAGTCCCGCCACAAAGTGAGCTCCAGCCTACACCCGTCGTCTAGGGTGATGTAGTTGTGGAGGGATGGAATGGTGGTGGCAAGAGACAGCAGGTGGGAGATGAATGAGCGGCCTTGGGGGATAATGCGGATGGCGTAGTTGAGGTGCCCGAGCAAGGACAGGAGCTGACGCTTAGTGCAACGGCAGGCGAGGAGGTGGTTGGAAATGTAGAGGGAAATGCGGTGGAGTTTCTCGGTCGGAAGGGAGGCTTGGAAGGTGACTGAATTCAAGGTGATTCCGAGAAACTCGAGGGACGTGCAGGGTCCTTCCGTCTTCTCCGGGGCCAGCGGAACCCCGAGCTGGAGGAAGACGGACTTGAGGGTGGAGAGGTCTTGTGCAGGGGGAGCTGATGGTGGTGAGACTGTGAGGAAGTCATCTAGGAGGTGGACGATGTATGAGATGTGGTGTTCATTGGTCAAGATCCAGCATAGAGCCTTGGAGAGAGTGTCAAATATTTTTGGGCTGCTTTTGCAACCGAAAGTGAGGCGGACGGCGAAATAATAAGACCCCTTCCACAACACTCCGAAAAATCTCCAGAATTCTGGCTTGATGGGCAGCACCTTGAAAGCGCTGGTTATATCGGCCTTCGCCAGCCAGGCACCACGGCCGGCGAGGCGGATGAGTTTGATGGCGTGGTTAATTGTGTGGTAATTCATGGAGAAGTCCGGGCTGGGAATGAGGCTGTTGATGCTAGGAGTGGATGAGTTATGGGGGGAGGAGAGGTCGATGATGAGGCGCTTTTTTCCAGAGTATTTCCGTGTTGCTATTCCTATGGGGCTGATGCGGTATGTGATGAAGGGAGGGGCTGGGAATGGGCCAATCATAAATTTGTCGGCCACCTCCTTGGCCAAGAGCCTGTCTACTGTGTCTGGCTCGGTGAGGGCCGACTGGAGGTTGTGGCAGGTGAATGATGTGGTGGGAGATGCCATGATGCCCGGATGAAAACCAAAAGTGAAACCATGGGTGAGGAAGTGAACGAACTGTGGGTCGGGATGGTTCCTTAAGGCGTGTGTGAGTGCTGTGATGTTGACCGGGGTGCTGAGGTGGTGGCCTAGTCATGCTGTATGTGTGGTTGGACTGTGAGGGCAGGTCGGTCTTGAGTGGGCGCCGCCGCAGTATGAACATGTATGCAGGAAGCGGCACCCTGCTATGTAGCAACCTTGGCTGTTGAAGTTGTTGCATATCATGCGGCCCCCTTGATACAAAATGGGCCGCCCCTGTTTGTCCGATCCCCCCCGTGAAGTGGGGCCTTGGCCCTGCATGAGTGGTTTGGGAGTGATGGAGGGAGGAGGGGCGTTGCTGAGCCGTGAGAAGACTGAGGGGGTGGGAGCGGGAGGGGCCGTGGGACGAGGTAGTGTGGTGGCGACGACGCAGATGGTGGCTGGGTGGGAGGGTGCCCCGCACAGAGTGCAGTTAATGGCACTGCGTGCCGCAAACACCCTGCAGTACAGCTCTGCATCGAGTGTGCCCCAGGATGTTCCCTGATTGAACTGTTGCAGCCGGCCTGCTGCCTGGGAAGCGAATAGTACGTGGTAGGTGTAAAATGCTGTTCCCCCGAAACGCAAGGCCAAATCCAAGATGGTGGAAAGGTAGGCGTCTAGTTCGGCCCTGCGCTCGGGGTACACTGTGCATATGGTGTCTCTGAACAGGGAGAAAGAGTAAGCGAACTCAATGGAGTTTAGCTCCCTGGAACGGGAAGGCCTGGGAGGTTTGAGCTGTGAAAGGCCGAATGCGGTGAACAGTTCCCGAGGGTGGGTGGCTTCTGCGGTGGAGGGTTGGAGGAGTGTGGCGAGGTCGGTATAAGTACCTGACAGAATTTGTTGCCTGAGTGCGGAGGAGACCGGGGAAGGCGTTGTCTGCTGGGGCTGAACGGCCGGAATGGCGGTGGCTAGGGTGTAGGGTGTGGCTTGGGCGGGTCCAGCGGACGGATGGACGGGTGCGAGGAGGGAAGGAAGGACAGACATGTTATTAAATACAATGGGGTGATGGGGGAGGGTTGGGGGGAGGGGGGGGGGGAGGGTTGGGGGAGGGGGGAGGAGGGTGTCGAAAGGGGTAAGAACAGGAGGAAATGAGCTGATGATGATGTTGGGGGCCGTGGTGGCCGTGGCAACGGAAGCGGTCGCTGCGGGTGGGGGCCGTTGGTGTAACGCCGCTGTGGCAGGCGGAGCTAGCGGGGCTCCGGAGCCGTGGGCAGAAGGAAGGGGATGGGAGGGGAGGGGGGGACGAAGGGACGTGCGTGCTTGGGTGACTAGTGATTGCTCTAACTGTGGGAAGGTGGAGAGCAAAGCTGACAGAACCTGATATGCATTGGGGTGATGGGGGAGGGTTGGGGGAGGGGGGGGGGAGGTTGGGGGAGGGGGAGGGAGGGTGTCGAGAGGGGTAAGAACAGGAGGAATTGAGCTGATGATGATGTTGTGGGCCGTGGTGGCCGGGTGGGGGGGGCGAATGCTGAGGGGGGTGGGGGGGTACAGAGCCGCGATGGCAGGCGGAGCTAGCAGGGCTCCGGTGTCATGGGCGGAAGGAAGAGGATGAGAGAGGAGGGGGGGACGAAGGGATGCATGTGCCCGGGTTGCTAGTGTGTCTTCAACCTGTTGAGAATTCAGGGAAGACAGAAAGTTTATTAAGATGTTGGCTGTATTAGCAGAGGGATTTGCTGTGGGAATGGGTGCTGATACGACCTGGCCTGAAGCTGCAGCAGTGTGGTGGGCGGTGACGTCACTGGGAAGGTGGGAACGTTGGTAGGGTGTCGGAATGTTTGCCGGTGGCACCAACCCGGAAGTCCAACGCCGGTAGAGGGTTGCCTTGTTGTCAGACCGGACGTATGGGATCCCTCTGTCTCGGAGTGCCTGTTGGAGGCGTACGACTGTCCAGCTTGAGATGGTTTGTTGGCGGGGAGAAAAGCTCTGTGGCGAGGCGCCGGCGGAGCTGTGTTGAGGCTGGGGGGACGGGCCAGCGGAGCGGTGGTGTCGAGGCTGGTGTGGCGGGCCAGCGTAGTGGTGTTGTTGGGGCCGGGGGGACGGGCCAGCGGAGTGGTGTTGTTGGGGCCGGGGGGACGGGCCAGCGGAGTGGTGTTGTCGAGGCTGGGACGGGCCAGCGGAGTGGTGTTGTTGAGGCTGGGACGGCCCAGCGGAGTGGTGTCGGGGTTGGTGTGACGGGCCAGCGGGGAAGGTCGCTGATCGGCGGCCGAGCCGTGGTGGTAGGCTGGCGGTCGTGCCTCCTGAGCGGTGGCCAGCTTGAGAAGAAGGGCCAGCTGGCGCGCCGTGGTCGGGTGGTGGGCCGGCACTACGCCTCTCGTGGCGGCCGCCTCTCATCTTCGGACCCCGGCGTGTTGGTGGAGAGGACTGGGGTGACCGTGCCCGCGCTCGTCTGTAGGGCGCTGCTCGTCTGACCACCCGGTTTCGGCCCCGGGACTCCCGTGATGTTGGAGTGGGAGACCTCGCGGAGCTGGTGGAAGCGGAGGGGCTTTTCTCTCTTGGAATCTGCCCCGGCTCCAGAGATGCGCGGACATCTGAGACTCCGTCTCCGTGATGGGGCTGCCGAAGAGGTCCTCGTCGGACGCCAGGAGGAAAAACTCCCCTTCGCCCTGCTCTTCTGCCATGGTGAGCTTTTTTCCTTACTTTCTTCTTTCTCTTTTCTTTGCTAGCTAATTCTGCCTTTGGTGGCTGTGGATCTAATTTGTCGTTTCGTTTTGAATGTTATCTGTTTTCTCTTAGAGATCAGGTTTGTTACGTCTGATGTATTGTTACATCTGGTGCAAACAGGGTTTGGTGGGATTGTGGCGTTATATATAGGCTACAGTAGATTGGGTTGATTGAGCCCAGGTGAATGGATTGGAGGAGGTACAGGTGATTACATTTACATGGTGATGAGTGACAATGGTGTGGTCTCATGTTCCTGAACCTCAGTTATCTTCAATAACTCCATTTGGGCCATCGCTGAGTGTAATATCTCCATCCCTTCCCTCCATCCCTTCGTCTGCCTTCCTCTCTTACCGTTAATTTGCATTTTAAATTATAACAAATTAACATTTTAAAGTGTTAAAAAAATCATGCATTACCTGGCATTCGTCAAAAAGTTCCTCTTCTTTCTCGCCAAGGTACAGTACGAGGGTGCAGATAACAGCTTCATGTCTCATCTCAATGCTTTGGTTCTGTGAACAGAGCACAACAAATATTGTGTCAATACTGAACCATTATTCATACACGATGAACTGTCAAGAGAGAACACAACATGTGATTTGAGTGCACAGAGCAAGTAGCCTGACAAACCAGCCCGTCACGTGAACTCACATTTCATTTGGTTCTGTGTGACGGTCTGGCCCCGACGCCATGGGGGGGGTTTAGCAGGGGCGGGAGCATGGGCGGGCGTAGTTGCCTTGTCAGACAACTCCTTCAGCCAATCAGCGTCGGATCCAATCAAACCCAAATCCACTCGGGAGAATGGCAAAAACATATTTTCCGCCAAGAAACTCTGCGGTTGCGGCGATACTCCTGTACTTGTTTAATTGTTGTTATTGAGTCTATTTCTGCAATAACTGCACTTTATGCCTGTATAAACTAGACAAACGCTGACATTACTCCTCGAGACGATCAGGCAAGGAGGCGGCCATTACTGTTTTGTTAGTGCAGTGCTAGTGGCGTTCCTGATTGGCCAACTTGCGCTGTCAATCACAGCGGAGTCGCTGATTGGCTCTTCCGCTCTGCACCTTCTGCTAAACCCCCCCACTGGCGTCGGGGCCAGACCGTCACGCAGAACCAAATGAAATGTGAGTTCACGTGACGGGCTGGTTTACCAGGCTACGGAGCAAGAGCCTCGGGGTGGAACGATACATCGATCTGCATTGATGCATCGATTCAATGATCCGATACATTTTTTGTTTTTGCTCCAAGTTAAATGTTTTATGGTCACTCACAGTTCAGTAGGTCACGAGTTGGCTTGGTTCCAGCCTTAAAACTTGTTATATAGGGATTTTTTTAAATGTCTATGGAAAAAATGAATGGGAAACTCACTTCCGGGGCAAGAGATGTCATGTGACTGTTCAGCTCCACAGCATCGATGGACAGTGAAAACATCAATATGAATTATTAGCGTACTCTTTCGCATACAAACAATGCGAGCACCATAGCAAGCACGCAAGAAAAAGAGGGAGAGGATATTCGCTCCCCTCTCGGATATAAATCAATGCATATAGTCTAATATCTATCGCAGCCGCTCAATCGAATCGTATAGAAATCGTGATATTGGCAAATATCGCATCATTGTCCAATGAATCCATATACATGTAGTATTGTATTGAGATCAAACGTGTGATTCCCACCCCTACAAGAGCCATGGGTGGAAAGATGGAGGATTTGTGCTGTGTATGGATTGGATTGGTGTGTCTTGCTGCATTTTTTTTTAAACAAGCACACCTGACTCAGTTTGTCCAGGAACGGCCTCAGTTGTCCCCACAACACCTCCCTTGGTGTTGGTGTGTCCTCCTCCCTCAACTGTCCACTCTCGACTCATCGTAAGAGTAAGGTCATCCTGTAACAGACACAATTGTGATATTAAAACAATGGTCTAAAACAGAGGTTTTCTAAGTGAGAGGCGGGCCTCCCCAGGGGGACTCCAAACAGTTTCAGGGAAGGCTCAGTGAATGGAAGTTAAAACATATATCATTATTTCATTAGTTATCAAAAGGAGATCACATAGAATAGCCTAAATGTATGTGATTTGGTTAAAGAGATAGTTCAGAGATCATTTACTATTTCCCCTCCAGTCAGAGAATAATACATGCCTTCAGACCAACCTTATTTTATGAATTTGGTGTAGTCTGATGTCAAACAGCAATATCAAGCTATCATTGCTCAATTATTGAGTGTCTACGGAATTTATGATCAATACAGGTATTGAGTGGCATTTTGTAGTAAATACGTAAACTAAGGGGGTGGGGGGATGCAGTCTCAGAGTTTAAAAGCCCCGATCTAAAACATTTAGCCACAATTTTATGTCACATTACACAGTGAAGGATATGGGGAAATAATAACAGCAATATGATAGAATGTATTACATTTCTACTTGCCTGACTAATGTTGCAGTGTCACTCCACTGTCCTGCAGCTGTGGTGCTGCCCTGTGTCCTGTTGACAGAGACATGTTTTTTTCCACAAACCAATGACAGTGAATTTCATGAATCACATTCACCTAATTGCAAAGAGACAGCACGAGAGAGAGAAAGAGAGAGAAAGAGAGAGAGAGAGAGAGAGAGAGAGAGAGAGAGAGAGAGAGACACAGCTCACACATGTCCAGACATAACGTTACATTAAAGAAAGAGAGAGAGAGAGAGAGAGAGAGAGAGAGAGAGAGAGAGAGAGAGAGACGAATGCAGCCGAACGCAGTTCACAGCACATGTCCAGACATAACGTTACATGAGAGAGAGAGAGAGAGAGAGAGAGAGAGAGAGAGAGAGAGAGAGAGAGAGAGAGAGAGAGAGAGAGAGAGAGAGAGAGAGCCGAATGCAGTTCACAGGCATGTTCAGACATAACGTTACATTAAATTAGCTCTTCTGCAGCGCGGGACTGGCTATCCTGACCCGCCACGGTAGTGAACGGAGAGTGGGAGAGCGGACTGACAAAGAGTTCCTTCCACTCGACTACAGACGGCTAAACTGTGAATTGTTTAGGTCAAATACAGCGCTGTGGGTCCTGCAATGGCAGGCGGAAAACATGCTGACTGAGGGCTGCAGTAACATCAACGTGCATTTATGTGATTAAAATACAAACAGTAACATATCACCAAGTATCACAACGCACTATGCCCAATTATTATCGTCACAAACCTAATTAAACAGAAAGCCAAACTTACCTTGCAGCCACTCGAAAAATGTGAACAGTCACAAGCACATGTCCCTCCAACTGCAGGTGCATGAAACCGGATACCGGAAAGAGAACTGTCTCGTGCAAATGCGCATGCGTGGATTCAATAAAAATATGCTTGATTAAAATTTACCTACTGTTTTTAAGATTATGTATGTAAATATTATTATGTATTATGTAAGTAAATATTACGCAAACATTCTTACAAAAATGTACCCATTCCACACAGTTAATTTACTTACTGTTTTTAGGATTATGTATGTAAATATTATTATGTATTATGTAAGTAAATATTACGCAAACATTCTTACTAAAATGTACCCATCCCACACATTTAATGTATTTTCAAGAATAAAATGTGTACATATTACAAAATAATATTTAGAAATTATACTTCCTAATATTACTAAGTAGAAATTATGTCAGTTCTTTACTAAACATTACTACACCATGCAGTAAATTATTTCAGTGCACATTGTAATGTTAGTGCAACGGTGCGACCACTATTTTGACTGGCGGCTTTTGGGCGATGTAACAAAGCCAAGCGCTCACTTTTTTTTTGACACATTGCCACCCCACGTTATCGCCTGGATGCGTCAGAATGCATCGGGAACTTCACAGTGAGACATGTGCGTTATGGAGTAGTGCGTTATGGAGTAGTGTGTTTGGCAGAGATCTCATGTTGTGGATGCAGTGTATGGAGACATGTGCGTTATGGAGTAAGTAGTGTGTTTGGCAGAGATCTCATGTTGTGGATGTAGTGTATGGAGACATGTGCGTTATGGAGTAGTGTGTTTGGCAGAGATCTCATGTTGTGGATGCAGTGTATGGAGACATGTGCGTTATGGAGTAGTGTGTTTGGCAGAGATCTCATGTTGTGGATGCAGTGTATGGAGACATGTGCGTTATGGAGTAGTGTGTTTGGCAGAGATCTCATGTTGTGGATGCAGTGTGGAGACATGTGCGTTATGGAGTCGTGTGTTTGGCAGAGATCTCATGTTGTGGATGCAGTGTGGAGACATGTGCGTTATGGAGTCGTGTGTTTGGCAGAGATCTCATGTTGTGGATGCAGTGTATGGAGACATGTGCGTTATGGAGTAGTGTGTTTGGCAGAGATCTCATGTTGTGGATGCAGTGTATGGAGACATGTGCGTTATGGAGTAGTGTGTTTGGCAGAGATCTCATGTTGTGGATGCAGTGTGGAGACATGTGCGTTATGGAGTCGTGTGTTTGGCAGAGATCTCATGTTGTGGATGCAGTGTATGGAGACATGTGCGTTATGGAGTAGTGTGTTTGGCAGAGATCTCATGTTGTGGATGCAGTGTATGGAGACATGTGCGTTATGGAGTAGTGTGTTTGGCAGATATCTCATGTTGTGGATGCAGTGTATGGAGACATGTGTGTTATGGAGTAGTGTGTTTGGCAGAGATCTCATGTTGTGGATGCAGTGTATGGAGACATGTGCGTTATGGAGTAGTGTGTTTGGCAGAGATCTCATGTTGTGGATCCAGTGTATGGAGACATGTGCGTTATGGAGTAGTGTGTTTGGCAGAGATCTCATGTTGTGGATGCAGTGTATGGAGACATGTGCGTTATGGAGTAGTGTGTTTGGCAGAGATCTCATGTTGTGGATGCAGTGTATGGAGACATGTGCGTTATGGAGTAGTGTGTTTGACAGAGATCTCATGTTGTGGATGCAGTGTATGGAGACATGTGCGTTATGGAGTAGTGTGTTTGGCAGAGATCTCATGTTGTGGATGCAGTGTATGGAGACATGTGCGTTATGGAGTAGTGTGTTTGGTAGAGATCTCATGTTGTGGATGCAGTGTATGGAGACATGTGCGTTATGGAGTAGTGTGTTTGGCAGAGATCTCATGTTGTGGATGCAGTGTATGGAGACATGTGCGTTATGGAGTAGTGTGTTTGGCAGAGATCTCATGTTGTGGATGCAGTGTATGGAGACATGTGCGTTATGGAGTAGTGTGTTTGGCAGAGATCTCATGTTGTGGATGCAGTGTATGGAGACATGTGCGTTATGGAGTAGTGTGTTTGGCAGATATCTCATGTTGTGGATGCAGTGTATGGAGACATGTGCGTTATGGAGTAGTGTGTTTGACAGAGATCTCATGTTGTGGATGCAGTGTATGGAGACATGTGCATTATGGAGTAGTGTGTTTGGCAGAGATCTCATGTTGTGGATGCAGTGTATGGAGACATGTGTGTTATGGAGTAGTGTGTTTGGCAGAGATCTCATGTTGTGGATGCAGTGTATGGAGACATGTGCGTTATGGAGTAGTGTGTTTGGCAGAGATCTCATGTTGTGGATGCAGTGTATGGAGACATGTGCGTTATGGAGTAGTGTGTTTGGCAGAGATCTCATGTTGTGGATGCAGTGTATGGAGACATGTGCGTTATGGAGTAGTGTGTTTGGCAGAGATCTCATGTTGTGGATGCAGTGTATGGAGACATGTGCGTTATGGAGTAGTGTGTTTGGCAGAGATCTCATGTTGTGGATGCAGTGTATGGAGACATGTGCGTTATGGAGTAGTGTGTTTGACAGAGATCTCATGTTGTGGATGCAGTGTATGGAGACATGTGTGTTATGGAGTAGTGTGTTTGACAGAGATCTCATGTTGTGGATGCAGTGTATGGAGACATGTGCGTTATGGAGTAGTGTGTTTGGCAGAGACCTCATATTGCGGATGCAGTGTATGGAGACATGTGCGTTATGCAGTCGTGTGTTTGGCAGATATCTCATGTTGTGGATGCAGTGTATGGAGACATGTGCGTTATGGAGTAGTGTGTTTGACAGAGATCTCATGTTGTGGATGCAGTGTATGGAGACATGTGCGTTATGGAGTAGTGTGTTTGACAGAGATCTCATGTTGTGGATGCAGTGTATGGAGACATGTGCGTTATGGAGTAGTGTGTTTGGCAGAGATCTCATGTTCTGGATGCAGTGTATGGAGACATGTGCGTTATGGAGTAGTGTGTTTGACAGAGATCTCATGTTGTGGATGCAGTGTATGGAGACATGTGCGTTATGGAGTAGTGTGTTTGACAGAGATCTCATGTTGTGGATGCAGTATATGGAGACATGTGCGTTATGGAGTAGTGTGTTTGGCAGAGATCTCATGTTGTGGATGCAGTGTATGGAGACATGTGCGTTATGGAGTAGTGTGTTTGACAGAGATCTCATGTTGTGGATGCAGTATATGGAGACATGTGCGTTATGGAGTAGTGTGTTTGGCAGAGATCTCATGTTGTGGATGCAGTGTATGGAGACATGTGCGTTATGGAGTAGTGTGTTTGGCAGAGATCTCATGTTGTGGATGCAGTGTATGGAGACATGTGCGTTATGGAGTAGTGTGTTTGGCAGAGATCTGAACATGGCTTTCACATATCTTGAGAACATTCGTCCAATCGACTTCAAACTTGGGGGTTGCGCTGTTCGTGACGTGACCAGAGTGCGGTGCCAAATTTCCAGTATCCACCTAGAAATCAGCGTGCAAATTTCTCGTATACTAAGAAATATGCTCATTTCTATATTTAGTTCAAATACCTGGGTATTCAGTGCACCTATTTAATAATGTATGCCAAAAAATCTCAAAAATCTAAATACTTTAGTTTTTCACACTTTTTCACATCAAAAGTAAATTTTTCAAGATTTTATTCATAACAGTAATCTACAGTTTGCTGACGTCACAAAGTACTATCAGATTTCTACCCCATTTCATCCAATCATATCAACATGATTGCAGCTTGACAGCTGCCATGTTGTGATCAATCTTCATTTCAGAAGAATTTTCTCCTCCAAATGAAGGAGAAAATGGAGCCTAGTGTCTGTAATCTGGCAGAATTTCTAGCCCATAAACTAACTACTAACTTGGCCAATTGTATGTAACATACAAAATAAAGCAAACGGTGATGTCTAAAAATGCAAAGAAATGTAACTGGCTCGTTAAACTCGCATTAGGGGATAACATAAGCATAAGGGGTCTCCCCTCGGAGATTCCAGGCGGGCGGGCAGCACTCATGCATCGGACTGTCCGCTCCGCTCCACACAGAAGCAGCTGGCTGCCTGGTACTCTGCGGATCCCACTCGCGTAGCACCACAACACGCTGAATCCCACTCGATTTGGGGGCGGAACACGCCAGGATTGGCCAATGCCAAAGCCAGTCCCCAGAATTGTCAAATCAAATCATCGACACGCTATTATGGTCCGCCTCTCAACCCTGTCATCTCAGACAAGATTTGTTTTCTAACTCTGAAACGGTGCTGCGTCTATGTGCCGACAGGCCACAGTGCCGACAAGCCGCAATGCCGATAGCCCACAAGCAGAACCAGCTGAGCGAGGCGGCGTGCAGCGTGTCGGTGGACCCGCTGGAGCTAAGCTCACCCATCCCCCACGCCTAAACCTAACCTCCCCCCATGCCTAAACCTAACCTCCCCCAGACCCTGACCCTAAACCTAACCTCTTTCACCCCCCACACCTAAACCTAAGGTCGGCTTAGCGGGTGGACCCCCTCTGAAACGTCTCTGACCCTCGCGCTACTTGCATTCTGTTGGGTTCATTTCGTCTGTAAGAACTCTGTTGAGAAGCTAACCCTAACCATGTTAAGAACTCTGTTGAGAAGCTAACCCTAACCATGTTAAGAACTCTGTTGAGAGCTTAACTCTAACCATGTTAAGAACTCTGTTGAGAAGCTAACCCTAACCATGTTAAGAACTCTAAGCTAACCCTAACCATGTTAAGAACTCTGTTGAGAAGCTAACCCTAACCATGTTAAGAACTCTGTTGAGAAGCTAACCCTAACCATGTTAAGAACTCTGTTGAGAAGCTAACCCTAACCATGTTAAGAACTATGTTGAGAAGAATTCTGTTGATAAGCTAACCCTAACCATGTTGCTCCATAGATCGTGGTGACCTGAACATTTCAACTGGAGAGCTGAAGATCACAGGATTGACCAGAGAAGACAGTGGATGGTACACAGTAGAGATCAACAACACCGTCAACAGCCAGACTCATCTCAAAGTCATCTGTAAGTGTTTTATGTTGGCAGTTTGTCCAGTTTCAAGTCGGTGATGTGGAGTTGTGTGTGATTCACCACTTGCTTTTAATTAAGTGTAGCCCACTGCTATTTCATCACTGTTATTTCTGACAGCCCATGAAGGCAGCATTAGTGCAACAGGCAGCGACGTCATTTTTCCTCCGGATGCAAAGTAAAGTCAAGCTGAGACTCAATGTTAGACAGGAGAGGAATAATTAGAAAAGTGAACATAGATGCTTGAAAAAATATATATGAAGAATGTCAGGAGATAAATATGTAGATGCAAGAGAAGATCCGGACCGGAGACACAGAGGGAAGATACAGAAGAGGATTTGATGCTAGCTTTATACCTGAAAAGAGGATTTTGCTTGGAGGTGAAAACTGGAAGAGAAGACTGCTCGTCACTTGGTATGAGAGGAGAGAGAGAAGAGTTCGGACTGGTTTTGTTCGTAAACCCAGTTCTGAACTGAGAGAGCACCGATCCACACAGAACTACACCTACTACAACCGCCTCATTGAGTTTTTAAAAGTGCAAGCCAGTCTCTTCATAACCTAGACTTGATGTACCACTGCGATTGGACATTTCTCCTCTTAAAATACACTGGGTTCCATAAGCGGCAACCTCTGACTGGGAAACATGAAAGCAATTCAGAAGTGCAAATAATGCAGTTCCTCGAATGGCCACTTGAGGCTGGCTCAAAAAGCGAGTAAGTCCATGTTAAAATGCCCAACTTTACAGCAGAAATAAGCATGTTTACAACCTGGTTCAAAAAATGGTTTTGGTCCCTATTTCAGCGTTCATGAAACTGTACGGGAAGTGAATGTTTATGTAACTCACCTGTTTATACAAAACAAAGTCAGATTGTATAGAAGTCAATGGGAAAATGAGGTTACTTCTCACTTGATTTATGAATTTGGTTTGCTAATGAGTTCATGATCTCAATCTCTAGGTTTCAAGTCTTCTTTAAAACAGCATGATGTTCATTTTGTAAATTATGGTCTCATTAAGCCTCAAATAGACGAGAGAAAAGACGATGCTTTGACAGGGTTGTTCCTGCATGGACAATTACGAGGCGGCCGCCTCCATATAATTTAGCTCCGCCTCCAGCTCTTGACAGGTGAAACCATACTTGCAAAAACACTAACAAGTGTTGCACTCGTGGCTTGGTGATGAAATAGTAGCTCAGCAACCTTTACCAGTAACGTCAGATATAGACATTAATTTGCCCCCTAAACCTTCAATCAAATAACCATTTCATATTTGTAAGTGAAGGCTGGCTGGTTGCCTTTTCACAGCCACTTGTTCTGTTTGAGATGGTAAACTGTAATGTAGCCGTGCCCATTAGCCTCTGATTAGCTACAATAACGTTATCAGACGTCAGCTACGTGCTCCCGCTCACGATAAAGAGCCTTTCTGAAAGCACAGTCTGCAGTCCTGCTGCTTAATGCTGTTTCCAACCAGGAAAAATATGTTTGAGGGAATATCAGCTCTCTTATCATTAGTGCGACTGTGTTTAGCAGCTCCCATCGGCTCCTTACAACTACCCATGTCTGCTAGCAACAACAACTGGTCAGAGTTTTTCAAAATAACACATCTGTGATGTTTGTCCACCTAATGTAACCTGTCAGATGTGTATGCTGACGATACGATCATATATCTACATGCAAAAAATAAGGCACAAGCTGCAGCAGATCTGTCAGCTGCAATGGTCAATATATCAAACTGGTTAACTGAGTCATGTCTACACCTCAATGTAAGCAAAACTGTATGTATGTTCTTTTCCAAGTCTGCAAACAGAGATCCAGACCCAGATGTGTTGGTAGCAGGGAGCAGTCTTGCAGTCGTGCAAGAATTTAAATACCTAGGCATAATAATAGACTCCCAGCTAACATTTAAAAAACAAGTTAAAAAAGTTGCCAACCGAATCAAATTCAACCTGGCAAATTTCAAATATATCAGGGACAATCTGACTACTGAGGCCTCAAAATTGTATGCCAATGCTATGATTTTTTCACATATTAATTACTGTCTCACTAGTTGGACACAGACAGGTAAAACTACTTTAAAATCAGTAGAAACACTTTATAAGCTAGCCCTGAAAACACTGGACAAAAAATCTAACTCATATCACCACTGTAAAATCTTAACTAAATATGACTTTTTAAATTGGGAAAACATGATCAGATTTGCAGATATTTTACTTGTGTATAAACATTTTCATGGTCTGGCCCCCCCCCTCCGCTCAAGGAATTCATTTCACAAATCCAAAATTCATCTACCAGAGCCTCTACCAGAGGAGACTGTAAAATTCCACATAGGAGAAGTAGCTTTAGGCAGTCAGCCTTCTCCTACAGAGCAGCACATACCTGGAACACTATACCCGTAGAACTGAGAAACATCACATCTCTCAACTCCTTCTCCAACTCCATAAAACATTGGCTATTGAACAATCAAACATGCATCCATACTCCAGGATAGTATTTTTGTTGTTTGTCATTGTTTGTCTGCTTTGTAGGGCATGTGCTTTTGTCTGTGCTTCTGTCCGTGCTTTACAGTAAACCAGGGGCTGCATAATTGTGCTTATATGCTTTTGTCTGTTTTTATGTGCTGTTGCTCTGGCATGTATTGTACAGAATATGCTAATGTCATCTTGCATGTTCTTTTTATATGTGCTCATGCATGTTCTTTTTATATGCTATTAATCTGCGTGTGCTTTTCTTCTTTTATATGCTCTTGTCTACTTATGTCTTCTGTACTATTGCATGTGTTTGTTAATGTTTCACATATAACATCAACCTGCCAGGGACTGCAGATGAAAATTAGCCTGTATGGCTAAATCTGGCACATCTACATGATGGACTCACGTGCTCATGTTAATTAATGTGCATTGTCCCTTTTCTTAAATAAATAAACAAACAATAAAGCACACATAAGCCATTGAAAGTGATAATAGGTTTATTTTGAAAATTAAATTAAATGTAAGGAAGTACCCTAAAGACACGTTTAGATGCACAACAAAATAGATAAAAAGTGACTGGCAAGAGCCTGCGAGAGCATGGTTTTACACAGACAGCTCACTTGACTCATGATGAAGCCATGCATTAGGTGAAGCTAACTGTATTGAGACAATTAAAGTGTTGGGCAGTAACGCGTTACTGTTATTAGTTACTTTTTTAGTAACTAAGTAATATAAGGCGTTACAATTTCCAAAACAGTAATTAGATTACAGTTACTAATCCAAGTAACGCATGCATTACTGCGTTACATCATTGCCTGCCAGAATGCAGTGTTTTCTATGTAAAAGAAGAAAAGAAAACATTTTAATCTGACTCGGGTAGACCTGTCGCGCACACATATACGTCATAGTGTATGTGCGCGCAACAGCGTCAGAGCGTGCATGCCGGCTTTCAAAACAAACCGAAGCATGATGGAGTCAAAAGAAGGAGACGAGCAAGAGAAATATGCGTTCAAAAGCTGGAACATTATTGTCCTTTGTAAACTGTAAATGTGTGAGCAGCTTGGCAGATGCTACCTATTTGCTCTGTTGAGTCGCTCTCATATCGATGCATCATAGAGAAAATAGCCACGAAGAACATTATCAAGCTGCCACACAGAGACAGACGTTTGCTTACCTCGAGAGAGAATATGCAGGGATGGAGCATAGGGATGAAGGCGACGCTGGGTGAGGTAGACTTGGGTGTAACAGTTCACTGGATTAACAGATACACTTTGGGTAAGTGTTGTACACTTTGTTACTTCCTAACCGTTTTTATTTTATTACCACTCCGACAGTAACAGCATCTTTCTTAAACTCACGTTATCTGTCTGACTGTCTGCGTGAAGTTAGCCAGTCTTAACACACCACTTCCTGTTTTTTCTAACCGAATTTCAAAGTAAAATGCCTTTGGCGTTTCTTTTAACATAGCCTATATAATACGGTACCAAAGCGAAAATAATTAATACAGTGACATGCTAGACATGTAACAACTTAAGTGTAAGGTATTTGGGGTAAAAAATTAAATAAAAAGTAACTAGTAACGTAACTAGTAACGTACCTAGTTACTTTTTGAAAAAGTAATCAGTAAAGTAACTTTTATTACTTTTTTAAGGAGTAATCAGTAATCAGTAACTAATTACTTTTCCAGAGTAACTTGCCCAACACTGCAACACATACACAAAGCTTTTTGTGCACAGTAGATCTCAGGACATTTTATTTTATTACATTCTTTATTCACTGTAAATGGTCAGCAATTATACTGAACATACAGTAACTGTTGGCTACTGATGTTTATTTAGCTATTATATTTTTATTCTTTATTTCCTCACTGCTCACTTCCAGAAGTTGACAATGCATAATGTTAAATTCTTTTTTAAATAAAGTTGGCCTATTTGTTCAAGAAAGCAGCCTTATGAGTAGCTTTGCACATATAGTCATATCGGTGCACAATCCACATAGAAAAGGTCTATATCTGCTCAAAAATTCACTATGTCGGCACTCTGCAGCCATATCAGTAATCGGTGAATATCGGCTCTAGTACCACCTCCGCCTCATTTTGAGCCAGGAAAACCCCTGTTTGGGGTGTGATTGACAGGTCACCTGTCCAGTGATCTCGCAGCTCACCTATCATGGACCAATAGCAGGCAGCTCTGTCTGGCAAAACAAAAGAACAAGATGGCAACGGTCAAAATGTCAAACTCAAGGCTTCAAAATGGTGACAATCATGGTCGCTACATGGATATGTTTATACAATCTATTAACATTGTGCCGAAACCCTCCCTCCATGTTACATGTTTGTTCATGTTAAAGGGATAGTTTTTTATGTGAGGTACGTGCATACAGTCAGTGTACTACATGCAGTAGAATGCAGCCGGCGTGGTTTCAGTTTGGAGAAATGGAGACCGGCCGCATCACGCAAGTAGAGCTGTCTGCTGAGTGTGAAGGGAACCAAAAATGTATTAAAAAAAAATGTTTCCATACTGCTCACCTGGTGTAATCCAAGACTCCACAAGCCCTCAGATACCAAGTTGACGTGAAAAGGTGTCTTTTACACAGTGTTTTTAGCTGAAATCTTCACTGTAGCCAGGTGTGGAGCTAAGTGGGGAAGAAGTGGGGCTGCTGCACCACCTGCACCTGAAGCACTTTATGTATTTTCCTCATGGCCCTCTTCACATCAGCAGACAGCTCTACTTGCCTGACGTGGCCGGTCTGCATTTCTCCAAACTGGGACCAGGCTGGCTGCATAAATGTAGTACACAAACTGTATGCAAGTACCTTATACAACCTCACATCAAAAAATCCAAACTATCCCTTTAAGTGCACATTAGGTGCACAAAGTGTGCGAGTGTCTCTGTCTCTTTCCAGCTGTCTACATTGAGACAGAGAAAGAACAATGTACATGTGAGTGATCATGACTGTAACAGCTGTTCTCCTCTTCTCTCCATCAACAACAGCTCCTGTCTCTAAACCCTCCATCTCTAAATGGTGTGCAGATGATTTGACCTCCTGTATTCTGAGCTGTGAGTCAAACACCACCACAGACGCTGAACCAGTCAGCTACACCTGGGAGAAAGACAACACCAGAGAGAATTCCACAGAGTTACTCAAACACCAAATGATCATTACAAAGGTACAATACAGCAATGCTACTGACAGTGTTTGTACCTCTGAGTCTTTCTGTCCATGTGTCAGTTAGTTAATGTAGTGGTTCTCAAACTTTTTCACATCAACTGACATAAATTAGACCACAGACTCCCATCTGATAAGATTTTAGCTTTTAGATGTTTTATTACAGAAAGTGTATGAAGACCATGACCAAAACAGTCATTGTGTTACTTGTGGATGGAATTATAGTGACAGTAAGTTATCCTTCTTTTTGCTGGGGACCCTCTCATGGACCTCTGGGGTTCCCCAGACCCCATTTTGAGAACCACTGAGTTAATGTCCACTAGTAATATCAGGAGATGAACAAATGCATTCCTTTACAGGAATACACCAATACAGAGTGCCAAAGTCATGCCTTCTGCCGGGTTACACATACAAACCAAGGGGTTTCATCCACCATTTATTTTTCATGGACATTTTGTAAAATGCTTATAAGAATAGTTTTACTTGGTCAAACCAAGCGATTCAGCTATATTTAGAATCAGGAGAGACCATAAAGAGAGAACATTTCACTCAGACTAAAAAAAAACACACACGCTAAATCCGCTATTTTTTAAGATTTGGTCAGTTTTCTATCATAAAGATTTTCAGGGCTACAATGGGGAACCTGTGAAAGACTGAAAGAGAGTGAGCATGTGAAGTGTTTAGCTAGCAGCTTCTGTGAACTGTGTCTAAGCAGCTCCTCTCAACACAGCAGATTACACCATGTGCTTTAGGAGGTGTGTTGTTTTTGGATGCTTCCAATGTGGGCGTTGGCTTAAGAAGACTGTGCTTTAACCAGAGTAGCTGGTTTAAGCTGCTGAAGTGCCATTGAGCAAGGCACTGAATATCCTCCAGCTCCAGGGAACTCAAAGGCTAAAGGCACCAAGTGAGCACTGTTAAAAATGAAAGTGAGATGTGGCTGAGTGATTGGTTTGTGATCTTATATTTCATTGGTTTTATAGGTGAAGGATTTGAAGTATGCATCATTCAGCTGTAAGGTGGAGAACCCAGTCAGTGAGGAGGTCAGCCAACCCATCAGCAACCCCCTCATTCAGAGTGAGTTACCTCACTTTAACAACAATGCAGTGCTGCCACTATGTCTCTCCTTCTCTCTGTCTCTCCCCCTCCCTCTCTCTCTCTCTTGTCTCTCCCCTTCCTCTCTCTCGTGTCTCCCCCTCCCTCCCTTCCCCCCTCCCTCTCTCTCTCTCTCTCTCTCTTTATCTTTCTCAACCCACCAGTCAAGGCAGATGCCACCTAGAGTCAGGTCTGCTTGAGGAGTTGTTTTCCTTCCTGCTGCTGCCAAATGCATGTTATGAAATTGTTTAAATTGCTGCGTTGAAACTTAGTAAAGACCCTGGTCTTCAACCATTTGTAAAGCATCTCAGATAACTGTTGTTATGATTTGCTGCTATATAAAGCAACATGACTTGACTTAACACTTGTTGCTGTTATTTTTTCTGTAGAGTCTGATGGTGAAGGGAAACGGAGAACAGGGAGAATAGTCACCATCTTCGTGGTACTGACAATGTTGCTGCTCGTCATAATTCCCATTGTCAAACGCATACGCAGAACAGGTAGGAAGCCAAGAAATACTATATTTATTTACAATTAATTACTGTCTAATTGATATTATTAATACTGATGTAATCAAAATAATCTTTGCTTCTAATTGATAGTATTCACATTTTGTGCCTATATTTTATTTAGGGTTAGTTGCCTTACTCCATAACCGAGCCTAGACCAGCCCCCCCCCCCCCCCCATGTTTAATGTTGTTGAACTGCCTCTCTTGAGTTCCATTTCCACCCTGCCAACACAGGAGGCGCTGCACTCCTCTCCCATAGACTTGAATAAAAGATTACCAGGTGTTTTCACTAAAGCTTTACATTACAGCCTGCAACGTACAGCGTAATGATTCCAGAGTCATCTTTTGTACTAACAGTGAGCCAGTACAGTAGCTACTGATACATACTCTTTCAGGGTGATTCAAGACCCCTCCACTTCCTGAAAGGGAGATCATTCAGGTTGATCAGGGGTTTATTTTGTGATCATGACCAACTCGCTGCTCTACACTATCCTGCTTATTACAGTGAGACAGCCCCTTGGCAGCAAGACCATTAGAGAGAGGTCTGACACCTGCATGGTCAGGCAGTCAGTCTGTCTCTCCTCCTTGGGAGGTCTGTGGTTAAGTTTATGGGAGTGGCAATTTGTGTTCAGCAGGATAATCTTCATGAATGTGAATCACTTTTATAGAGACACTGCGGAGCACGTCATCATTCAGAAACCACACCCAAAACGGCGGTAAACACAAACTCCCCCCCAATCCTGGCGTTCTTCTATGTTGCGTGCATGGTCGCATGTTGCACACAAGATCATTATGGAAGATGAACACTCCAACTTACTTCCTTGACAGCTAGATCCACATTTTTCTTCTCGCCAATTTTCAATGGCTTCCTTGTTTTGCTCGGGAGTACAAAAACACTTTAATTGGCGATTTTTTTTTTTTGTGCAGCCCACCACACAACAGCTTTTAGCTATATGTTTAATTCAAGGAAAATGAATGCCGGTGTTTGAATGGAGAGCTTTCCCCCGTGATGGGCGTGGCCTATTTCATGCAGTGTCTCTATGCCTTTTGAAGCGTTTTCTGAAAATCACACAAATTGCCACTCCCATAAACTTTTGTTAGCCACAGACCTTATTTTATGCATTTAAGTGAAAATCCCCATTCTAAAACCCTATTCACTTTTCTCCGTAAGCAGCAACATGCTACTTCCAGACTCATTCCAGCAGGGCTCTATATACTGAACAAGAATTATATGCTGCCATTTTGCACGAGTTGTAATAAAAGATCTAAGGGCTCTATCTTGCCGACGGCGGTATTGTTGCATTAGCACCCGTTTTGCGCTGGAATAGCGCCGCACAAAGCCCTAATTGTAGGTGTTTCGGCCCGCTGCGCTTCACGTCATCTCGGCGCACATATCTGTATAGGCGTGTTTATGCCCAAAAGCATTGTGGAGGTGTGTGGTCACGCCCATAAAACCACAGCGTCACGTCAGCAGCTTCCTCCTTCACTGAGAGGGAGAAAGAGGGAGAGAAAAGGTAGCCTAGATGGGGAGAGGGAGGGAGAGAGAGAGATGTGAGAATGTCATGCATAGAAATCAAATAACATGCTCCTGCCCAGGGGCGGACTGCATAATCGGGCACGTCGGGCAAATGCCCGGTGGCCTGGCCTGGCCTGGCCTGCAATTTTTTTTTTCCGCGTGTCGGCCCGTATCAGCCTGGCCTGCTTGGTATCTAATGCCCGGCCTGAATTATGATCCCAGTCCGCCCCTGCTCCTGCCCACCTGTGAATCACCTGTGTATTATTGCCATTTCACACGCTGATAAAGGGCTGCTGCACAAACGTCTGTATGCTTATCTCTTTTCGGGCTCTCTTCTATCTCCGCTGCGTAATTACGCACTGTACTGAGAGGCGATGAGTGATGCTGCTCTATTTGAAGAATAATTTAATTTCGTTCCACCAGCACACATTTTATTAATCAGCTATTTTCTATTCGTTTCTATTAATATATATACCGTAAATTCCGGACTATAAGGCGCACCGGTGTATAAGCCGCACCTGCAAAGTTGACTATTTTTTTCTTATATAAGCCGCACCGGACTATAAGCCGCGGGTGTTTTAATGTTTTTTTTTTTTTTTTTTTTATGTTTAATTACCATATGTAATGCTCCCATTTATTAACATTTCAACAAAACAACATAACACAACACCACCTGTGTTGTTATTTACAGTGCACACAGTGTCATACAGTGTCATACAGTGTCATACAGTGTGGTGAAAAGAGGGCAAGAGAGGAAATTAAAACAGAAGTGGCTTTATAGTTAGAAAGAGTGCTAAAAAAGAGAGATTTTTTTTTTTTTTGAAAAAATCCATAGATAAGCCGCACCGGTATATAAGCCGCAGGGGCCAAAAAAGGCCAAAAAACGGGAAAAAAGGTGCGGCTTATAGTCCGGAATTTACGGTACATCGAATCCCACCAATTTCATTGTCATTTTCCCCTTGGCGCACATAAAGACACATGCTTCCGTCACTGTCTGCTTGATGGCGAGAGGGACTTCAGCTGCCATCCGCGCTGTGTAATTGCTTACATGCAATTGCAGGGAAAGAGGTTAATGTACTGGCCGGACACAGGTGTTGTGCGAAAAAATTATGCGTTTTGAATTGGATTAGGGGAGCGAGGGTCTGGCGGGGCGGGAGTCTGTGTGCGCCAGGTGCTGGACTGGAGGGGGGTCTCCCCCGAGAAGGTGGGAGCTGGACGGGTAAGCAGGCTTGGTGGTGGGGTGGGTGTGGGTCAGTGCCCTGGGTGTTTTGGGCCGGCCAGGGTGGGGAGCGGCACCTTGGCACAACACCGTTAGAACTTTCTCAAAAGCAATCTATTGTTACCTCACACCACAAACCTGTATGGTCGGGAATTATGTAGCCTAATAAAACCATGACAAACAAATTCTCATTTTTAAATCAAGGTGTGTTTTTTCTGCAATGTAGGCTATAGTTGAAAATCAACGTTACCATTTTTACAATTTCGGAGCCGAAATTGTAAAATAGCAACGTTGCTCCACAAACGTTGCTATTTTACAATTGTTTTGGAGATCGGGTTGGGCATTCCGAAGAGAGAAGAGTGTGTGCAGGCGCGAGTAGAGAGTGACATCCATGCCGTGCTTAAATGGATCCAAGCAAAAATTTCCTGCACTGCACGGAGATCTGGAGACTGTCTGCGCTCAGGCGTACGTCTGCGTTTACTCTAAGACCAGCTATTTCCTGGCGTTAAAATTGAGAGCACCCAAGGTGATTTTTTCTGACACATTGCGCTGGAATGCCTATTTTGGAACGGGCAACTCCCAAACCTCTCTTTGCGCTCGGCACATACCGACGGTATCTTCCCCACAGCGCTAAATGACACTTGCGCGAGACACATGATAGGCTAGAGGCCCACCGACATGCCTGGGCCACGCCTACACCTGTGTCATCACAGCGCAAAACTGGACGGTGGAGGCAGACGATAGCTTAGATGCTGGGAAGATAGCAATAAGGGGTAGGCAAACGCAGCGTAAAGGCCACGCAAACGATAGAGCCGTACAACGATAGGGCCCTAAGACTTTTTATTTGCACACAAAATACTTATTCCTCTCATTTTGTCCACAACTATGTTTAAATCTGTGTTAATCTTTGCCAAGATAATCCATTCACCTGACAGGTGTGATATATCAAGATGGTGATTAAACGGCATGATGATAGAGGACCACAGGAATGAATATGTGTAAAAGGCAATGGGATTTGTGTATGGAGATTTAGGTTAAATGCATGAGATAAGGTAATATAATAACACAAGTTTATGAAACAGTGAAGTTTGTGTATCAGCAAGATCATCTTCACAAACTAGGACCACTTTTATGACTTTTGAAGCGTAAATGGGTTTTTTAAAAATGATTTTCAGAAAGCGCTTACAGAAATATGTCATCCCTGCGCTACTCTATTGCACAGGTATGCCATGGCCTGGTTAGCTCTGAAACTTGTCGTTGATCAAACTATGATTTAAACTTTATCTTCGGCTGAACTTAAATTTAGCAGATATCCAACGATTCAGTTCTTCATTTATGCTAAGAGTGATTAACATATTCTTTCCTATACTTCTTTTCCTGCAGTAATAGTGGAGCTGAAAGAAGGTCGGTACCTAAATCACTCATACAATTATTCCTATTGATGCATTATAATAATAAGAATAAGAATAAACGTGCAAATCATTTCCTGTACAGCTCTAGTTACTATATCCCTTCCTGTTCACCTCAAACTATACTTGACAAAAATATATGTTCCCATTTTTCAAGAGTTGTAATAAAGTTCTAAAAGGAGTGATGTTGAGAATATTTAAGTTTAATGGTAAACCTGTAAAATAAAAGATATTTAGGGGTTCAAGCCCTGAAGGGGCTGAAGCCCTATTGTTTTTGTGCTGGTTTATTGTTCTCCTTGTCCTTGTCCTTGTTGTTCATCGGCCTCGATGCAAATTCCCGTGAGTTGCTAAATGGTAGAGACCTGAAATTTGGCACAATGACAGATATTGGGTGCTAGTTTCTGCTCAAGAAATATCTTTCGAATCAGCCTGAAGGCGGTGCTATAATTGAAGGTTTTACGTTAAAGGCCATAACTTCCACGCCGTTTGTCCGATTTTCAAGCAACTTTTTTCCACATGTTCAGGTGAACCTGATCTACAAATTTGCCTCAAGGTCCACCTGGAAAGGTTTTGAGATATTTTGAAAAGTTTGGAAAACACATTTTCGACATCTCCTCCTAGACCGTTTGACCGATTTCCACCAAAATCGCCAGGAAGCATCTATGGAGCAAGCTTGACTATCCTGATTTTTTGATTTTTGAAAATCTACTTTTGTTTTGGAAATATTAACACAAAGTTGTGAGAGGGCGTGTCCTCTCAGCTAAATTGTCATAACTTCATGACCGATTAATGAGCGTGTTCGGAGATCATCACAGACCATGTGTGTCAAATTTTGTGCACCAAAAGGGGGCACCATAAACGGTAGAAATGGGCATGGCCTAACACAAAAAAGGCTGTAACTCCGCACCTGTTTGTCCAATGACCGCGAAACTTGGCAGATATATCACGGAGGATTTCCTAGTCAAAATCTGAAGTTTTGTCATCATTGGTGAAAGTGGGCATGTAATAGCGGTAAATCAAGTCCATTCGCATAATCGGTTGCAAACTTCTCAGCCTCATCTGGAATGGCATTTCTGACATGCTATTTCGCAATTTGACCAAAAGCGGGCGCCACAGATGAAAAAATTGGGCGTGCCCTAACACAAAATATGCCGTAACTTCACACCCGTTTGTAACTCCCAGGCTGTTTCTCCAATTTTCAAGCAACTTTTCCCCACATGTTCACCTGAACATGCTCTACAAATTTGCCTCCAGGACTATTAGGCGTTCAATTTGCGCAAGGCTTGAACCCTTGCTATTGCCGATTGCGGCTATATTTTGAATTATATTTTTATTCAGATTTATAAAATATGTTATAAGTTTACTTACTTACCTTTGATTACTTACCTGGACGATAGATGACGGAGAGCTACAGTTTTCCGACCGCATCACATGAAATAGAAAATCTTAGTTTGTCTTAGATCCTGCGTTTCATATTATTTAATTTGTATTGAAAAGTAAACCGGAGTTTGTTTATTAAATTTAGGTTTTTTGTGCAACTTCTCTGTGAGTGCTTACCATGAATGTGTGTCGGCAACTCTTGCATCTAACTAAATTGAATGGTAGTGGACTAGTCATATCAGGGATTGTTTAACATATTCTTTCCTATACTTCTTTTCCTGCAGTAACAGTGGAGCTCAAAGAAGGTCGGTACCTAAATCACTCATACAATTATTCCTATTGATGCAAGAATAATAAACTTGCAAACTTGCATTTCCTGTACAGCTCTAGTTACTGTATCCCTTCCTGTTCACCTCAAACTATACTTGACAAACATATATGTTCCCATTTTTCACAAGTTGTAATAAAGTTCTAAAAGGAGCCATGTTGAGAATATTTAAGTTTAATGGTAAACCTGTAAAATAAAGGATATTTAGGGGTTCTTTTTATATGCACACAAAAGGCTTGTTCCACAAAAGGCTTATTCCTCTCATTTGTTCACAAATGTGTTTAAATCCGTGTTAGTGAGCACTTCTCCTTTACCAAGATAATCCATCCACCTGGTAGGTGTGGCATATCAAAGATGCTGATTAAACAGCATGATTATTGCACAGGTGCCTTGGCCTGGTCAGCTCTAAAACTCCTGGTTGAGTAATAATAATCGATTCTACACAGTTACCTCACACCGGTGGATGGACCTGCTTGTCCATCCACACCACATGCATTACGGCTGCGTTGCGGATCCCGATTGACTCTCACCCATGTTAATTGATGGGCGATACAACAACAATTACACACCTGTTCTATTTTTGTCAGATCCCGCATACGTCTGACAGATTACATGAGTGTGGGTCTGTTCGCAGCTGTACCGGAGCCGTACCGCATCTGTTCCGGAGGCGGTGTACATTAGCCCTTACTCTTTACTCACTCTCATTGATTTAATCTGTTGTTTGGTCTTTCAGAAACTCTTGCTGCATGTCAACGTCAACACAAATCTAAACTGAAGCTGAGGTGTCAGTGTGTGTGTGAATGGTTTACTCAAGCAGGATATAAACCACTTCTGAATCAGATGTACACACAACTTTACATCACAGAGGGAGGGAGTGATGTCAATTATGAACATGAGGTCAGACTGATTGAAGCAGCATCCAGAAACCAAAGATCAGAAACACCAATCGCATGTGAAGACATCTTTAAACCCTTACCTGGAAGAGATAAACCAAGAACAGTGATGACAATGGGAGTGGCTGGCATTGGGAAAACAGTCTTAACGCAGAAGTTCACTCTGGACTGGGCTGAAGACAAAGCCAACCAGGATATACAGTTCATATTCCTGTTCACTTTCCGAGAGCTGAATCTGCTGAAAAAGGACCACAGCTTGTTGGAACTTATTCATCGCTTCTTTACTGAGCCCAAAGAAGCAGGAATCTGCAGATTTGACAAGTTCCAGGTTGTGTTAATCTTTGATGGTCTGGATGAGTGCCGACTTCCTCTGGACTTCAACAACAACAAGACTGTGACTGATGTCACAGAGTCGACCTCAGTGGACGTGCTGCTGACAAACCTCATCAAGCGTAATCTGCTTCCCTTTGCTCACCTCTGGGTAACCACACGACCTGCAGCAGCCAATAAGATCCCTCCTGAGTGTGTTGACAGGGTGACAGAGGTGAGAGGCTTCACTGACGAACACAAGGATGAGTACTTCAGGAAGAAATTCACAGATAAGCAGCAGTCAGAAAGAATAATCAAATACATCAAGACGTCACAAACCCTCTACATCATGTGCCACATCCCAGTCTTCTGCTGGATCACTGCTACAGTTCTGGAACATCTGTTCAAAGCCAGTGAGAGAGAGGCCCTGCCCAAGACCCTGACTGAGATGTACATCCACTTCCTGCTAGTTCAGTCCAAACAGCAGAAGCGCAAGTTTCATAAGAGAAGTGATAAAAAGACCAGGAAGATGATTCTCTCTCTGGGAAAACTGGCTTTTGAGCAGCTGGAGACAGGCAACCTGATCTTCTATGAAGCTGACCTGAAGAAGTGTGGCATTGATATCACAGCAGCCTCAGTATACTCAGGAGTCTTCACACAGATCTTTAAAGAGGAGCATGTGCTGTGCCAGCAGGACAAGGTCTTCTGCTTTGTCCATCTGAGCATTCAGGAGTTTCTGGCTGCTGTCTACATGCTCCACTGTCACACAAACAGGGATAAGGAGGAGGATAAGGGGGTTCTGGAGGCATTCCTGGGTGGTGAAGAAGAAGACGGTAGATCTAAAGACAGTGAACAATCACTGGATGTCTTCCTGAGGAGAGCCATGCTCAAATCCCTTAAGAGTGAAAATGGCCACCTGGACCTCTTTGTCCGCTTCCTTCATGGTCTCTCACTGGATTCTAGCCAGAAACTCTTACGAGGCCTGCTGGGTCAGACAGAGAGCACACCAGAAAGCATCCAGAGAGCCATCAGCAACCTGAAGAAGATGCACACTGATGGAAAAGGGAAGCACTACAAAACCTCTCCAGACAGAAGCATCAACATCTTCCACTGTTTGGTGGAGATGAACGACCAGTCAGTACATCAGTATATCCAACAGTTCCTGAAGTCAGAGAACAGATCAGATAAACTCTCTGAGATCCACTGCTCAGCTCTGGCCTACATACTGCAGATGTCAGAGGAGGTTCTGGATGTGTTGGACCTGGATGCCTACAACACATCGATGCTTGGGCGACAGAGGCTGATCCCAGCTGTGAGGAACTGCAGGAAGGCTCGGTTAGTCCTGATGTGAATACCAACAGTATAGAACAGTGTAGAGCGACCTTAATATAGCTGACACATTCAGAATTACTATAAAGATATATAGTTCCTCAAACATACACAACTGTTGTTCTACATAGCAGTGGCACACAGTAATCACATTACTTTTTCCTCTAACAGAGTAAAGTCATTACTGTTGCAGGTTCAGTTTCACATTCCAATTAGTAATCTAACAGATACAGTAGGTTGTGAGTTTAATTCTTTAGTCGATCAACTCTTTATTGGCATAATTTCTATGAAATATCCCCCTTGTATTATTCTGCCTTCAGCTCATGTCAGAGATATTTATGAATTTAGTGTTTTAGACTCAAAACTTAAACCCCGACCAAATCTGTGGTGAAGCCTGACTGACTCTAATGGTGCCAGGCTATTTTTATCAAAAGTTTAACTGCCTGTGGAGCTCAGGCTGAAAATCTGTAATTTTCCATTCTACTTTTAATCACTTTTTACAGAAAGGCTTCCATGAATTTGCATTTATGAATTATTTTATGTGTGGTTTTTACTGATATACATTAACCACTTTTGGAAAATTTCAAATAATATGATACTGTATAAATAATAATTATCTATCCATCTTTCTATCTATCTATCTATCTATCTATCTATCTATCTATCTATCTATCTATCTATCTATCTATCTAGCTATATCTATCTTTTAATTCCAGTAGTGTCTGTGTCTCTCTCTTTGTCTGTCTGTCTTTTGCGTATCTTGAGAACCGTTGGTCTGATCGACTTGAAACCTGGGGAGTGCGCTTAGGGGTACCTGACTGAGTGCAGTGCGAGAAAGAAAATTAAATAAATGTGCCGATGGGGGGAGCTACAGCGATATTTTACGTTTTCAGGCCTTCACAGGCCACTTTAGGTCATTGTGACATCATCACTGATGCCAAGGGGGATGTCCAGAGATGGACAGGCTTGTTGCCTCGTACATGGTAGAGGAAATGTTGCCAGTTTCAACAGTAGAATCGCCATTTTTCAGAAACATATTGAGCAAAATACAGATGGCAGGGAACGGACAGACACCATCAGACAGGAAAAGTTTTGCAACCTACCTTATTACGATAGAGATTTGTGCTAATATATGGGCATATGTTAGTAATGTAAGGTTTAATGTTGTATTGTTAACTGGCAAATTATGTGACAATGCATCTCAGGCGATGTTACGGAGTAACGCAAAAGTAATGTAACGAGTAGTGTAACGAATTACTTTCTCCAGGGAGTAATCAAGTAAAGTAAGGCATTACTTTTTTTTTAAGTAATGTGTAATGTGTAATAGATTACTTTTTTTAGTAATGGACCCTGTCCTTTGCGGATCTCTAGAACCGTTATCGGATCGACTTCAAACATGGGGAGTGCACTTAGGGGGACCTGACCGAGGGCAGTACGAGGAAAAAAAAGTAAGAAATGTGCCCACGGTTGGAGCCACAGCTATATTTTACATTTTCATTATGACATCAGTGATGTCAAGGGGAAGGGGAACAGGCACTGCGTAATGGGTACTGCACCAATCGGAGGGGCAGTGAAGAGTGGGAGAGCATGATGTATGAATGGGGGAAGGGGAATGGCTAGATGTACCCATGGGGGGGGGGGGGGGGGGGGCAGGATCTTCATCTGGGTAGATGTACCCCTGGTGATTGGGGAGAAAGGGAGGGAGGGAACGGGCATGGGTATTGCACTAGTAATAATAATAATAACAACAAAAATAATAATAATACATTAAGTATTAAGTATTATTATTATGATCATCATTGGTTGTTATTATTGTCATTATTATCATAATTATTGTTGTTAATGTTATTTGTATTATTATTATTGTTGGTGGTAGTAATACAACAAGTCGTAGTAGACATAGTAGTATGCTGTATACGTTTTGATTGGTATGCTATAGTCCCAGCTCTGCTTTGATAATCTCTCATTTTACATTAAATCTGTAAACAGACTTTGTGGCTGTGAACTCTGAGAGACCTGATCTCTGAAGTCCTTGTCTCAGCTCTGAAGTCCAACTCGTTCTTTATTATTTATTCAGATTGAGGTTCTGCATGTTGTTAGACGCTCACTGTGAAGTTCTGGCCTCATCTCTGAAGTCCGACCCCTCCCATCTGACAGAGCTGGACCTGAGTGACAGCTACCTGTTTAGCTCAAGTGTGAAGCTGCTCTCTACTGGACTGGAGAGTCCACACTGCAGATTGGAGACTCTCAGGTCAGAAATATAATGTGCTGATCTGAATATTATATGAATATTGTAATTTGAGGATGTCTCTATCCTGTCTTTCCATCTGATATCAGACAGTAGGGATGGGTATCGTTTGGATTTTATCGATACCTTTCAACGATACCTATCGATACTTCGGTTCTGCTTATCGATACAGATACTTATCGATACTCTTATTGATACTACTCTCCATAATTTGTGCAAAAAATAAAGACATGACATGAAGAGATGTGAAAAGATTCAACAGTAATTTTGTTATTAGTCATTACAAGTTAAATTCCTGAGAAGGCCTATTTCACCTCTGTGATTGTGAATATGATGATTTATTAAACCTAGGCCACCTATGTAGTGTCACTCTTAACTCATTCACCGCCAATGACGTCTTTGACGTGTTATCAGAAATAGCCCTCCCCGCCAATGACGTGTTTGACGTGTTTTTGTTTTTATGAGTGCAGCGCATAGTTGAAACACTTACCCAGCCTGTGACATAGTTTCGGGTCCCTAACCTCAAAGTCAAGCCGACAGCACGTTATCAAACACATACCGCAGCTGTTGTTTGAAATTAGGAAGAAGGTGGAAAGGAGGAGAAACGCGCTTCCTTGTTGCAGAGGAGAAACGCCATTGAAATGCCCCCTCGCCGCGCTGCAGAGCTGATCGACTTGCTGCAGAGCAGCGGACATCGAAACCGCGGTAGTCAAACCCGTGACCAACATGATCGATCCTGGTCCCTGGACCCCGTTCCTATGTGCCAGCCTTGCTGCAGGGCGAACCTGGATTGCCTAGTCAAACCCGTGACGAACATGATCGATCCGGTTCCAGCAGCGCCTGGTCCCAAAGCCAAGCCGCGGACCCGTTCCTGTGTGTGTCGCAGCATTCGTCCCAGCGAGAGGAGGGAAACGAGCAGCAGAGGAGGCAAAACGCTGATGGGGAAGGAGGGGGAAGGAGGTGCGATCTAGCAGCAGCTGTGGAGAGAACTCTCTCTCTCTGTGTGTGTGTGTGTGTGTGTGTGTGTGTGTGTGTGTGTGTGTGTGTGTGTGCGTGCGTGTGTGTGTGTGTCTGTGTGTGTCTGTCTGTCTGTCTGTCTGTCTGTCTGTCTGTGTGTCTGTCTGTACACTCACTCACACTGAGCAAACTGTATTGTTGAATGTAAAAAAAGCACTTCATATATATATATATATATATATATATATATATATATATATATATATTTTTTTTTTGTCATTTGTGTCATAATGAATAATATTTACATGTCTGATGTCAATACAGTTCAAAATAAAAGAATTGAGAGCGAGTTCTGCCTGATATTGTGTGCTGTGTACATAAATGCCATTTTTTGCAATTTCTTTTCTCAGAGAGACCTTTTGGGTGAAAACAGGGTGTATATAAATGGCTATAAGTAGAGTACAGAACATGCTAAAAGCTCACTTTTTTTTTCCTGGTGAACCCAGAGACGTACATCTTCATTTTGAGGTATTGCAAATCACTCTGGTGCTAATAGATAATTTACTGTGGGTCTTGAAAGATGACCAACAATTATGAAAATCTTTGGCCTGTGCTAAATATTGGCAGTCCTAAACTGGCCCTGAATGAGTTAAGGGGGAATCATACTTGCACGTAGAATTCATTGCGCACGTCACTGACTGGAAACTCGACACTAACAAAGTTGCCTGCAATACATCTCTTTACTGGGGCATATTTTCATTTACAAAACATTTTCTTCATCAAGTCTGGATAAATCACACCCGTTTTCAAAGGATTATGGGACAAACCAGCACGATGCAGTCAGTTACGTTACGTGGAGTTTGTGGACCAATTTTATCTGGATGGATGCTCTGGATCTAACTAATTTGCTGCAAGCTAAACGTGTTACAGGTAAAGTGAACACCGTCTCACTGTACGTCGCTGTTCTGTATTCAGAGTTGGCAAAGTCCACATAATATTCTGTGACTAAAAAGGCTGAAAGGGTAGCACATCTCAGTTTTCAAAGTCAAGGAGGACAAAATACTCACATTTCACTTGATTTATTGGCTCACATCACACAAAAACAAAACGCTTACGCGTTTCGGCAAAGAGCCTTCTTCAGAGCGTTTCAATAGTACACATTCAGTCTGTTAATATAACAAGGGCAGAGATTACACACAGCTGGAGGTTGGACCCAATTATTTAGGAGCCAATCACCATGGATCTAGGTATAGGGAGGACAAATCACAGCATGAAGCATCACAGCAGCATTACAGAACATCATTATAGTCTGAATGAAGAAAGAAACTAAACACACAAACTAAACTGTTTTAACCCAAAAAGCATTTTAAGCTGTAGTCATCATTGAGTCCGTTTGGTGTCATAGTATTGAGTGTGTCTATCCAGAACATTTCTCTCTGGGCCAGTTTTCTCAGGAGATCGCCTCCTCTTGTAGGCATCATGACCTTTTCAATCCCATAGAACTTTAGTGAAGAGGCTGAACCATGGTTTGCTTCAGCATAATGTTTTGCAATAGCATAATCCATATTGCCTGTACGGATCGCAGTTTTGTGCTCAGATATTCGTTGTTTGAGGGGCCGTTTGGTTTGTCCTACGTATGCCAGACCACAGGGACAGATCAACATGTAGATCACATGCGTTGATTTACAGTTGATAAATTCACAGATGGGGATTTTCCTCCCAGTGTGAGGATGGTTGAATGATTTGGCATTTGTTGTATTGTTGCAGCAGGCACAGGTACCACACCTATACATGCCTATAACGGTTGTTGTCAGCCATGTGGTCTTTTTTTGAGCCATATTTTTGTACATGACATGGTTTTTTATTGTAGGTGCTCTCCTGAATGAAAAAAGGGGAGGAGCTTGACAGAAGTCCTTCAAAGATCTTTCTGCTTGAAGCACATGCCAGTGTTTCATAAGGATCCCTTTTATTTGTGAAGCACAGTGGTTATATTCAGTGGAGAAACAAGCCAGACTTGGATTCTTCTCTTTCTGTGTATTTGACAGGAGATCAGAACGAGAGGTGGCATTGGCCCGTTGTGTGGCTTCCTGAATGGAGTTACATCTATAACCTCTTTCCTTAAACCGAGTGGCCATGTTTGCTTGTTTGGATTGAAAGTCCTCTGGATCTGAACAGTTGCGTTTGAGCCTCAAAAACTGACCCATTGGGATGTTGTCCTTTAGATGTTTGGGGTGATTGCTTGTAGATTCAAGATTCAAGATTCAAGTTTATTATTTGTCCCAGAAGGGCAATTTGTGTGCAAGCAGATATAAAAAGCATAGCGAATACATGAAAAAACAAAACATGAACAAATTAAAACAAACATGGAGCATGTGCAGCAGTTTTCCAGCAGAAAATGGATCAAGTAAACACAGGATAAAAGTAAAGTAAAAACACACCTCAAAGGATCTGTACAATGTACTTAAAAGTAGTAAAGACACGTACAATGTACTTAACACATTAAGTGCCAGAGACGACCTAACTCGTCTTACATAATCCAGCGCTTAAGTGCCAAGGACGAGCTAACTCGTCTTACATAAACATTTTTTTTTTTTTGACGGTGGTACATCAATCAACAACTTTTACATCTTCGAGATCACTATTGGAGCAAGATAATGTGTATAATCTATTTTACCGACCCACTAAGTGTTGACAGTGCTCCCCCAGACGACCGAAATCAAAGAAAAAACTGCCGCGGGACCAAGCCGTTCAAGGAAATGCCGTGGCGATTTCACAGTAATCCATTCAAGACTTGTCTTGCCTGAGAGCGGCCGCGCACCGGCAGCAGCACACAGAGAGCGGAGAGCGATTTGCAAAATAGATCATAGGTGAAACACACTTTGAAACACCTCAGAAAGGCCAGAATCAACATCTGCCCATCGCCCACGCATTCCCCGGCCCATCTTGACTCGCACAAGGAGCGTCTGCACGCAGGCAAGCAGGCAGGCAGGCACACAGGCAGGCAGCAGCAAAAGCGCTTCTGACACGCCCGCTGTACAGCCAGGAGGACACAAGACACACGGAGGGAGGAGTTTGAATGAGAGGGGTGTTTCCTGTTGTTATGGAGGAAATTACTGTTCAAAACTATTGTTTAGAATGTCTGACGGTCTTACTGATGCCAAAAATGAATGGTTAAAGTGACTGTTTCACAAAAAGCCATTTATCTCTGAATAAATTTCCAGACGCTGAAACCATGCTGTACTCAACGGCTAATATCTACATAACTACTAACTCTGCAAACTAACTCTTTTAGACAGAGAAAGCACACATTCTATTAGTTATTTTTAGATGATTGGTGTTCATGAATTCTTAACAGAAAAGAATCCTCGTCTGTTTCTAAAATGAGCCAGAATCGTCAAAAACACCCCTGGCACAACTTACCTACAGGAATGAAAACATGGCTGGCATTCAATGTGTTAAAAGTAGTAAAAGACACGTACATGAACTTAAAAGTAATAAGAGTCCAGGACTATTTGAGCTCGCATAAATAGGTAGGTAAAAAATAAATAAAGATATATCTCGAATATAAAATATATAAAGAATATTAGTAGCAGCAACCTTACCTACCTAAGAAGAGAGACAGAGAGAGAGAGTGCATCATCTCCTCCGCCCAGCAGCGTTTAAGCTGCATGAGAGAGACAGAGAAAAGGGAGCGAGACAGAGAGAGAGAGAGAGAGTGCACTATCTCCTCCTCTCAGCAGCATTTAAAGCTGTGATGGAAACAGGAACGAAAGACAGTTTGTATCTGTTTTTCGTTGCCCTCGGAACCTTTAGCCGAAGGCCCGAAGGGAGCAGCACATACTCTGGGCAGAGAGGATGAGTATCGTCCATGTGAATGGACATGGCCTTTTTAAGCACCTGTTTGTTAAAAATGTGGTCCAGGCTACTAAAATTTACTCCGGCTATTTTAGATGCCGCTCTCACAATCCTCCCGAGAGAGTTCCTCCCTTGAATACCAAGGTTTCCATACCAACAGATAATAGAAAATGAGATTACAGACTCGATATAGGCACAATAAAACAGTTTCATCAGAGTCCTGTCAACCTGGAATCTGGCAAGCTTCCTTAGGCAAAAGAGACGTTGTTGACCTTTTTTGCACAGCATTTCACAGTTTAGATCGAACTTCAACTTGCTGTCAAAAATAGTGCCAAGATATTTATAATTGGTCACCAAGTATACTGGTTGCCCATGGACAACACTGTTCTGGGGAACTGGGGAGGATCGTCTAAAATCAACACAGATCTCTTTAGTCTTTGAGACATTAAGTTGGAGGAAGGCTTCTTCACACCATGACAGAAAATCATTAAGAACCTGGCCATGGCCGACCTCATCCTCATCAAGCATGCTGACAATGATGGAATCATCAGCGTACTTGATGATGAATCTGTCGGCATGACGGCTAAAACAGTCATTTGTATACAGAATATACAAGAAGACAGACAAAACACACCCCTGTGGTGAGCCGGTCGAGGATGTTAACACATTCAGTGCCACAGCGCTTCAGTAAAATTGTCTGGAGCCTGTGCCAGATTCACTTCCATTCAGTTGAAAACAGCTATAGAATTTTTTCTATTATGGCTATATTAACGGGGCTGGACTTTAATGAAAGATTGAACACTCCTGCTTCTTCCAAAGAAGAAATTTTGTTTCTAGACAGTTCCATTATGAAATTACAGCCTCTCAAAAAAGTGCACTTTCAAGGGTTTTCTGTCGTTTTTTTTTTCTTTCCAAGATATAGCCCCTTTTATGAATACCTTTTGCACTCTAATTTCGAGCACATTCACTGACTCTGGCTGGTGTTTTCTGATGTGGTGGCGTGTGGTGTGGTTTCTGTGCAGCCACACACCCCTCTCCCCCCCCCCCCCCCCCTCTCCACCTCTGAGCTGCGGGCTCCTCCCACACGCACAGAGTTTGCTTTCTCGACTCGTTTTTGCCCCGGACAGATCCCAGCTTTGCTGCGCGCATCATTTCCTTGATGGGCATCAAGGAAATGATGCGCGCTGGCAAACGCGACTGAACGAAAAGGCTTGGCCCGTTCGGCTTCGGATCGTGTGGAGATAGATAGAAGCATAAGAGCTCAGTTGTGAGCGCGGATGCAGCCGAGCCCACTCTCGCTGTAGACGGAGCAATATATACGGCTCTAGCAGAAAGCATGCATCGGTTTCCACGGCTTTCTCCGCTGTCTCCTGTACAAAGTAAAGGATCTGAGGTGGGTGGAGCAGCTCCTGTGACGATGTTTAAGGTGGCGCCGTGTGATCCCTTGAAGGGATTCATGCTCACTGGCTGGGTACGACCTTAAACAGCAGAATTATGGAATAATATGAATTATGATTTTAGGACGTCCACAGACGTCCTTGGCACTGAACGTTACTTTTTTTTAGGACGTGCACAGACGTCCTTGGCACTGAATGTGTTAAGAAGCTGGACAGAGTTCCGTTTACTCTTACTTGTTGTGATCTATTTGTAAGGAAGTCCAAGATCCATCCAACAAGACCTGCGTCTAAGCAAAAAAGGCGTACAAGTTTCTCAACCAAAATGTGAGGCTGATTCGTATTGAACGCTGAAGAAAAATCTACAAAAAGCAGCCTGGCGTGGTTCCCACTGCCTTCTAAGTGCTTACAGACAAGGTTGAGTAGGGTAGCTGTGGCGTCTTGTACACCTCTCTGTGCTCTATACGCAAACTGAAAGGGGTCAAGCAGGTGCTCAGTTTTTGCTAGGAGCTCTGCTTTAACTAGCTTTTCAAATTGCTTCATAACCAGAGAGGTTAAAGCAACAGACCGGAAGTCGTTCAAGCTTTTGGGACTGTTTATTTTAGCAACGGGCACCACTATGGACTGTTTCCATAGGGATGGCACCTTCTGCTGAGAGAGAGACAAATTAAAAATGAAACTAAAAATGGGACCAAGCTGGTCAGCACATGTTTTTAGCAGGCGACCGCTAAGTCCATCGGGGCCAGGACTTTTCCTGGGCTTGCACTTTTTAAAGCCACAGATTACATCGTGTTCATCGAAAAAAGGATTCAACGGTGGAGCCAGCTGGAGATTGTTTCTGATCTCGGAGTGCTTGTTGTTAAAATCATGAACATCAAATCGAACATAAAAATCATTAAGGCATTGAGCCAGCTCGGCGTCTGAATTGTATTCCTTGAGCTGAACTTTTTTTCTACCAGATTCTTTGGTCCCCGTGATCGTTTTCAAGCTGTCCAGGGCAGAGCCTAGATTATTCATTCTGAGCTGAGACTCAATTTTATCTTTGTATTTCAGCTTACAGGACCTGATTTCACGTTTAATTTCTTTCTGTAGATTATATAGATCTAGCCTATTCCCTTCTCTAAAGATTTTTTTCTTCATGTACAGAAGCTTTTTAAGAGACTTTGAGACCCACAGCTTACCATTGGGATAGGCTTTCACTAATTTGTCAGGAATAATACAATTTTCACAATATGTAACCCAACTGCTCACAACATCAGTCAGCTCGTTGATGTCGTCAGAGGAATCTTTAAACATGTCCCAGTCAGTCGCATCCAGACAGCCCTGCAGAGTGAGACAGGCGTCTTCATTTCAGTCTCTCACACGAAAGCTCTGTACTGCACCTCGCTTTAGTACAGTGCGATAGACCGGTATGAGCTGAATGCAGCTATGGTCGGACGAGCCCAGGGGTGGAAGGGGGATAGATTTGTATGCATTTTTCACATTGCTATAACATAGATCTAGAATTTTGTCCTTTCTAGTCGGGCATGTGACATATTGATGGAAATCTCTCAGTGTATTTTTCAGGGTGCAGTGATTCATGTCACCAAGGATAATATTGGGGGCATCCGGGGATATAGATTGTAGCCTCTGTATGACTTGATGTATGGTTTCACATGCATTTTTTTCATTAGCCCTTGGGTGAATGTAAACAACAGTTACGAATATCTGTGGAAATTCCCGAGGCAGATATGGAGGACGTAAAGAGACAGAGAGCAATTCTATATCAGCGGTACATAGCTTTTCGCGGACAATAACATTTTTGCACCAACGTTCATTAATGTAGAGACACCCCCCCCCCCCCCCCCCCCCCAGATGACTTGCCTGTTGCAACGGCGTCCCTATCCAGCCGCATAGGCACCCCAAAACCCACCGTCTCTAGGTCCTTGTCTGTATCCCTGTCAGACAACCAAGTCTCGGTAAAGGCTAGGATGCAGGCATCTCTAAAATCGTGACTGTAACGAGCTTGAGCTTGGAGTTCATCAGCCTTGTTGCGCAGAGACTGGACGTTGGAGAGGATAATTGAAGGTAACGCGATGCGGGAGAGAGGTTGAGTTTTCAGCCTCAGTCGAACGCCGCCTCTTCTTCCTCGTTTTCTAGTCCTAGTCCTTCGATCTCGTCCCCCGGAGAGGTCACGGGAACCGGACATCTGGAATCCATCGAAGTTAACCGGATTGAGATCTGCAGGAGGATCATGTATGTTCCAGCGAAGAAGCAGCTCTCTGCTGTACTGGAGCCGTGGTGGACGATCAGAAGACAGCCGTGATGGGCGATCAGGAGACAGAAGAGCGTGTCCAAGATTGCAGGCTAGGTGAAACAGTAGCCACGCTAGTATCATGGCGTAGAAATATGCAGTATTGAGTTGCGTTCCATGTCTTTTCGATAGATAGAAGTGTGAATGGCTCCAGTTTCATCCTTGAATATGGTTAAGTCCAAATAGTTGATTTTTTCAGTGCTTTGTTCACAAGTGAATTTCAGGAAACTCGAGCTATTGTTAAGATATCTCACAAAGTCAATCAACTCCTCCTGCGTCCCCTCCCAAAATATCAAGATGTCATCAATGTACCGTTTATATGATCAATGATGACTACAGCTTAAAATGCTTTTTGGGTTAAAACAGTTTAGTTTGTGTGTTTAGTTTCTTTCTTCATTCAGACTATAATGATGTTCTGTAATGCTTCTGTGATGCTTCATGCTGTGATTTGTCCTCCCTATACCTAGATCCATGGTGATTGGCTCCTAAATAATTGGGTCCAACCTCCAGCTGTGTGTAATCTCTGCCCTTGTTATATTAACAGACTGAATGTGTACTATTGAAACGCTCTGAAGAAGGCTCTTTGCCGAAACGCGTAAGCGTTTTGTTTTTGTGCAATGTGAGCCAATAAATCAAGTGAAATGTGAGTATTTTGTCCTCCTTGACTTTGAAAACGGAGATGTGCTACCCTTTCAGCCTTTTTTGAACATATTTTGGATTTTGGGTTTGGCACTCCACTGAGAAACCCATTGTTGAAGCGCAACCTTCTTTTTCTAAACAATATTCTGTGACTGTCAGAAAATAGGTCAGGTTCAGGAAAGCACTGTGAGGTTTGTGCAACGCGAGGCAGATATTTCTCTCTGTCTCAGAATCATCACAGGGCAGTCGCTCGCTTTATCAGATTATTGTATTTACATTGTTGTGTGAATCAGCAACGCGATGCCTCCCATCATAAAACTAGTTTTCTTCCAAATATACTACTGATCTTTTAAACCTGCCGCAAGTGTAGTCACAGAACAGGAGTGTAAACACGCAACATCAAAAGCCTGGTGCCACTTCCTCATTGTTAGGGAATAATAAAATAAATAAAAAACTATAGCAGCACCGAACATCCAGGACCTTATTAATTCCTGGTACCGACCAATCAGGAACCGGTACCAAATTATATCGGTGCTTGGTACCATCCCTATCAGACAGTGCAACATTTTATCTTCCTGAGTAAATTCCTTTGTGGTAAAATGAATTGTTCTATCATAACTCTAATTCAAATACATATTCTGATGTCAAATGCACTTGGGACACCAGAGGTGTTGCTCAATGTACAGTAGGTGTTTCCAGACTTAAAGGGGTGTGATGTGAACTCTGGTAGAACCTTGGCTTGTATAAGATGAATCAGCGTGACGTCACTTGCTACCCAGAAATGTGGAACCCCGCGGCAGTTATTCGTATGAGTTGAGCCAACAAACGTTAATATCTCAAAAACTATACATCACCATCACTTATATTTTGACATTCTGAGTGAGAGCAGAATTAGCTCAAGAATTTGATGTATAATATATGCATATCGTAAAGTTGTGTAAACTGTCGCAGTTTTTAAAATGTAAACAGAGTCAGCCGACTAGAGTCAGACACTCA
Source organism: Poromitra crassiceps (assembly GCF_964638095.1). NCBI lineage: Eukaryota > Metazoa > Chordata > Actinopteri > Beryciformes > Melamphaidae > Poromitra > Poromitra crassiceps. The sequence continues at coordinate 35,744,403 of NC_139645.1, forward strand.
AAAGTGTCAAAGCTCACGCTCCATAGGGTTCCATTGCTGCTGCCACCCAGTGACACGGTTTGTTTACCAAAATGCTGCTCGGTTGATCCCTCATAGCTTCCTGGAATTGATAAAACCCCAAATTCTGTGATTCACTCTCATCTGTTGCTCCAGTAGAGACAACTGGAGAGTTCAGGTATAAGGTCAAGTTCCCATTAAGTTACGGTGCAGTTAGGGGTAAGTTTCCCACCCAACTCAAATTAACTTTTTATTACAATTATTTCCAGAGAAAATTGCCATATGAAAATATTGTCCCAATAAGAAGTGCATTCTGGACCTAAGGTCACAAACGTCAAGACACAAACTGCAGATGTATTCATCTGGTTGGTTATAGAATGTGTTGAGGGGAAATGGAGAAATCCTGAGACAGAGATGTGACAGGCTGTCTGGTTTCAGATGGAAAGAGTACAGTCTAGTAAGCCAGAAAGCCCTCAGCAATATTTCATGTAATGTTTTTGCTTTATTCTTTCTTCAGATTGAGTGGCTGCAGCTTATCAGAGACTGACTGGGAAGTCCTGGCCTTAGCTCTGAAGTCCAAACCGTCCTTTCTGAGAGAGCTGGACTTGAGTTGCAATGACTTGCATGACTCAGGTCTGAATCTGTTCTCTGCTGTACTGGAAAGTCCAGACTGCAGACTGGAAACTCTCAGGTAAAATCACTTTGCACTTTGCAGTTTTTCTCAGTTGATTCAACACATTTCTCGTCTCTCAAAACAGGATTCCTGAATCTGCAAAGGTCGCCCTGCAGGTTTTACATAAGGATTTGGCTTTTATTGATCCAGCTTCATATACACAGCAGTGAAGCTCAGTGACTGAGAGAAGATCATCCATACTCTGATATCTTGTCATTGTTACTGCACCGCTCTCTGTTCCTCTCCAGCTGCTTCAGAATAGAGCAGCTGGATTTTAACCAGTAGGAAGGTGACCTCTTCATCTCCCCAGTTTTAACATAATGTTGTCTGGTTCCCAGTTAGATAGAAAATGCATTCATTAAAATGCTGCTGAACACATTTAAAGCAGGCTAGTTTTGGTCCTGAATTTCACTGAGCTCTGAGCCTCTCATGGCCGAGGCGGGGGCTTGGGCATGGGGTGAGAACAGTCTGACATAACGTAGCGTTAACCAGTGTTGGGCAGTAGCTTGCTACAAGTAGCGAAGCTACATAGCTTAACTACATTTCTCAGTAGCTTGGTGGTAGCTTCACTACTTTTGAACCAAGTAGCTTTTTCAGTAGCTAAGCTATTTATAGACCCAAGTAGCTTGTAGCTTCCCCCAAAAGCTACAAGCTACTCGCCAGGAGATTTCTGCTGCAGTTTGGAATAAACAGGAGGAGACATTGCATATGTCAAGTGTGCCTGTGTAGCCAATAAAGCACTTTCAGTTCCATTATGATGGACAACAATTGTTGTTGTCTCATCCTTGCTTTTTAGCATCCTTGCCTTTCTTGCAGCAAGACCCGGCACTACTCTGCCTCTGAAGGAACTGGAAAACATTGTATTGATCTATTAACGTCAGAGGAAGCCAGGATTAGTCAAAACGATATGAGAAATACACAGCACGTCTGCCGTGTGACTTTTCCGGGTTCATTGTCCTGCGTGGGGGGGTACAGACGGAGGTAGGGGACGAATTTCGAGGTTTGACTGACAGATTGAGGGCGAATGGCGTTACGAGATTTACTCACAAGCTCGTTTTAATGCTTTTCCATTGGTTGCATTTGGTAAAAACCACACAGAGATGTGAAGGGTGACCAATGGCACTGATTTATGACAAAAAGTAAAAAAGTGAAAAAAGGGACATTCGAGGTCCTGGCACAACAGCGACGATATAATGGTCAGTTAGCCTCATCAATAAAGTCTTGTCAGTACAAATAATACAATAATGACCAATATAAGAGAATAACATGTCTTCTTGTCCTTCAGGCTGAGTGTCTGTCAGCTGTCAGAGAGAAGCTGTGAAGCTCTGGCCTCAGCTCTCAGCTCCCATGCCTCTAGTCTGAGAGAGCTGGATCTGAGCAACAATGATTTCCAGGATACCGGACTGATGCTGCTCTCAGCTGGACTGGGGAGTTCACACTGTAAACTGGAGACTCTCAGGTCAGGATCACTGATACTGTTCAACAGACCCTTTAAATTATGTTCTACATGGGCGTCCGGGTAGTGTAGCGGTAGATTCCCTGCCAACACGAGGGTTGCATCCACGTGTTACCTCCGGCTTGGTCGGGCGTCCATACAGGCACGATTGGCTGTGCCTGAGGGTGGGAAGCTGGATTGGGGGTATGTATCCTGGTCGCTGCACTCGCGCCTCCTCTGGTCGGCCTGTTCGAGGGGAAGGAAACAGGTGGGAATAACGTGATCCTCCCACATGCTACGTCCTGCCGGTGAAACTCCCTTGTCAGGTGAAAAGAAGTGGCTGGCAAATGTGCATGTGTGTCAGAGGAAGCATGGTGCTAGTCTTGGCTCTCCCCAGATTGGAAGAGGGTGGAGCAGTGACCGGGGCAGCCACTAGAGCAGCAGGGGGAATTGGCCAAGTACAATTGGGGAGAAAAATGGGGGGAAGGGGGGGGGGGGGGGGGGGGGGCGGTCAGAAAAAAAATCTGCTCTGCACATGAATGTCAAAGAAAATATGTGAACCCTCATTTTCCTGCTGAAGTGATTTTTGAAACCAGCTGAGAAACCATCTTTCAGCTCTACTCTCTCTCTGCTGAGAGAATATTTCATTATTTCTCTCCACACTGCCTCTGTTGGTGAAACCTGAAGCAAAGGACTTGTCACAATATGTTAAATTGAGTGCAGAACTGAAATGAAAACGCAAATATTGGAGACAGATTTTTTTGTATTATAAGTGATTTCAAAGCAGTTTATTAATGAGAACATCCAACATGTAGCTGGTTTTAATCAAAGAGTTTCCACTGAGAGCTATGATCTGTTTTTAGAGGGTTAGATTCAAAAGAAACAATAAATGATAAACTATTAGTGTTGAGTGATGAAGCTGAAAATGTTACAATACAAATGTTCATATCAGGCAGTGTTGACTTTCATAACTATGCAAAATCACTATTTCTCTAAGTTTAATTTTCCTCCTGAATCAAAGTTGAATAGAAGATCTATCAAATTTAATTTAAAACATCTTTACTGACAGAATACTCGACTTAAAAGTCACATTGAACACGTTCACCAACAGATCCTCCTGGAAGACAATACAGCAGCAACTGGTCAGCAGTTACATTACATTTCTTTTTGTGGTTCATACTCTAATATTTACAGTTGCAGTGAGCTTCAGTTGGTGCTCTCAGCTGAAGGCCTTTCAGTTGCCAGCTGGCTGCCATGCAAAGAACTGGACTTTGTTAGAGAAACTAATCATCTATACTGTTTATTAAGAGGTTGAATGGGTTTAAGTAATTATGTTACTAGCACTTGTGCACTTGAAAAAGTGCAAAATTATTGTTATAATAAGCAAATTTGTACATTAGATCCGAGGAAATGGTGGCCATCTTGGATTTGAGGTCAAATCTGACTTTCCCCCACATCTGAAAATAAACCTTATGGTATTCACTCACTATCTGATTTGTGAAACTTTTATCCCATTTGTGAAAAGCAAAATAATAGGTGGTTTCACTGAGATTCCATAGTTTTTCCCCATCTAGACCATATAAAACCAGGTCCAGTTCAAAGACCATTACACGTAGACCTTTCAAATCTGGGCTAGATTACCAAGGGGACTCGACACCCTCACCAAGAAACACTTTGAGATTTGGGAAAGTTTTATCTTTTCTGTGAAAATGGAAAATGGAAGATTTCATTGTTTTTGCCCATCTAGACCACATAAAACCAGGTCCAGTTCAAAGACCATTACAATTAGGCCTTTCAAATATGGACTAGATTACCAAGGGCACCCTACACTCTCACCAATAAATACTTTCAGATTTGTGAAAGTTTTATCAATGAGCACACTTGAACATTAGACTAGGGAGGAATGACGGCCATCTTGTATTTGAGGTCAAATCTGACTTCCTTCCACATCTGACAATAAACCTTATGGTATTTACTCACTATGTGAGAAATTGCGTGCTTCTGTCAAAAAGTGCACAATTCCTGTATTTTTGGGAGCTTATCCGCTCTACTATTTGAAACTGTGGCAGGGAATGATTTAACACCAGCAAGACAATCACTTTTCTCTGTTAAAGGAGCAAAACTATGCAACAGTCAAGTCTGAGCTGAAAACACAACACGATTTTAATGTTTTTAACGGGTATTAAGTCATGGTTAAAAGAGAAACTGTGTTCTCACACTTAATACCCTTGTAGACCTCTGGTGGTACTCTGTGTATTATGTCTGTATTGTGTGTACATTGTGTGTACATTGTGTGGACTGTATTGTATGTACATCCTTGAATATTTGTATGTATAGCTTTGCTCATGTGGTTTTATATTTGATTGTTTATTTTTGGGTATGTCCTCTGGGGTGTATTTTAGTGACTTTCTGTATAGTGACTTTCAAGTCAATATATTTGTACGTATAGCTTTTCTCATGTGGTTTTATATTTGATTATGTTTCTTTTCGGGTATGTCCTCTTGGGTTGTGTTTTGGTGTAGGAGTCGCCTGTGGACAGGTGTTGAAAATTAGCCTTCTATATACACTTAACACCGTGTGGTTACTGTGCATACATGTATGTTACATCTCCAATGCTCTGTGATGTCCATATCAAATAAACTTAACCTAACCTGTGTGTGTGTGTGTGTGTGTGTGTGTGTGTGTGTGTGTGTGTGTGTGTGTGTGTGTGTGTGTGTGTACGTACGTACGTGCGTGTGTGAGTGCAGGCTGTCAGGCTGTCTGCTCACAGAGGTTGGCTGTGCTTCTCTGGCCTTAGCTCTCAGCTCCAACCCCTCCCATCTAAGAGAGCTGGACCTGAGCTACAATCATCCAGGAGCCTCAGGAGAGAAGCTGCTGTCTGCTGGACAGTGGAGAGTCAGGTATGGAGAGGGAACATCTGCTAGAAGACTCAGAGTCACACACATTTTTTGCAGCATTTGTAGGTTTTTTATAATTTTAAACAGGCTGAGAATGGTAGATGTGTCTAAATTAGGGTAAATTGTAAAATGTATACATTTCCCAACACACTGGTAAACGTGGATAAACAAGCAACCCCTGCCTGGAGGTGTAAGTCATGTCGGCGAGTCGACTAGCTGCACCAGGCAGGGTTGAGCTGAGTGGGTCCAGCTGGACTAGCTGCACCAGGCAGGGTTGAGCTGAGTGGGTCCAGCTGGACTAACTGGCACCAGGCAGGGTTGAGCTGAGTGGGTCCAGCAGTGGCGCCGGAACGAGTTTGCAATAAGGGGGACACAATTTTTTTTAATTTATTTATTTATTTATTTATTTATTTTTACTTTTCTTCCCGGCGCCCAAAGGGCGCCGTTTTTTCGGCGCCCTTACAAAAAATTGACGTTTTTATGGACGTTTGGATGATTTTTAGCCATATTTAAATGAATATCTCATTTTAAATTAACATTAGGATTATACTGTAGTGATGTAATTATTCAGTATTTTTCCTTTTCTCACTCACTTGGTGACTACAACAGACAGCAACACAGGCAGAAACACTGAACTTATTATTATTATTATTATTATTATCACTTCGAAACACAGTGCAAAACTTGTCATCTCAACACAAAAATAAAATAACAATAACCGTATACGATTATAGCAGCAGCCAATGACAGTGAGTGCAGTACAGAGTCCAGGTCTGTCTGTCTCTCAGGTGTAATAATCCCACAATGATCACGGCTTTAACAAGTGTCACAGGCTGTGTAAACAGTGTAAAGTGGGCTCTCTGTAACTTGATCCCTGGGTCTGTCTGTCTCAGGTGTAATAATCCCACAACGATCACGGCTTTAACAAGCATCACAGGCTGTGTAAACAGTGTAAAGTGGGCTCTAAGCGTCAGGGGCAGTTGCCCCCTCAGATTTAAAAAAAAAAAAAAAAAAAAAAAAAAATTTTTTTAGGGGGACCAAATTTTAAGGGGGACAAAATGTCCCCATGTCCCCCTTGTTCCGGCGCCAGTGGCGTCCAGCTGGACTAGCTGCACCAGGCAGGGCTGAGCTGAGTGGAGCAAAATAGAAATTAGAAAAATGAATAGAAATTAAAATCAAGCTGTCAAGCTGAACACAATGTCAGCAGCCGACAACTTGTTTCCACAGGGAGAGCTGCCGGACATAGTATCGGTGCATCCCTACCTTTAACATCTTCTGGTCAAGGGCTGGTCAGAGTCAGCTGTTTAGCGTTCACTCAACATGAACATCTTATCATTTAATCAAACCGTGCCTCTGACCAGACAACAGAGAATGAGCTCCACGTCTGCATAGCCGTTTTCCCACATGCGCTTTTTACCGTTAATGACCGGAAAGCGGTCTAATGCCATCATGTGTGAAAGTTGTTTTCCGGTATAAGCGCGACCCCGTCATCGCGGACATTTCACCAGTTTCGAGCCAGTCAGAAGAGCGGTATGCGCGATAAGGGACACAAGTGTGAAACGTGTCAAGTCATTTGCCGCGACACCGGTCCTTCTCATGGGCGAGGTGTACACACGTTGCTTAATGTTCCAGCGGGCATAATCTAATCATTCGCGCACATTAAAGCAAACTGGCGAAATTATCTTGTGATAATAAGAGTGGTATGTCAGCTTCATGTGTGGGCGTGCCGATTTCCCCCTCTCCCCTCTCTGCTGCCTGCTCGCTCTCTGGCCAGTCCTTCAGTCCTCCTCCTTCAGTCAGCAGCCCGACAGGGACACAGACAGCTCTGAGAGTCTTGCAAGCCGCCCAACGCTTGTTGAGAAAGCAAATGCACGAAGCGAAATGTGGAAGTATTTTGCTTACGTTGCCGACAGCGAAGGCAAGCCCGGACACATCAAACGAAGCCAGTCTGTAAAAAGTGCTTCAACGCGACGCAGGTGAACGGATACACATCGAACCAGCCAGGCTATTTCTCTCAGACACGGATCCCAACTTCTTCAAATATTTCAGTTCAAAGACTGGTTAGCGAATGTGAATGATACAACATACATGCCCTCTTAAGTCAAACGAGTGTGATTTATTGTGTGACAAGGAAACTTATTTCACCATCGGAGTTTTGCCGACCCCCAAAATAAGGAGGATTCCCCATCCAAGTGCACACGTCACTCCCCACCCACTCTGCAGTGCCGCCCCGCCCCCCAACATACAGGCAATTTCGCTGCTATATTCCCACATGCGAGCGCTCAGGCGTGAAGGGAAATTCCGGGAAATGTCCGATATTGACTTACAGGTAATTTTCCGGTACGCACGTGTGAAAACGGCTTATGTGATACATGATTCAGATGTAACGTCACATGATTTAGCACATTATACAACAACAATAACACAATTGGATCTCTTTGGAGGCAATCTCTGTTTATTCTGACAAAAGCAAGCAAATAATAACAATATCCTCTGGTCAAGCGTGAAAATCTACAATTGCACTGACAGATTACGTTCAAATTCACCAGCCATTAATGTTAAATAGTAAATCATTGTATTGTGTAGCAGCATTTTGGCTGATATGTTATTGCAATGATCCCGGGTTAATGACTAAACTCATCAGCTATATGTACCTAACTTTAGACGTCTCAGAAGAGCATACGAGTAACACCTAATGAGCCACATGCAGATTAACGTTACAACACTTTAAACGTAATATATGACAGCATTGTGCCTGTTGGGTCTCCATAACGTTAGCCTCCATGGTGCTCGCCGCTCGGTCGGTGTCATCAGATCAGTCCAGTCCACAGTCCCTAATGGACAGCAGTTATTCATCACTGTTAACGTTACACATTTACAGTTGCAGTTATCTAACGGAGCCAAGCATGGTGGGAATTACGCCCCTCCCACTGGCCATGATGCCCTGAGATCCCTAAGGCCACCTTGGCAGTGCCCTGCTACCAGCCTGCTAATGTAACTTCCTTATGCAAAGGATGTGTCATTGGCTCATTTTAACACACATTTCAGAAAAATCACTCTTCACGATGTCAATAAAACAATGGCCTTTGTGTCCTGGCATGTGGTCTTGTGCCCTAACAAAATTGCGACACTGAAGGTGCCCCCCCCCCCCCCCCCAGATTTTCATAATGCTGGTGGTGTCAAATTAATTTAGACACCTGGTTATCCACCTCAAATAGTGACAGAAGTGAATTTAATGATGAAATAGTGTGTGAAAAATGTAAAAAATATACCGTGTTGGACAATGACTTCAGTCTCCACCTGAACAGTCACAATGCATTATGGGGGAGATGAGTATATTGAGTAAGCCCCCGGTCTGTACTCAGAAATTCTTGTGAATATCTCGCCTACACAAAATTCATATACTGTACAGTGTGAACACACTACCTCTTCAATTTGAGTATCAAAAGTACGCTGAGTAGAGCTATCCGAACAGGCCCATTGACTCTGATTCATAAAGTTGAAGCTGAGGAATATTGTTTGATGTTGAATGGAGGATATGAATCACAGCGTCTGGAAAATCACTGTTATGGAAGTTTATGAAGGGTATTTGTTCATGATCAAAGAGATGATGCTGTCTGACTTTATTTACCCCCCTCCCCCACAGTGTGGACCATGATGCAGAGCGGTGGTTGAAACCAGGCCTGAGGAAGTGTAAGTGTGTATTTAGTTTGATTCAGTTTCTATTGAAATAGAAAGCTCATGTGTGACATCTATTCATTCAAATCCTATTCTGAAACAAGATGGCTGAAACAAGATGTGTCATGATGAAATTGAAGAAATGAACAGTCAGTCTGTTAATACCATAAAACTTCAATTAAAAGCCAAGTCCCATATAGACGATCCCTTTTACTGGCCGGATGTCGCTACACGTTTTGAAAAATAAATGCCCGCCTCAGTATTTATTTATTTATTTATTTATTTAACTTGCATTCAAACGTCAGTCCCAGGTCAGATCACCACAGAGAGAAAAACGTCCTGAAATTCAAGCGGTATTTTTCTTTTCATTTTTGATGAACAAAAGTCAGAAGCAGCAGAGAGACATTTCTCCATTGATTCCAAGAGAGAGAGAATGGTGACAAAATAAAGGTGATCTATGCAGTTTGACTTTCAGCAATTTATTGTTGTTAACATTATTTAAGATGATGATCAGCATCATCAGCCATTGTATCACGATTCATGTTAGTTGATAGCTGATTCACTTCACATTAAAACATGGCCAAAAGCAGCCAATAGGCTACATTCCACACTTTGATTGAGCACATTGGCTTCATTCATCAAAATCCATTACGACCTCACAGCAGCGTTTGACTGCGTTCCACTTGACTCACTTGCTTATTGTAGAATCTCCCATTCGTCTCCTCTGTCTCTCCTGCGCTCTTTTTAAAGGAAATCAAGGAAATCCACTTCCTTCCTCTTCAATCCATTCAGTCTTAAATAGGTGACTTGACTAAACCTCAACATATAGACAGTTTTCACAGAACTGTGTTGCTAGGAACAGTTTGAAACCTGTTTCCTGCCAGCTATTGTATTAGCAAACACTGCAACAGGAAGTATAGGGGTAATTTAGAATGTTTATGTTGTCTGTGTGGGTCAGGCTTTTTAAAGGCCGGCACCAAACCAAACCGTTAAGAGAGCCAGCTCGCCCTGTTAAAATATGTGACAATGGCGACCCCAACCCAACCTGGCAGCCTGCAAACTACAATCTAATTTAACTCTCGATTATAGGGAGGAGAGACTGGAGATGATGGAGGCATTTTAATAATGCTAGCAATCCTAAGAGACTCTAGAGACGATGCGCCATGGGCGGAACATGTTGTGGGATTTGATTATGTCACGGTTTGTGTTACAAATCGCTGATGATGTCACGATTTGCTAACACTGCCCGCCTTAGACAATTTTAATGACTCTGGAGACAATGTGCCATGGGCTCAACATGTTCTGGGATTTATGATGTCACAATATGGGTCACAAATCAGTGATGATGTCACTGAGTAGCTCACACGCTCAATTTCTAGGGTGGAGACTCTGGAGACGATGCGCCATTCGGACGAGGCCTCAAATGTTACGGTCGCAAATGGATGTATATATTTTCATTAAGTAATTTTGGCATCGTTTGTTGTCTAGGGGTGAAACATACATCTTCCATGCTAACCATATAGCACACATAAATGGTATATCAGTTTACCTCGACCCTCATAGCTGTTGACCAACCCTCTCTCTCGGTCAGGCTCACTTGGCCCGGCGCCCAGGCATCGTTGTATTGGTCTGGAAACCAACGTGAACAGGCAAATCCGTAGATTCCAAAACAAATGTCATATACTAATTTGAATGAAATTGTGCAATGGATACTGTAATCTCCATGCGTAATGTGATGCGATCTCCACACCATCGCATCATACATCACATCAACACCATCGCATACCAATAACACTGTGTTCTATAACTGTCACATCCTCGCTCTCTCTCTCTCTCTCACACACACACACACACAAACACACACACACACACACGCAAACAAACAAACACACACACACACACACACACACAGACAGAGGGGCGCAGAGCAAATGAATGGGCGTTCCCAAGTCATCTGCTATTCTCCGTGATGCGCAGAATGTCACTTGCGCTCGCGCAGCAACAGTGATTCATGCAGGATTAACTAAGAGGATTAATTAATTAAATGATTCAAAGACGTGGTGAGCTTGGTGAGGCCGTTAACATCCACACAACCAATCAATGTTGCTTCTTTCATTCCCTCCAATTCATTTGTGTAAATGCCAGGTTGTCCGTGTGCATCAGACATATCCAAAACACAGCGGTCATTATAGATACATCTACTAATCCTTTGTAGGTTAACACATTAAGTGCCAGAGACGACCTAACTCGTCTTACATAATCCAGCGCTTAAGTGCCAAGGACGAGCTAACTCGTCTTACATAAACATTTTTTTTTTTTGACGGTGGGACATCAATCAACCCCTTTTACATCTTCGAGATAACTATTTGGAGCAAGAGCATGTGTGTAATCTATTTTACCGACCACTAAGTGGCGACAGATACAGAGAGAAGCCACAGCCACGGGACCCGTAGCAGCCGCCTCCCGCGGAAATGGCTTGGCGATTTTACAGTCAGGAGCCCGGAGACACACACACAGAACGGACAGAGATCCCCTCCCCCCCAGAGCCGCGGATCAACGCGCGAACACACACACACACACACACACACACACACACACACACACACACACACACCGCGGGAGCAAGCCATTCAAGGAAATGGCTTGCCGATTTTACAGTAATCCATTTCAGACTCGTCCCCGCACGCAGGCAAGCAGGCAGGCAGGCACGCAGACAGACAGGCAGGCAGCACAACGCGCTTCTGACACGCCCGCTGTTAGGAGGAAGGAGGAGAAGACACACGGAGGGAGGAGTTTGAATGAGAGGGGTGTTTCCTGTTGTTATGGAGGAAATTACTGTTCAAAACTATTGTTTAGAATGTCTGACGGTCTTACTGATGCCAAAAATGAATGGTTAAAGTGACTGTTTCACAAAAAGCCATTTATCTCTGAATAAATTTCCAGACGCTGAAACCATGCTGTACTCAACGGCTAATATCTACATAACTACTAACTCTGCAAACTAACTCTTTTAGACAGAGAAAGCACACATTCTATTAGTTATTTTTAGATGATTGGTGTTCATGAATTCTTAACAGAAAAGAATCCTCGGCTGTTCTAAAATGAGCCAGAATCGTCAAAAACACCCCTGGCACAACTTACCTACAGGAATGAAAACATGGCTGGCATTCAATGTGTTAATACAACAGGGCTTATTACATTGTAGCCTATATATTTATATCATCACTCTGTTTAGGCTAAAACATATGTTGTGCCTAATCTAATGTCCACATTCTAACTGCACGCTTACTGTAATTAGAGGTTTCCTTCATCATAGGCTATAACATACACATGTAAACAATGTGTGTTTCTTTAAGGGATGTGTGAGAATTAAATTCTAGCCTATTTCAGTATATCAAAATGGTCCACGTGTGGGGTTCATCTTAATAGGCTATATCATGCATGCAGGGAAAGAGGTTACTTACTGTAGGCTATCAGCCAACACAAGTCATCTACTGTTAATACACTACAGGGGCCAGTTGCACCAACTGGTCTTACACTGGTCTTAAGCTAAGTTGGTCGTAACTTTACGACCTAACAGCTACGCCGGTTGCACCAAGACGGCTTAAGCCTTCTTTTCAGCCAGTCTCTCTCCCTCAGTCTCTCCCCCCCTCTCTCTCTCCCCCTCTCTCTCTCCTTCAGTCTCTCTCCCTCAGTCTCTCTCTCCCTCAGTCTCTCTCTCCCTCAGTCTCTCTCTCCCTCAGTTGCTCTCGTCTCCCTCTCTCTCTCCCTCTCTCTCTCTCTCCCTCTCTCTCCCTCAGTCTCTCTCTCTCCCTCAGTCTCTCCCGCTCTCTCTCCCTCAGTCTCTCCCCCCCTCTCTCTCTCCCCCTCTCTCTCTCTCCCTCAGTCTCTCTCTCTCCCTCAGTCTCTCCCGCTCTCTCTCCCTCAGTCTCTCTCCCCCTCTCTCTCCCTCAGTATCTCTCCCACTCTCTCTCCCTCAGTCTCTCTCCCCCTCTCTCTCCCTCAGTATCTCTCCCGCTCTCTCTCCCTCAGTCTCTCACGCCTCTCTCTCTCCTCTCTCTCCCTCTCCATCTCCCTCTCTCTCTCCCTCAGTCTCTCCCACCTCTCTCTCTCTTCTCTCTCTCCCTCAGTCTCTCTCCCCCTCTCTCTCCCTCAGTCTCTCTCCCGCTCTCTCTCCCTCAGTCTCTCTCCCCCTCTCTCTCCCTCAGTCTCTCTCCCCCTCTCTCTCCCTCAGTCTCTCTCCCGCTCTCTCTCCCTCAGTATCTCTCCCGCTCTCTCTCCCTCAGTCTCTCACGCCTCTCTCTCTCCTCTCTCTCCCTCTCCATCTCCCTCTCTCTCTCCCTCAGTCTCTCCCACCTCTCTCTCTCCTCTCTCTCTCCCTCAGTCTCTCTCTCTCCCTCAGTCTCTCCTGCTCTCTCTCCCTCAGTCTCTCTCCCCCTCTCTCTCCCTCAGTCTCTCTCCCCCTCTCTCTCCCTCAGTATCTCTCCCGCTCTCTCTCCCTCAGTCTCTCACGCCTCTCTCTCTCCTCTCTCTCTCTCTCTCTCTCTCTCTCTCTCTCTCTCTCTCTCTCTCTCTCTCTCTCTCTCTCTCTCTCTCTCTCTCTCTTGCAGCTTTCACAGTAACATTTATGGGATAATGAACTTAAACAAAACTATTACCACTGCAGGAATATTTAGTTTTTAAAGTATAATCCATCAAGTGTGATATTGTCAGCAAGTCAAGTCACAGCAGCTCTATGAGCAGTAGCAGGCAGCAAACATCACTATTGAGTAGAAAATAATCACAACATGGCACAACGTGCTGTCATTTAAAGAAATAGGCGCGACCTTTGGTTTCATGTTGACAGCAAAGAATACGTTGCTGTGTGAGCTGTCCTGGTGAATGCCTGGCTGTGTTTAGTGAGGTGGAGCTGCTGAAACAGGTGCAGGAGAGCTGGCTGCAGAACACGCTCTGCCCAGAAGGTAAAAAGACCGGTTTGGAGAGTTCTGGGCGGTTCCCAGCAGTTTGAAGTCGATGATAAACTACTTTTTGTGTTGCCAGTAGGTGGCGGTATGCCAAACTGCACGAAATCTCGAACTGCACTCTGCCGGGCTAAAATCCCCCATGCACACACACACACACACACACACACACACACATACAGTACACACGCACATGCTCAAACGCACACACACACATACAGTACACACGCACGCACATGCTCACATGCACACACACGCACACACACACACACAGTACACACGCACATGCTCACATGCACACACACACACACACACACACACACACAGTACACACGCACATGCTCACATGCACACACACACACACACACACACACACACACACACACATACAGTACACACGCACGCACATGCTCACATGCACACACACACACACACACACACACACACACATACAGTACACACGCACATGCACTTCATTCAGTGATTGAAGCAAATAAAAGGCTATTAATTGAAGTTTGATGGTAAATCAGCCAATAATAAACACAACAGATGTGTTAGATGAGAAGCTGCTGTT
>NC_139645.1:35763617-35786117 GCF_964638095.1 Poromitra crassiceps
TCTCCCGTCTTCTACTCATGATGCACTGCATGAGTGCATCAGATGCACTGGCGCTCTTGTGTTTAGTCCGGGTTGCTTTCACACAACAAACGAACCGCGCCAGAGTTCACTTGGAAGCGAACCGAGACCCACGTTTTCAAGCGCGCCAGAGTTCGTTTGTTTGTTCCGCAACAGAGTTCGTTTGCGCTTTCACACCAGCCCAAACAAACCGAACTATCCGAGGAAACGAACTCTGGCGCGGTTAAAGCGGACTAAACAGCTTATATGTGAAAGCGAACTAAGAGGAGTGCACTGCCTCATGGTGTTGTGTCACAAAGTGTGGTGAAATATTGACTCTTATTTTAGATGTGTATTCTTGTGTTTAAATATGCGCAAATGTTAATAGCGGTAATTATTACCAATTTACATATTTTAAACACCTCGTTATCAGACTTATGGAGTTAACGCAGTAATGAGTCCAGAGGTCACACTTCCGGTTTGTACGTGTAAAAGGCAATGGGTTTTTGTATGGGGATTTTGGTTAAACACATGAAATGAGGTCTGTGGTTAACAAAAGTTTATGACGCACCAAAGTTTGTGTTCAGTAAGATAATCTTCACAAACGAAAACCACTTTTATGGATTTGAAGTGTAATAACCAAAATCCCCATACAAAAATCCCATTGCCTTTCCCCCTACGAACCAGCATGCTGGTCATTTCTGGGTAAGCCTAGAAGAATACATCAACCCTGCGATACTCTATTCATTATGACTTCCTTTTTTGTTATTTTTTCTCTTGTACTGTTGCTTTTCTTTCCCTTATCTATAGTTTGCTTGTTTCCTTTCTCTTGTTTTCATCATATTGTTTGCTTTGTACAGATTATTATTAATATTGGTTTTCTGAGGTAGAGACCCTGTATAAACCCATCTTGTGTTTCCTGTCTCTACCCGCACATTGTTTTTGCTGTATTCAATTTGTCTGTTTCTGTATATGAGCAAATAAATAAATAAAATAAAAACACTTCTGCCATCAAGGCTACATTACTAGTTAAATGTCCTTTGCTTTCATTGTTTATATATATTGTTTTCCAGCAACCATGATAAGTCTTCAGATCCATCAATGTGTGCTGAAACTCCCTGTCTTGACTCAACATTCACAATAGAATCTTTGAACGTTCTAAACTGGACTCTGCCTGCTTTATTCTTCAAGTGAATCAGTGAGTGGGGAACAAATTAACCAGGTGGAAGAACTAGTTTTTAGCTGTCATTAGTGTATCAGCCTCAGGAGATGTTTGTGTGGTAGCTACACTGTATCAGCCTCAGGAGATGCTTGTGTGGTAGCTACACTGTATCAGCCTCAGGAGATGTTTGTGTGGTAGCTATACACTGTATCAGCCTCAGGAGATGCTTATGTGGTAGCTACACTGTATCAGCCTCAGGAGATGCTTGTGTGGTAGCTACACTGTATCAGCCTCAGGAGATGTTTGTGTGGTAGCTATACACTGTATCAGTCTCAGGAGATGCTTATGTGGTAGCTACACTGTATCAGCCTCAGGAGATGCTTGTGTGGTAGCTACACTGCTGCTGCTGCTTCTGTGTCTTGACTGACATTAGGTGAACGTTGCTCTCCTGACTGATGAGGCTGCTTTAACGTCTGCCAGGCCACCATGCGCCACAGAGAACACACGCTGACATCATCTTGCAGTTGGCTTGTCAATCAAATCTGATGCTCTAATAAAAAATAACCCTAACCCAACGCGATTGTAGTTGCTAAACTCACTGCGCTCAGTAAACTGCCATTGTTAAAGTTAAAGGTGTTAAAGTCAGTTTGAAGCGGGTGAGTCGGTCCCGTTTGTGCCGCTTTGCGCTATGAACTCTTTAGGCTACTACTGACTACGAACGCACCCTTTGTATTCATTTTCATTTTATCTGGAAGTGGATCACCACTGTTTTGTGCTGTTATGGTTATTAGCTTAGTCACTCACATCTACACTAGCTTCACTGCTGCTACTTTTAGCTAAATCTCGCTTCACCCAAAATGTTATTCACATAAAAAGACTATATCCACAATGTTAATTATTTTAGAGGATTGATTGATTGATTGATTGATTGAAACGATTTATTTCAAACAGTTAAAACAATACATAAAGTGAAAAAACAGTAAACATAACAGTCTAATAGACTTCATCAAAAGAAAAAATACGTAAACGCAAACATAAAAAAGGTGAACTGTTTGAAAAGGGGCAGGAAGAAGCCTAGGCTTATCGAGTCCAGCCCCCCAATCATTCATAAACAAAATCATACATCCCTATATTATATGCCTATCCCACCTCTTACACTCCTCCCCACATGCTCATGCATACACATAAATACATATATATGCATGTATATACACAAACTGACCCATACACATACACACATACACATAGGATCTTGAACTGGAGACATCAAATGGAATTCACGGTTTTGCTAACTACAGTATGACCTGTGATAGTGGTGGTAAAAACAGCTCACTGCCATAACAGCTACATGACATGTAGCTAAGCAACAAGATTGAGGGATGGCTAACAATGCTAACTTTAGCTGCCTGGTAGCCAACAATGCAAACTATGCCTATAATAACTGACAGCATTTAATTTTCACACGTTTGAAAAGGGGGATTGATGCTCTACTACTAATGCTCTACTGCCATGAATTTTGTAAAACAAATATTAATAATCATATAATCATAATTATCATAATGATTTTAGGGTTGTCCCGATACTAGCCTACGTAGCCTGCAACAAGATCGAACACTTTCTGTTCAATTTACAGGTTAACATTAGTTGCTCTTCTAGCACACAACACAGTGCTGTGGAACAAGCAAAGGCTTACCAGATGGCTGTAATATGTGCTACGTGTCCCGTAATCCATACTGCCTTAAAGTTTAACGTTTTAAAAGTGGAACGCAACATTAATGTCTGTGAAATTAGCGACAATTCTTACAAATTCACTTCCGGTTTATTTGTTTGGCCTTCAAAATAAAAGCACGATAAAGTTCGTTTTTACAATAAACATTAAAGTAGTAATCTAACTATATGAACATAATGAACATAAGAACATGAGGAACCTCTACCTCTAGTTTAATGTTTGAATGAAAATAGACCAGCAGAACAAATACAAAGGAGATGAACAGATATGTGGTTCAAATGGTTGATTCATAGCCAGTGTTGGGGGTAACGTGGGGGTAACTCATTACAAAAGTAACATATTACATGCAATATATTACTTTTAGCAGTAACTCAGTAATATAACTTATTACTTATAGGATTTCAGTAATATTATACCAGTTACTTTGTCAAGTAACTCAAGTTACAAATTGATCAAATCAAAGCACATATTTAAAAAAGATAGTTATTTCCTAATCAAACTGTGTGTTTTTATGCAAATAACCACTATAGATGACAATAACAAAGGAAAAGAATAACATTTAGAATTTGGGATTGTTTACACTGATTTCAAGGCAGTTGAAATTATTTTTCGGGATGGTTCCGGGGCGGTAATGTCATTCTGCTGCTGCTGTTGTTTTGGTAAAAGTAATGCAAAAGTAGTGTAATAAGTAACGAGTTACTCTACACAGAAAGTAATATTGTAAAGTAACGTATTACTTTCAAATGAAAGTAACTAGTAATATGTAGTATATTACATTTTGAAAGTAACTTGCCCAACAGTGTTCATAGCATATTTCTTTATTTAATGGGAAACCTTGTTTCCTTATTTAATTGGAAACTTTTGATTATAAGGCATCAAGAGAAGAGACAATCAAGTATAGGCAATAGCCATTATGCAAAATTTGTGTGGTCTTGTGAAAACCATACATATATAAGGCTGTGTGTGGCTGCTCTAACCTGCTAACATGGCCGCCGAAAAGAAAACCAACAGGTTCCACCAAACACATGCTGCTCACGCAGGATGTGTCCCGGGTGTTACAGTGTAGTTGGAGCAATTTAACTTCCCAAGACATTAACATCTGTGTGACTTCCATCGCAGCCACACATCATCATTCAATCAGAATCCTACCTGAACAGGTGATTACATTCACCTGTGTCACTCACAGGCTTCATTCAGCTGCCTGCTGCTGCTCAACACAAACGCATGCGTGATTCAACAATAGACCCTTCTCATGGGGGCCATTTTGTGTAAAAAAGGCAGGATAAACACAGGTGCAAGCAAAACACTAATGAGGGTTTCAAACTTCCATGATTGGAATTTGGAGTTATTTCAGTGGGTGTGAGTACTTGCCTTGATAGACAACTCCTTCAGACAATCAGTGTCGCCAAATCCAGTCCTTAAGCCAATCAGTTAAATCAAAATCCACTTGGAAGATCAGTAAAAACGTAGAAACTCCGCTGTTGCATACTCCTGTGTCCTGTTGTTGTGTCATTGTTGTTATTGAGTCTATTTCTACCATAACTGCACTTATCGCTGTCTAAACTTGACGAACATTGATGTTACTGCTCGAGCCGCAAAGCCCTGGGAGCAGCCATTACTGCTTTGCCGATGATTGGCCGGTTACGATGTCAACTACGAGACGGCTCCCTGATTGGTGCACTATGGAATTTCTGAAAACACCTGCAGCCCCGGTCCCGCAGAAAGAAAAAGAAAAAAGAAAAGTGAGTTGACGTGAGCGGATGGTTTACCAGGCTAGGAGTTCACTAGCTGTCGTAGACAAATGTCCAATGTGGGAATGAGACCATGAGCGTTTTGCTGGAGTTGTGGCGCGCTCGCGTCATCTCAATCGTTTGGTGTACATACAAAGACAAGTCTTGTTGATTCTCAGTTGATTTAATATGCTATTACATTGTTATCCATTTACATTTTCACACTCTTTTACAAAACAGAATGACACCAATAACATCATCATAATTGGTACAGTATGTAAATGTATCCCAACACGTCTGAGGAATGTGACTTTCCATGAGTCCCTGACGCGTTTTCAACAGTTTGTTGTTTACACAGTATTTACACATCTGAACTGAGCTAACGGGCACCTGGACCCGGCACAGGAACCACGTGTTTGTAGCCATCTTATGCCGCCTTCCAGTTGTTCTGGGAACTAGGAATTTACCAGCTCACTTCACGGGAACGCCCCTGTGAGTTACCTGAACTGGGTTTTCCTGCTCTGAACTCGGGGGAACTTCACCAGCACCGACCTCAAAATCCAAGATGGCAGCTCCGTGCTTCAACAGTAGGCTAGTGAAAGCTGTAGTAATAGTAGTTTATTAGTACTTCTGTCTTATTTGTCTCATTACATCACTTGTACACACGGTACTGTCTACATTGTATCTATGTTGCTAGCGTGTTTGTGCAAAATACTGCGTAATGCATTGACCTGGCTAGAGCTAACCCTGGCTGCTTTTGCGACTGTTTTACTGGAACGCGGTCAACTTGGGTGTGACGTCATTCAACTGTGAAATTCCTAGTTCCCAGTACAACTGGAATGCACCATTAGTTTGGAGTGTGTGCGTCTCCTTTGTGGATTTAATGCAGGGGAAAATCCCAGCATGCACAGCACTGGGACAGGACAGAAAGTGCAGTCCCTCCTCCAACCTGCTATTTTTGCTTTATGTTTAAAAGGGCACTGGCCCAAACCTACATGTGTTCAGTTCAACATACAACACAATCAGCCTACATGTGTTCAGGTCAACATACAACAACAACCAGCCTACATGTGTTCAGGTCAACACACAACACAACCAGCCTACATGTGTTCAGGTCAACATACAACAACAACCAGCCTACATGTGTTCAGGTCAACAACAACAACAACCAGCCTACATGTGTTCAGGTCAACATACAACAACAACCAGCCTACATGTGTTCAGGTCAACACACAACACAACCAGCCTACATGTGTTCAGGTCAACATACAACACAACCAGCCTACATGTGTTCAGGTCAACATACAACACAACCAGCCTACATGTGTTCAGGTCAACATACAACACAATCAGCCTACATGTGTTCAGGTCAACATACAACACAACCAGCCTACATGTGTTCAGTTCAACATACAACACAACCAGCCTACATGTGTTCAGTTCAACATACAACACAACCAGCCTACATGTGTTCAGTTCAACATACAACACAACCAGCCTACATGTGTTCAGTTCAACATACAACACAACCAGCCTACATGTGTTCAGGTCAACATACAACACAACCAGCCTACATGTGTTCAGGTCAACATACAACACAACCAGCCTATGGACAAATGCTTAAAGGGATAGGCCAACTTTTTGAGAGATTCACATATTTGCCATATTGCCCATACATAAACAAGATAACCAATGCCTTTACCATAACTCTGCATACAGTACACTGTGAGGCACAGCCATCCAGTTAGTTAGATTTGCAAATGGCAAACGAGGAAGTAACTTGAGTTACTTTTGCTTAGTTTGGCTAATCTGTTTAGTTCTCGCTGCGTGGATTTACTATGAAAATGACCGTTTCACGGAACTTTGGATTATTATTTCATCAAGTGGTAAGTACACGAGTCACAACATGTAAATGTGAGTGTTTGTGGCGCTGTTGCAATGTGTATTTTAGGCGACTGAACGGGAGTATGCAGCTGTACCGGTCACCCCCGTTGTAGCGCTAGCTAAGTAGCAGCGATGGCTACCGCTCTTTGTAGGGCACGCAGATTGAAAATAAAACCATCGACAATATGATAATGGCCTAAAGTCCCAAAATGTTGGTGTATCCCCTTAAACCTGATATATAGGCTAACTGGGTTGGATTTAAACACACCTGAACACCAATTTATCCGCTGGATCATAGTAAGTCATATGGCACAAAAATAAGTTAGTGGTACCATATTAAGTCACTACAACCCTACTGTAGTAAGTCAATGGGACAACAGGAAGTCAAATTGACCATAATTCAGTTGTACCAGCGTAATTCATTGGGGCCATAATAAGTCATGGGACCACAGTAAGTCAGTGTGGCCATAGAAGTCATGGGACCATAGAAAGTCCATAGGACCATAATGAGTCACTTGGACCATAACAAGTCAATGGGGCTGGATAAAGTCAATAGTAAGTTCATAGGACCACAGTAGGTCAGCGGGACCATGATATGATACGTAAATGGGCCCATAGTAAGTCAGTGGGAGCATAATCAGTCATTAGGGCCTTATGAAGTCAGTGAGGCCACAGGAAGTCAATGGGCCCACAATAAGTGAATGGGACCATAACGTCAGTGGGACCATATTTCTCTATTTTATTTGACCTTTATTTATACAGGGTGAAGCCCTTGAGAGCAAGCTCTCATTTTCAAGGGTGCCCTGTTACAATAAACATTTATAAAAACTACAATATGTCAATGGGACCACTAAGTCAATGAGGCCACACAAAGTTGGTGGGACTCCAATAGGTCAATGAGACCAAAGGAAGTCAGTAGGTCCAAGGGACCATAGTAAGTCAATGTGACCAATGACCATATTAAGTCAATGTGACCAATGACCATAGTAAGTCAATGTGACCATAGTAAGTCAATGGGACCATAGTAAGTCAATGGGACCATAGTAAGTCAGTGGGACCATGGTAAGTCAATGGGACCATAGTAAGTCAATGGGACCATAGTAAGTCAATGGGACAAGGGTCATTGTAGTGATGAGGTGCCTCTGGGAAAATCAAGTGCTGTAGATGTGGAAACAGGGCCACTGCCAGCCAGCAAATGGCAAACATTTCTCAAATAACATCCATCTATCTGTGTGTAATGTTAAACACAGCATGTTTAGTGGTAACTAAGTACTGTATCATGCGTATGGTCAGCTTAGAAATCTGTCTAAGGGTGCTTTCTCACTGGTGCCCCAGTACCGTTCCCCAGCACACTTCTCCCCAAATTGACCCCAGTTTCGGAACGTTTGATGAGTGTGAACATTACATTCCGCTCCCGGGAAAAAGTGGTCCAGACCCCAGACCACCTTGAAAAGGTGACCATAGTAAGTCAATGTAAGTCAATGGGACCATAGTAAGTCAATGGGACCATAGTAAGTCAATGGGACCATAGTAAGTCAATGGGACCATAGTAAGTCAGTGGGACCATAGTAAGTCAATGGGACCATAGTAAGTCAATGGGATCATAGTAAGTCAATGGGACCATAGTAACTCAGTGGGACCATAGTAAGTCAATGGGACCATAGTAAGTCAATGGGATCATAGTAAGTCAATGGGACCATAGTAAGTCAATGGGACCATAGTAAGTCAATGGGACCATAGTAAGTCAATGGGACCATAGTAAGTCAGTGGGACCATAGTAAGTCAGTGGGACCATAGTAAGTGGGACCATAATAAGTCAGTGGGACCATAGTAAGTCAATGGGAACATAGTAAGTCAATGGTCCGGGTAGCGCTTTGGCGTGCCGGGGAACGGAACACTTGCGAATGTGAACGCCAACTGTTCCGAACCACATAGCCCACACACGTGCGAGGATACACTCCAGGCGTAGTTGATGACACAAGTGCACTCTGTTCCGTTTCCGAGCGCGGAAGAAATGTAATGTGAAAGCTGACCAGCGGGGGAGAGGGGAGAGGGGACAATCGTGCCCGGGCACGGAACGGAACAGAACGGAACGAAAGCAATCGTTCCCAGTGAGAAAGCAGCCTAAAAATCTGCGGGTGGTTCAAATAACATCCATCTACTGTATCTGTCAATATGACTTCTGCTAATGTTAAACACAGCATGTTTAGTGGTAAGTACTGTATCATGCTAATGTTAAACAGCATGTTTAGTGGTAAGTACTGTATCATGATGTTAAGAGCACCTTGACAAAGTTCACAGTGGTATGAGAACATTTCCAAACATCAAGCTCAATACAAACAGAGGGGCTCAACTCATAAAGCAAATGAAGAGACAAAGAGAGCTGAAAATGACTTGAAAACATTTAAGAATAGCCAGCCTGTGTTCTAAAGACACAGCTTGTTCTTTAGAGATGGCTATTCTTCCCCAGTTGACAGAAACAAAAGTGTCATTTCTCCCCCTCCTCCTGTCTCTCTGTCTTGAAAATATTGGTAGAAAAGACAGTGAAGATGAGGACGTGTCATAAGTGTGGCTGCTCTCTCTAATATTAACATGAAGGCACCTACAGCATCTCTCAGAGGAGAAAGAGAAGGGATAGAGACACTGCAGAGCACGTCATCATTCAGACACCACGCCCAAAACGGGGGGAAACAAAAACTCCCCCCAATCCTGGTGTTCTCCTATGTCACGTGTTGCACACAAAGATCTTATATACAGAAGATGAACACTCCAACTTACTTCCTTGACAGCTAGATTTATTGTTCTTCTCGCAAATTCTCAATGGCTTCCTTGTTTTGCTCGGGAGTAAAAAAAAAACTTTAATTGGCGACCATTTTTTACATTTGTTGTCTGCGCGGCTCACCACACAACAGCTTTTAGCTATGTTTAATTCAAGGAAAATGACGCTGGTGTATGGAAGTGAATGGAGAGGTTTCCCCCGTGATGGGCGTGGCCTATTTCATGCAGTGTCTCAATGCAAAGAGTAACGAACAAGAGCACAGGGCGTGTCAAGCAGAAGGAATGGGCATGAGATAGCTAGAGACACAGAGCATCCAAACTAGACCAACATTATGTGGAGAGTTAAACAGAGCAGCTGCAGTAATAGAAGAGTATTGCTAAGTGCAGTCAAATCCCTGTATATTCCCCCCATAAACGTTATTCAGCAAAATGTATTACACACGCAAACTAACCACACAGGCCAATCCAACATAGCAAAATACAATGCTCCCACATTTCAATAAGGCACAATAGCGCAAGTATTTTGTTTGACTAAAAAAAAGTACCAATCTCGGAAATGAAAGCAGAATTTTAAAAGATGAAGGCTCCTTGAATGAGGAGAAGGGAGAAGTTCCACATGACAGAGTAGACTTGAGATTCTGCTGAGGGGGAAGGGGTGGACGGTACCAACAATCCAACTAATAAAGATCTGTCTTAGCTGGATGTCTGAACCTCCATATGACCATCCACTCCCTTTATACTGGGGGTCAACACAGACCCATTCAAATTGCATCTGGACAAGAACAAGGGTGAAGCCATCTCTTCACCATTCAGGAACTGACCAAACGTAAAAGGGGAGAAAGTAATGAAAAGGTATGGAGTATTGGCAGGAAGGAGGGAGCTCTTGGTTGACCGCAGTGCTCAGTCTTCGGCTTTGGAGGCGGTGAGGCATTCGGTCTCTGAAGGGTCTTCCTGAGGAAACACCACGTAACACACCTTCTGGCCCATGTAGGTGACTCTCTCTGCAACACAACAGACAAGAACAGCACTTTTACTGGACAGAGAGGGGTAATACAGTTAAAGGAGAATTCAGTTTTTTTTTACAACCTGTACCTTATTTCCGGATTTAAATATGATTTTTAAGTCAACCACTAAGCCAGGGGTGGCCAAACTTTTTTGGTTGTGGGCCGCATACAGAAAAATATAAAGAGTTGCGGGCCAAACAATATTTTTCAAACAATAGTTTTCGCGGAAAAAAAATTGGACCAGAAAACCCTTGTGCCATCAAAAATTCAATTTCTACCTAAATAAATATATGACACATAGTTTATTGATGTGCTCACCTATTACAATGGGTATTTCTGTATGTTTTCAAATTTTTCAAACTTTTCCTGTGCCAACAGGTTAAGACAGAGATAATTTAACATAACATTAGTATTAAATGTTTTTTTTATAAATAGACCAGGTCAGGGTAGTCAAGTATAACCCCTTTTCAATGGTTTTAAATAGAAAAAACTAAATGGGGGGAATCAGTTTTTTTGTTTTTCTTTCTTTTTCTTTCTTTTTTTGTTTTTCCGTTTTTTTCCCGTTTTCGTTTTCCATTTTAAACTTTAAAACAGAAAAACGTTTTTAGCACAATTTTCTTTTCTTTTTTTTGTGCTAAATTCATGGCGGGCCACATAAAAACTAGGGATGGGCATCGAATTTCGAATTTTCGAATAATCGTTGTTATTATCAAGGTCGACTTTTATTATTGAAATTCGAAATTCGAATTTTTTTTTTTTTTTTTTTTTTTTTAGTGAAATGTTGCATTGTCTCCCCTGATTCTAAGTATAGTCAAATCGCTTGGTTTGAGCAAGTAAAACAATTTTTATAAGCATTTTAAGCAAGGTTTATGGAAAAATGAATGGCGGATGAAATCCCATGAAGAGGGAGAGGGGGTGACTTTGGCACCCCTTTGGCACTCAGACCTGAGCCTACTAAATATTTAATGAACCACTCATGATTGTCAAAACTGTTTTTTATTTTCGAAAATGTCAATGTCATGTAACATGTTCTTTACTTCAGTGGTGCAATGCTTGTTTGAGCTAAAAATCCACAGCAGAAGCTTTTTATATTAATTAATAAAGCCGTAGACTTAGAATCAGGGGAGACAATGCAACATTTCACTCACAAAAAAAAAAAAAAAAACATTTTTTTTTTTTTTTTACATTTTTTTTTTTTTTTCGAATTTCGAATTAAATTCGAATTTGGCCAGCGAATTTCGAATAGTGTTTTTGCTAGAAATGCCCATCCCTAATAAAAACGGGCAGCGGGCCGCAGTTGGCCCGCGGGCCGTAGTTTGGCCACCCCTGCACTAAGCTAAGTTAATCTCCGCACAAGAGAGAAGAATCACTCTTCTGATGACCTAAAGCTACAGGCCCATGGTGCAGATCGACTCACCGACCACTCTGTAGACCCATTTGGGTTTTTTCTTCCATTGAACACCCAGGAAGTAGACGGGGACGCCGGTCAGCATGATGACCATTCCCAGACCGCAAACCACCGGCTCAGAGTACAGACTGAAGCCTAGCAGCACCGCCCAGAACAGCATGTAGCTGATGGGAATCAACATGTTTACCTGCGAAAAACAACAACAAAACACACATATCAACATGATCACCTGCAAACAACAACAAAACACACTTTTCAACACTATTTCTATTTTCTTCTTTGCAACTCCATCTGGGATGCACACACATTCATATCTCAATAGGATAAAACATGTCTGCACATTATTTCTGCTTGCGTGTATATATATAGAACTAGAAATACCACATTGTGGTTGTATGTCGCCGCCCACAACTCAGCAGTCTACATCCAGTCTGTCCAGACACAAGCACTTCCCCCTTACTCGGACCAAAACGTTAAAAAAAATTGCGGATTTAAAGAAAATATTTTTTCAATGTAGTTTTTTAAAGTTTTGGTCAGAGTGAAATGTTGTATGGTCTCTCCCGATTCTAAATATAGCTGAACCGTTTGGTTTGGCATTTTACAAAATGTCTATGGGAAAATAAATGGCAGATAAAAATCTCTGGTACAGTGCCGAAGCAGGAAGTAGGGGGGTCACTTTGCCTCTCTATTGGCAGGCTGTTGTACCTTGATGGGTCTCATGAGGTTGGGTTTCTTCCAGCGGAGGTAGAGGAGCCCGGCGATAGTCACCCCGTACGACAGGTAGTTGATGAAGGAAACATAGTTGATCAGGTTGTGTGTCTCTCCAATACACATGATCACTATGGTGGCACTGCACTGTGGGAGACACAGGAAGGGTCAAAGGTCAAGCACATTTTAAACTGTTGGGCTGAAAACAGGCAGAACAGAACCACTAACAGGCAGAACAGAACCTTGACAAAAACAGAACTGTGGAGTGCACAGGAACGAGGAGACAGATCTCTGGATCTTGGTGTGTGGACTTGGTGTGCTCTGTCAACAACAGAGTTGACTCAAACTTGCCAAACTCGCCCAATAATAAGTGCATAAATTATCTTATCAAGGTGAGTAAACGCTATGTTGTATTGAAAAAGGTGTGTAATAAGAAGTGCATAAACAATCTTATCAAGGTGAGTAAACGCTATGTCGTATTGAAAAAGGTGTGTAAACGGCATTTGCATGCATTTAGCCTCCACTACAGCCCTGACTACACTGACCCAAGACCCTCCTCTCACTACTGTATAATTAGCTGACTTGGTGGTGCAGTACTCACACAGACCAGCAGGGCGGGGATAGGAGTGCAGTTCTTCAGGTGGATCATAGCCAGCAGGTAGGGCAGGTGACCCTCTCTGGCCCCTGAGAAACACAATCTGCAAATACACATAGTGTATATCAATATTAATATTATAATGGATATGGTGATATGAGTCTTTATCTTATCTTAGATATGTTCCTGTAGTATGGTGATATGGCATAAGTGTTGTGTTGTAAAGGCTGCAGAACAGTAAAGTGATGTAATGTTCTGAACTTACCAGACTGTTCTAGCTGTTCTATTATTTGTCTTTACCCACTTAGTCATTATATCCACAATATCCCTACAATATTGTCGCAAAATCAGTATTGAGGTATTTGGTTAAAAATATTGTGATATTTGATTTTGTCCATATCGCCCAGCCCTACCTATGCTAATAATAATCATCATCATCATCATCATCATCATCATCATCATTCTGTGTGTGTGTGTGTGTGTGTGTGTGTGTGCGTGTGTGTGTGTGTGTGTGTGTGTGTGTGTGTGTGTGTGTGTGTGTGTGTGTGTGTGTGTGTGTGTGTGTGTGTGCGCGTGTGTGCGTCTGTGTGTGTTGACCTGGAGGAGGTGAACAGGTATCCATTGATTCCTCCGAAGGTGGACAGAGCTACAGAGATGGGCATCACCCAGGAGAACATTCCCAGCAGCTTCTCACCAAAGGTCTGGAACAACACAACACAACAACTGACATGAGTTTAGTGATGGATTGGTACATTGATTAATTGACTAAGGAGTGACTGACGTCTCTCACCCACATTGAATACATATATTGAGACATATATTGAATATGTGAAGATGTCCTCACCACTGCCACAGCGTTGGAGGCCAGGAGCTCCTCAGGGCTCATGGAGGAGAAGTAGGCGATGTTGGTCAGGGTGTAGACCAGGGTCACCAGAGGGATGGAGATGTAGATGGCACGAAGCAGGTTCCTAATACAAATAATACACATTTGGTACATGTTTTGTGTGTGTGTGTGTGTGTGCGTGTGTGTGTGTGTGTGTGTGTGTGTGTGTGTGTGTGTGTGTGTGTGTGTGTGTGTGCGTGCGTGCGTGTGCGTGTGTGCGTGTGCGTGCGTGCGTGCGTGTGTACTCCATACTTGCGTGGCTCCACCACCTCTTCGGTGACGTAGTTGAGGAAGTTCCAGCCGCTGAAGGCGAAGGAGGCCTGGAGGAAGGCCAGGGCGATCTGTCCCACAGACGGCTCTCTGATGAACTCAAAGGCCACGCTGGGTACCAGGGCCTCATAGTGACCTGGGGGGGGGGGGGGGGGGTTTGTGAAGAGTATCATGCTGAAACTAAATTCACATTCCCATAAACATTTGTTAACCACAGACCTTATTTATATGCATTTAAGTGAAATCCCCATTCTAAAAGCCCATAGACTTTTCCACTAAAGAACCAAATGGCAGCGATTTCTGGATAAAGCCTACAAAAATCCCTGCAGTACTCAATTCCCCCTGCTGTCCGGTCGTTGCTCCGCCCCCTCTGCTGATCTGGGTTGTAGACTAGCACATGCTTCCTCTGATACATGTGCAGTCGCCAGCTGCTTCTTTTCACCTGGCAGCGAGGAGTTTCACCGGTAGGACATAGCATGTGGGAGGATCACACTATTCCCCTCGGTTCCCCTCCACCCGAACAGGCTCCCCGGCCAACCCATATGGATGCCCGACCGAGCCGGAGGTATCACAGGGCCTCGAACCTGTGACCCACGTGTTGGTAGGCAGGGAATCTACTGCTGCACTACCCAGGGCTGTATTACTGAACGGGCGTACCGGGCCCAGGCCCAGGGGCCCGAGAGCTCAGGGGGCCCATGAGCTAGAGTCTCTTCGCAGGCCGCCTAGAGACTCTAGCTTATGGGCCCCCTGAGCTCACTTTGCAGCTGAGACTCTAGCTTATGGGCCCCTGAGCTCACTACGCAGCTGAGACTCTAGCTTATGGGCCCTGCGAAGAGACTCTAGCTCAGGGGTGCCCAAATTCTTTCCCATGAAGGGCCAAAACTCAATCTGGGTGGAGGGCCGAGGGCCAAAAATAAACGTTGTGGAATTACATTAAAATGTATTGTGTTTTATAGAAAATTAACATTCTAAATCTAAAATAACATTTCAATATAATAATCTACTTTTTATCTGTTTGGTAATTGTAATAATTTGCAATTGGTTATATATATTTAAAAAAAAACATCTGCATTTGTGGGGAGCTTAAACATTTAATCAGTAAACACCCAGTTAAAAACAGTTGTATTTTCCACCTTTGTAATCAAGAGAGAAATTTGACTTAATTCACAACTTGAAAAATCCTCAAGGTACTTTGAAAATCAGCTTTATTGTCCATCTTTTGTAAACAATTTGCCATGACAATTTGCAGGGATGCAATCTCAGGAGTGAAGACAGTATATCCGCAGCCACATTCAGACACTGTTTCACAAAGTCACCACATGAAAAAGCGTGTCCACCCTTTGCAATCAGTGCAGATATCTGATAACTTGCCCGAGTTGCATTCTGGATTTAAAAAAAATTAGGGCAATTTTTTTTAATTTTTTTTTGGCGCTGTGAGGGGGGGCCCGTGAGGGGGGCAGGCCCAGGGGCCCGTGAAGTCATAATCCGTCTATGGCACTACCCAGGCACACCAAAGCAGACGTTCTCTCTCACCAGAACCTGTGTGTGTGTGTGTGTGTGTGTGTGTGTGTGTGTGTGTGTGTGTGTGTGTGTGTGTGTGTGTGTGTGTGTGTTTACCTCTACAGATCTGGACCAGTCCAACCATGATGATGAGTCCCAGAGCAAGCAGCTTCCCGATGGTGAAGACGTCCTGGATCCTCGTCGCCCAACGCACACTGGAGCAGTTTACCCAGGTCAGGAACACTGCACACACACACACACACACACACACACACACACACACACACACAGACACACACACACACACACACATTTTAATATATTTATTTGTATCCAGTCTGAGTCTATGATACAGCAAAAACCACCTCCTTATTGCAGAAATAGAGCAGAATTTAACCAGTGCCTTCCTTGGCCTTTGGTTTGGGCAATCCTGCCCTCTGCAGGCCACTTACAACCAGGCTGTGGACGTGACCTAGGCCTCCAAATATAAATACAAGCGTTACATTTGTTACCGAGCAGTATAAAAGCAGCCCTGAGCACTTGCTACCGTAAAACCTCCGCCTGTAAACAAAAGTACATCCGACTTCCTGAATAGTGACCTCTCGAGACTTTCCACTTGCATTGAAAGTCTGTCGGCAAGCTCTGTGAAAAGCTGAAGAACACAGCTCCTAAGTGGGCAGGGTCTTGAGTTTGAAGCATGCGTGTCTGTGTGTGTGTGTGTGTGTGTGTGTGTGTGTGTGTGTGTGTGTGTGTGTGTGTGTGTGTGTGTGTGTGTGTGTGTGTGTGTGTGTGTGTGTGTGTGTGTGTCTTTGCGGGCGTGCAGGTGGGGGCGTTATCCACCATGTCATCCATTACTGGGTCAGGGCTCCCCTCCTACTACTACACAACTGTGAACAAACTGCTTCCGCTGCACGCACACGCACACACACACACACGCACGTGCACACGCACACACACTAGTGGATTGTTGGCAGTAGGTTGGGTGGCACCGGGCACCTCGGGGGGGTTGCGTCCGTTTCCGCCAAGCCCCCACCCCTGCCCCCCCCCCCATCCGGTGTTGACCCGGACAGGAAGGAAGTGGACGCGGCTCTGGCTGGGACAGAGCAGCAGGTAAATCTGGCTGCTGCTGTCAGAGCAGCCTATTGAAGACAGCCTCAGCACCCGAATACTAAACCAATCACAGCTTTTAGCCTTTAGCATTCTGATCCCCACCAGCTGGGATGGATCACCAACGCCTTCCCCTGGTCCAGGATCAGCTCCCTGAAGCCACTGAGCCAGCAATAACTGCCCCACACACACACACACACACACACACACACACACACAGACATACACACACACAGACACACACACACACACACACACACACACACACACACACACACACACACACAGACATACACACACACACACACACACACACACACACACACACACACACACACACACACACACACACACACACACACACACACACACACACACACACCACAGACACACATACATACACACACACACACACACACACACACACACACACACACACAACATCATGAGCGAATGTCTCCCTGTCATTTTGTCATTTCTCGAGGCCACCGGTGCGGTGCTGACAGGAGGAGGGGCTCAGGGGGGTTGTTTCCTGGTTGAAAAGGGCGTGGCATTTCCTGGTTCGGTTTAGGCTAGTCTGAGTCACAGGAAGCAGGCTGCGGGGATCAGCTCTGCCATTGGCTCCGGCTGGCGATCAGGGAGGCCCGCCCACCCTGAGACCGCCCACCTGGTTGCCTCAGGAAGCCTGGCTTCTGCAGCATCGCTCTTCAAAGAATAAATATAACATTGATTCGCTGCTCTCCACCTAACTACATAACATAACGTACATAACATACATAACTACATAACATAACGTACATAACATAGGTCTGCATTGAAACATATCATGCAAGTGTAAGACAATAGTTTGCACCATTCACTGCTAGAAGTTTGCCGTTTGCATTCTATCATCGAACTGAAAGCCACTCTCCCATTGGTTGCTACCAGTGTTGGGCAAGTTACTTTCAAAATGTAATATACTACATATTACTAGTTACTTTCATTTGAAAGTAATAAGTTACTTTACAATATTACTGTCTGTGTAGAGTAACTCGTTACTTATTACACTACTTTTGCATTACTTTGACCAAAACAACAGCAGCAGCAGAATGACATCGCTGCCCCGGGACCATCCCGAAAAATAATTTCAACCGCCTTGAAGTCAGTGTAAATAATCCAAAATACTAAATTTTATTATTTTCCTTTGTTATTGTCATCTATAGTGGTTATTTGCATGAAAACACAGTTTGTTTAGGAAATGATTGTATCTTTATTTAAATAGGTGCTTTGATTAAAAAACATTAACTCAATTTGTAACTTGAGTGACTTGACAAAGTAACTGGTATAATATTACTGAAATCCTATAAGTAATAAGTTATATGACTGAGTTACTGCTAAAAGTAATATATTACATGTAATATGTTACTTTTGTAATGAGTTACCCCCAACACTGGTTGCTACAACCTGTCACTCATTCAATTTCAAACCCCCCTAGACCCGCCCTCAAACTACAGTTGTGGCTGTTAAAGGGCACAGAGTCATTTTATGCAGAGACTGGAGTGTGAGTTGCTCCTACAGCAGGAAATCAGGTCTGGCATTCCTCTGTGATGACAGGAATGTGCTCGTACATTTTCTCCACCGTGTGTTTGACACAGAGCTGAGAATAGAACACACATGTTTATGATGTGAATTCAGGAGAAGCTGCAGCTTCAAAGTGTGCGGGGCTGTGTGGGATTAAAGACATACGTGCTCTGGTCTGATGATACATTTACACTTCAAACTTCAAAATGCTATCACAGAGCCAATAGGCTGTGGCAATGAGTATATGATTTTGGGACTTGGCGGTGCGAAGTAATAAAAAAAAAAAGTACTATGCCAAAAATGCTAAAATGTTACTATGCTATTTCCCCACAGTCACCAACTACCTTGTACAAGTCAGATTTGGCTCCAGTGTCTATGTACTGACACTGGAAATGTGGTCTGAAATTGACCAATCAGCGCTAAGAGTAGGGCGGGCCTTTGCCAGCCAATCAGAGCAGTAGCTGGTCTGGTGACCTACCATGATCCCTCAATCAACCTCTAAATGAGTTCTGTGCAGCATTCAATTAAACAGTCATGTGATTTTCAAGAGCATTTAATATATAGCATTTAATATGTCCAGTCTGACTGTGAACACTCCTAACAACATGGACCTTTTAATCACTGTCAATATGAACTACTACAGGAGTACTACAACAACAACAACAACAACAACAACAACAACAACAACAACAACCACCACCACCTTGTTTAATTTTGTATACAAAAATACATGCCTAGTGTGACGCTCATTTCAATCATACAGGTATAGTAAGATCAAAACAAAAACTAGAAACTAATTAGTGACATCTATCAAAAGCATGAGGGGAAACAGAACATAAGGTGAGTGTTTATGTTAAGTTATTTATTTGATTTGATTTCTTAATGGTCAAGCCCAGTGGTTCCCAAACTGCGCTACGCGTACCCCTATAGGCAGTGGTTTGAGCCTTTTTGAGCCCCCGAAAAAACTTTAGGCTGGGGTTTGTGACCCCCCTCCCACCACGACCCAACCCAACAACAGCACGCACAAATTCACAGACTGATTTTTTTTATAGTTTATATAGCTTCATATTGATACATTTAATTATCAATGGAGAAAAAATATTTCCTTTTGCTTAGATCATCATGCACAAGCAGAAACCTGAAACTCCACCTGAAAGCTTAAAACACTTATTTTACCATTCATTCAGTATGAATGCTGTCATGTTGATTACAGTCATGTCTACGGACATCACAATAAACGAATCTGCAATAAAGTAAAATTCAGTCTGTCAAACTTCAGATTTACCTATGTTGTTTTTATCCTGTTTTACCTGTACTGTATGTGCGCTTCCTTATTTTTTCCTAACAATGGTGTTTTTTGTTGTTGCTGTTATTTTTTATTTTATGTTTCCTGTCTTTTGCTGTTGTTTTTAACTATTGCAAGTTTTTCTTTATAGGATGCCAATCAACACCAGGCAAAGGGACTGCCGACGAAAATTAGCCTTCTGGCTAAATCGGGTATATTTACATGACCATGTTGATTAATGTACACTGTCCCTTCACAAAAAAAGTGAATTGAATTGAATTGAATTGAATTGAATGTCGGGGATGCAGCTCAGAAAACGCTCTGTTCATGTCATCTTATGGGAAGAATTGGATAACAGACTAACCATTCATGTTCTTGTTGGAATGCCAACATCGAAACTTCTTCTTCTTCTCCTTCCACCCATCCCACCAAATCCCTGATTGTGCATCCCAATAGGGAAAAAGACAATAAAAAAAGAAAGGCTAATATCTGATATATTCTAGCAAAATAAATGCATACATCGTTTTGGGTTATAAGCACGGGGATTTGACTTTGCTGAGATACATTACTGAGTTCCAGGTGAAGTAGAACTGTTCTTTGGACCCTCTGGGTGTGTATTTCATTTGGATCAAGTTTGAAGTGGAGCATCAGATCACTCGTCCATAGTGAGGAGTTTGCTGGTTTGGAGGATGTCCAGTGCAACAAGATCCTACGGCCAAGCAGAGTCATGAAGGTCATCATGTGCTCATGCTTATTAATAATCTGTTGGTCAGTTGGTCAGTTGATGCAATGCCAAAGACTGCTGAAGAGACATTAGGTTGTAAATGTAGGCCTCTGAGGAGGTCTTACGCAGTAGGATTTTGCTGGTTGTGGCTTATAGAGCTCAACAGTCACATGACTTTCCATGACGTTTCTTGCCCCGGAAGAGAGTTCCCCATTCATTTTCTCCATAGACATTTCGGAAAATGCTTATGAGTTTTAAGGCTGGAACCAACACATTGACCTTGAACTTTGACATTTGACCACCAAAATCCTTGCGTCCAATTTGACCTTTGAGCCAAATTGGAAGGAATTCCGTCAAGCCATTCCTGAGATATCATGTTAACAAACTTCGGAATGGCATTCGTAAGGTCACAGTGACCCTGAACTTTGACCTTTGACCACCAAAATCGAATCGGTTCATCCTTGAGTCCAAGTCAACGTTTGAGGCAAATTTGATGAAATTCCATCAAGGCGTTCCTCAGATATCGTGTTAACGAACATCAGATGGACGGACGGACGGACAAGCCAAATCCATAATGCGTCAATCCTTGCTATCGCCGGCAGAGGCATAAGAAAGGCTCCATACTGCTCGTCTGGCATAATCCAAGTCTCCAGAAGCCCTGAGATGCCAAGTTGACTTGAAAAGGCATCATGTGTTTAGCTGAAAACTGATCATTTAGAATTGAATTGAATTGAATATAACTTTATTGTCCACCAAGGTGGAAAATTGTCTTTGGCTCACCAAACACAAAAAATAACAACACAAGAGGCCAGAAGGTAATTAGTGAGACAAAAAATATAAACAGGCACAGGGTTTCCATGATCATGATCAAAGTTTCCATGATCATGTATGGATTTAAAAGAATTTCAAAAAGTCATGGTTGTCAGTAATGGGGGTCCAGTCAGGAGGTATATCTTCCTATCAGGAAGGCTGGTAACGGTGGCTCAGTGGTTAGTACTGTTGCCTCACAGCAAGAAGGTCCGGGTTCGAACCCCGGTCCGTCCCAGGTCCTTTCTGTGTGGAGTTTGCATGTTCTCCCCGTGTTTGTGTGGGTTTTCTCCGGGTGCTCCGGTTTCCTCCCACCATCGAAGACATGTATGTTAGGGTTAATATTCCTGTCATTCTTTTAAAAGCTTTCAGGTTCTGAAGGATAAGCATGGTCTAGGAAATCAAGATCTATTCAGATTTTTGCAGCTGAGAAGCCATACAGATAGACTATTTAGTAAAGAAGAGCTGAAGAGGTCGGGGATTGGGGAGGGGGTGCTGAAGGTCTTTCTCTCAGCGTATAACGCTGATCAGGGTTCTAAAAACATATAAAAACTATATAGGGGTATTCAAGTGCTGAGGGGGGGAAATACTTTGTATCTAAAAGAAAAATGGGAAGGGGAGGGGAAATTCAGTCTGGAGCGGGAGGAATGAAAAATGATAACTGAAAGACAGTGGAAGACCACAAACTCTCTGTCATGGAGGGAGTTCCAATGGAAAAACCTAGTTAGGTACTTTTTAACACCAATTCAAACAAGGGGAGGTCAAACAGGTTGTTGGAGGGGGTCTGGAGAAGAAAGAGCGGATCATTATCATATATTTTGGAGTTGCCCTGTGATAAGTATGTTTTGGGGGGAAATAAGAAAGAGTATGGAAAAGGTGCTAAAGATTGAGATTGAACACTGCTTTCAGGTTCTGTATTTGGGAAGGGTGCCCGAAATGATCAATGGTATTGAAGATATGTACATGTTTAAACTGATGCTGGTCGCCAGCAAAAAGGCTATAACGAAGAGATGGTTGAACAAAAGCCCACCGACTCTGGAAGATTGGCTGAATGTAACGCATAGCATCTATGTAATGGAAAAGCTAACTTTTGCTCTGAGACTCAAGACAGACTTCTTTGAAATGTATTGGGAGGGATGGGGTGATTTTGTCAAACCGTTTAGAACAGATTTCTGTTGAAATAGGAGACTGAAGGGTTAATGATCCACTGAATCAATGCTGCACATGACCATTTTTCTTTTCTTTTTTTTCAATTTTGTGTGTGTATCTTATGTGTGTTGTCCTTTGGGTTCATTCTTGCTTTGTCGTGACTGTGTTTATTTTATTTTTATACTTTTGTTGTATAAAAAAAAATAAGGAAAAGAAAGGA
>NC_139645.1:35788617-35946117 GCF_964638095.1 Poromitra crassiceps
GTTCAATAGAAAAATATTGTCACGCATTTTATGAAGGTATTTGTGTTATTTGCATATTCATATGCTGTTATTTTATATTTCCTGGCTACACAGTATCCATGGTAATGACGCAGCTATAAAGCCTCATCACAGGGGGAAGTTCCCCAGGTGTTTGACTGTTTCATGAAAAGCTGTAAATAGTGACGTAGCCTATCTGAGAGAGACACTAACTATTGTCTATTGACATCCAGACTGATTATCTACTGATCCATCTGTATCAGTAGTGTCTTTGTGTCATTTAGATTAGAAGTCTTTGATCCTGGTCAAGGTTAGACCGTTGGCCTATAACTGATCAGTTAATGTTTACTGGGCTTGTTTACAGTAATCATCCATTAGTGTTGTAACTTTCCTTGAATTATTATCATCTTCTTTTATACTGAAGAGTTCAACTGAGACCAGGCTTCCTAAGTTCTCTCATCGTAAACACATGTCTCCTCGCTGGAGTCAACTGTCAGCTGTTAGTCTGACACATCATCAAAACACAACTCATCTCATACAGGTCTGTACGGTCACACCATATCACCTGCAGCAGGGACGTACCATGATATCACCTGCAGCAGGGATGCACCATGATGTCACCTGCAGCAGGGATGCACCATGATGTCACCTGCAGCAGGGACGCACCATGATGTCACCTGCGGCAGGGACGCACCATGATGTCACCTGCGGCAGGGACGCACCATGATGTCACCTGCGGCAGGGACGCACCATGATGTCACCTGCGGCAGGGACGCACCATGATGTCACCTGCGGCAGGGACGCACCATGATGTCACCTGCGGCAGGGACGCACCATGATGTCACCTGCGGCAGGGACGCACCATGATGTCACCTGCGGCAGGGACGCACCATGATGTCACCTGCGGCAGGGATGCACCATGATGTCACCTGCGGCAGGGACGCACCATGATGTCACCTGCGGCAGGGACGCACCATGATGTCACCTGCGGCAGGGACGTACCATGATGTCACCTGCGGCAGGGACGTACCATGATGTCACCTGCGGCAGGGACGTACCATGATGTCACCTGCGGCAGGGACGTACCATGATGTCACCTGCGGCAGGGACGTACCATGATGTCACCTGCAGCAGGGACGTACCATGATGTCACCTGCAGCAGGGACGTACCATGATATCACCTGCAGCAGGGACGTACCATGATATCACCTGCAGCAGGGACATACCATGATGTCACCTGCAGCAGGGACATACCATGATGTCACCTGCAGCAGGGACATACCATGATATCACCTGCAGCAGGGACATACCATGATATCACCTGCAGCAGGGACGCACCATGATATCACCTGCAGCAGGGACGCACCATGATGTCACCTGCAGCAGGGACGCACCATGATATCACCTGCAGCAGGGATGCACCATGATGTCACCTGCAGCAGGGACGCACCATGATGTCACCTGCAGCAGGGATGCACCATGATGTCACCTGCAGCAGGGACGCACCATGATGTCACCTGCAGCAGGGATGCCTCATGATATCACCTGCAGCAGGGATGCACCATGATATCACCTGCAGCAGGGATGTACCATGATGTCACCTGCAGCAGGGATGCACCATGATGTCACCTGCAGCAGGGATGTACCATGATGTCATCTGCAGCAGGGATGAACCATGATATCAGCTGCAGCAGGGATGCACCATGATATCACCTGCAGCAGGGATGTACCATGATGTCACCTGCAGCAGGGATGCACCATGATATCACCTGCAGCAGGGATGTACCATGATGTCACCTGCAGCAGGGATGTACCATGATGTCACCTGCAGCAGGGACGTACCATGATGTCACCTGCAGCAGGGATGAACCATGATATCACCTGCAGCAGGGATGCATCATGATATCACCTGCAGCAGGGACGCACCATGATATCACCTGCAGCAGGGATGCACCATGATGTCACCTGCAGCAGGGATGCACCATGATGTCACCTGCAGCAGGGATGAACCATGATGTCACCTGCAGCAGGGATGAACCATGATGTCACCTGCAGCAGGGATGCACCATGATGTCACCTGCAGCAGGGATGCACCATGATGTCACCTGCAGCAGGGATGCACCATGATATCACCTGCAGCAGGGATGTACCATGATGTCACCTGCAGCAGGGACGCACCATGATGTCACCTGCGGCAGGGATGCACCATGATGTCACCTGCGGCAGGGACGCACCATGATGTCACCTGCGGCAGGGACGCACCATGATGTCACCTGCGGCAGGGATGTACCATGATATCACCTGCGGCAGGGACGTACCATGATGTCACCTGCGGCAGGGACGTACCATGATGTCACCTGCGGCAGGGACGTACCATGATGTCACCTGCGGCAGGGACGTACCATGATGTCACCTGCGGCAGGGACGTACCATGATGTCACCTGCAGCAGGGACGTACCATGATATCACCTGCAGCAGGGACGTACCATGATATCACCTGCAGCAGGGACGTACCATGATATCACCTGCAGCAGGGACATACCATGATGTCACCTGCAGCAGGGACATACCATGATGTCACCTGCAGCAGGGACATACCATGATATCACCTGCAGCAGGGACATACCATGATATCACCTGCAGCAGGGACGCACCATGATATCACCTGCAGCAGGGACGCACCATGATGTCACCTGCAGCAGGGACGCACCATGATGTCACCTGCAGCAGGGACGTACCATGATGTCACCTGCAGCAGGGACGCACCATGATGTCACCTGCAGCATGGATGAACCATGATATCACCTGCAGCAGGGATGCCTCATGATATCACCTGCAGCAGGGATGCACCATGATGTCACCTGCAGCAGGGATGAACCATGATGTCACCTGCAGCAGGGATGCACCATGATGTCACCTGCAGCAGGGATGAACCATGATGTCACCTGCAGCAGGGATGCACCATGATGTCACCTGCAGCAGGGATGCACCATGATGTCACCTGCAGCAGGGATGCACCATGATGTCACCTGCAGCAGGGATGCACCATGATATCACCTGCAGCAGGGATGTACCATGATGTCACCTGCAGCAGGGACGCACCATGATGTCACCTGCAGCAGACATCATGGTACGTCCCTGCTGCAGGTGACATCATGGTGCGTCCCTGCTGCAGGGGACATCATGGTACGTCCCTGCTGCAGGTGACGCACTGCAGCAGGGACATACCATGATGTCACCTGCAGCAGGGACGCACCATGATAACACCTGCAGCAGGGACGAACCATGATGTCACCTGCAGCAGGGACGCAGGGATGCGCCATGATGTCACCTGCAGCAGGGATGTACCATGATGTCACCTGCAGCAGGGATGCACCATGATATCACCTGCAGCAGGGATGCACCATGATGTCACCTGCAGCAGGGATGCACCATGATATCACCTGCAGCAGGGATGCACCATGATGTCACCTGCAGCAGGGACGCACCATGATGTCACCTGCAGCAGGGATGCACCATGATGTCACCTGCAGCAGGGACGCACCATGATGTCACCTGCAGCAGGGACGCACCATGATGTCACCTGCAGCAGGGACGTACCATGATGTCACCTGCAGCAGGGATGCACCATGATATCACCTGCAGCAGGGACGAACCATGATGTCACCTGCAGCAGGGACGTACCATGATGTCACCTGCAGCAGGGACGCACCATGATGTCACCTGCAGCAGGGATGAACCATGATGTCACCTGCAGCAGGCATGTACCATGATGTCACCTGCAGCAGGGATGTACCATGATGTCACCTGCAGCAGGGATGCACCATGATATCACCTGCAGCAGGGATGTACCATGATATCACCTGCAGCAGGGACGTACCATGATATCACCTGCAGCAAGGATGTACCATGATATCACCTGCAGCAGGGATGAACCATGATGTCACCTGCAGCAGGGACGCACCATGATATCACCTGCAGCAGGGACGTACCATGATATCACCTGCAGCAGGGATGCACCATGATGTCACCTGCAGCAGGGATGCATCATATCACCTGCAGCAGGGATGCACCATGATATCACCTGCAGCAGGGATGTACCATGATATCACCTGCAGCAGGGATGTACCATGATGTCACCTGCAGCAGGGATGTACCATGATATCACCTGCAGCAGGGATGTACCATGATGTCACCTGCAGCAGGGACGTACCATGATGTCACCTGCAGCAGGGACGTACCATGATGTCACCTGCAGCAGGGATGTACCATGATATCACCTGCAGCAGGGACGCACCATGATGTCACCTGCAGCAGGGATGCACCATGATATCACCTGGTGATGTTAAAGACAGGGCAGTGCTGTAATATGTCTCCTCCATCGGGAATCGAACCAACAGTCTACCTGTCAGACAGAGACAGTGACACAACCGCTCAGACGACTGAGCTATGAGCTGGGAGTTAAGCTTTTGATTTCTACACACTGTATTCACACTGACAATAACACAGAGCATAAAGCGTGAGACAGGTGAGATTTGTACTAGGGATGGGCATTTCTAGCAAAAACACTATTCGAAATTCGCTGGCCAAAGTCGACTTTTAATCGAAATTCGAAAATAAAAATAAAATGTAAAAAAAAATTAAAATGTTTTTTTTTTTTTTTTTTTTTTTTGGTGAAATGTTGCATTGTCTCCCCTGATTCTAAGTATAGTCGAATCGCATGGTTTGAGCAAGTAAAACCATTTTTATAAGCATTTTAAGCAAGGTTTATGGAAAAATGAATGGCGGATGAAATCCCATGAAGAGGGAGAGGTTGCTTATAAAAATTGTTTTACTTGCTCAAACCAAGCGATTCGACTATACTTAGAATCAGGGGAGACAATGCAACATTTCACTCACAAAAAAATAAAAAAAAATAAAAAATAAATAAATCAATAAACGAATTTCGAATTTCAATAATAAAAGTCGACCTTGATAATAACAACGATTATTCGAAAATTCGAAATTCGATGCCCATCCCTAATTTGTACCAGTGAGTTTAGCTAGACTGACTAGTCTCCTTCATCAGCTTATTTCTATCAGTGTTCAAACAACTGGTGATGATAAAGAAGGATCACTGCTGCAGCTTATAATGCGAGTACTTTTTAAGAAATTGCCTGAGGCTGGGATTGAACCAACAACCTTTGCATATCACACAACATTCACATGTTTATCTGAGTGAGCTATAATCCACTTTCTCTTAAGCTCTTATCATATTTAGTCAACCTCATCCTGATTTCATTTAGTCAAGTTTTTGTCAATTAAGTGTCTAAGTATTTTCATCTCATCTTAGTCAAAGAAAACCGTAACTATTCATTAGAATTTCCAAACTTATTGTAAAGATATATTAATCTCTTATTCTGGAATTGTTTTAAGGTTTGAATGTGCAATACAGACACAGATGTTTAACTTCTTCTTCTCTTCTGATTGGATCTCTGCCCAAGTCGTCCCTCCCTAACATTTAGTCTAGTTTTAACCAGTGAAAATAGGTAGTCGTCTAGTCGACTAACATTTTTCCTCATAGTTTTCCTCTTCCAAACTCACACACACTTTTCCACAACTACACCATGTATCTGATACAATGTTTACTTACTGTCAATCTCATCAAAGTTTCTGAAGACCATCTCCACGTGATCCCACTCCATAAAGCTGCATTTCCCAATGAAGGGCTGGGCAAACACCACATACTGATATATATTTCAATTCAAATACATGTCACTCATTGACACTGTTTTTATATAACCCTTGATCAATTCTCATTAATCTTTTATCTTTTCTTTTTTATTTGTCTGTAGGCTACATACGTGCACTGCCAAGAGTAGCGGCAGCATTATAAACCAGAGACCAGACTATATCAAAAACATAAACACACAGTGGCGTCTTTCATGCATGCCAAGCGAAACTGCTGTCTGTCTGACCACAGACTGTAGAAAGAGACGCAGGATAGCCAAGCGAATGTGATTGGATGAACGTTTGACGCTAGGCCAATCAAAGGCAGAGAGGGTGCCTCCAGCCTTCGCCATCATCCGAAAAACAATATAGCCTACAGTATGGGGAGCAGCTACAGTGCAGTCGTTCCAGTGGACTCAGTCCTGACTCAGCCATTTCTTTGTCCATAATGTGAACGTGCCAAATGAACTCTGACCCCTCTAAAACAAAGCACCACCCCAGGAGATGGTTAGTGGTTTGTTTGTGCTGGCTTGACTTGACTTCATTAATTCATGCTTGCAGTAAAGTGTCTTGAAAACGACGCAGAATACAAAACCACTAAAGTCATACATCATATTCATAAACATAAAGAGAGCACATTTGTACATGTGAAAACAAGACAAAGTACAAAAATAAAGCGCGTAGCGTGGAGACTCTGGAGAGATGATGCGCCATGGCTGCAGTTATGGAAATCGCCCGCTCCGCAGCCTCCCAAAATTGTGACTGACAGACAGACAGAGAGACAGACACCGC
Organism: Poromitra crassiceps; assembly: GCF_964638095.1. Lineage (NCBI taxonomy): Eukaryota > Metazoa > Chordata > Actinopteri > Beryciformes > Melamphaidae > Poromitra > Poromitra crassiceps. The sequence goes on from NC_139645.1 coordinate 35,795,116, forward strand.
CCACCCACTTTAGCGCCATCATGCAACTGTGCGCCATCGGCTTATACTACATCACAGTTGCTCGAGTGACATCACTGATGACATCTCAACTGCCTAAGTGACATCAAAGTTGCGCAATCACAGTTGCTCGAGTGACGTCACTGATGACATCGCTGTTGACATCATAATCGGGACTGACACCGCCACAGACACCGCCACCGTGACCACACCACTTTTTAACGACAATTTTAACGAAGATGTCTGCAATGCTCAACCCAAGTGTCAAATTGGAGACAAAATGAGAGAAGACTACCAGACTACCAGTGAAAGGTGTTAAAAGTGGGTTAAAATGAGTGAGACTGTGTGGGACTCACAGATACAGACGGTGGAGAGCAGTCTGGTGGCCATGTATGGAGGCACGCAGTTCTGGAAGGCCGGCTGCAGGACGTAGTTGGAGAAGGTGAGGGCGATGACGGCCAGCGTGGTGGGATACATGATGAGGACAGCACTCCATAGCAGCAGGAAGCTACAGGGACAAGACACCAAGGGTTCATACGTAGGGGCACGACACCAAGGGTTAATATGTGACAAATTATTAGCACTTTAACTCATTCTCTGCCAGGGTCATTTCGGTCTGTGTGCTCCCAGTGCCAGGATTTTGAGCATATTTCCTGATCTTCCAGGACCCACAGAATATTCTGTGCTAGGAATAAAATTACACAACATATCTCACAATAAAGCAGAGACTCTCTTCTTACCCCTTGTAAAAAACTGAAACTCTCCCATGTTTCCTTGTTTAGTTACAAGCAGTGGAAGTTAGCTTGTTTTCACTAAAAATGCCCTCCTTCGGACAGAAATATGAGAAAAAGAGGTTTTTAGTGAAGGACACCGTTTCAAGCAGAACTCTCTTTTGAGCCTTTTATTTTTTGCCTCAGTGACACATCAGACATATACAGTATTTGTTTTCCCAAATAAATAAATAAAAAATAAAAAATAAGAGAATGTATTTTACAGTTGCCATGTGGATTTTTAGCTTAGCTTGATAAAAGCATAAACAAATGGAACGAACCCTTATGTGGTCACACTCACACACTCTCTCTCTCTCTCTCATACACACACACACACACACACACACACACACACACAGGAATAACGAGTGCTGTAACGTTACCTGCTGTCACGTTACCTCTCATAACTAACGTTAGCACAGAAGATCACACATTAGCTACGTTAGTGCTGTAAACTTTGAAATGTTTCGCCTTGGTTGCTGGGGCGTTTGACGTATCCATGTGATTCCCCCTCCCTTGAGTGTGACAGACGCTGACGCTGGCAAGAGGAAACGTGAAGCGAGTCGCCTGCGGCATAAGTTATAAACAATGCGTGACAATTATACTCGAATGTTGTGTGTGTGATCATTTAATCTCAAACGCGATACAAAAAATAGCCTACTTTTTAACATCGTCATCGCTCTCTCCAAGTGGCACCCATTTCTCCTCTTCCGATTCATCTGTGTCAGACGGATCAGAACGCTGTGAAGGGGAGCCTAGTCGCCATGGCGCTCCGTCGTGGAGCAACAACAAAAACGCTGGCGTCTTCCTCGCCATCGTCGCCAGCCGAGAACTCTGGATCGGACTCGGTTTCGACCACAGGCTCCACCCATAAATACTAAACTAGCGGGTTCCTTTTATCAATTTGACTTGAAACAATGTCACAGGCTGGGAAAGTGTCTGATGTAATGTAAACAGCCAAAACATGAAAGTACGTCCGAGTACGTCTTTGGCACAGAACGCCATTGTTAAAAGTACGTCCGGGTACGTCTTTGGCAGAGAATGAGTTAATGACACATCCACATGAAGCTGACAATTCAAACACATTAAAGGGGCACTCCACCGAAGAACTATACTGATTTATTTGGACATGATCTCTCACACATCTCTCTGACACTGTGGGCGTGGCCCCTGAGAGAGCCTGGCACTGTGGGCGTGGCCCCTGAGAGAGCCTGGCACTGTGGGCGTGGCCCCTGAGAGAGCTTGTCACTGTGGGCGTGGCCCCTGAGATAGCCTGGCACTGTGGGTGTGGCCCCTGAGAGAGCCTGTCACTGTGGGCGTGGCCCCTGAGATAGCCTGGCACTGTGGGCGTGGCCCCTGAGATAGCCTGGCACTGTGGGCGTGGCCCCTGAGATAGCCTGGCACTGTGGGTGTGGCCCCTGAGAGAGCCTGGCACTGTGGGCGTGGCCCCTGAGATAGCCTGGCACTGTGGGCGTGGCCCCTGAGAGAGCCTGTCACTGTGGGCGTGGCCCCTGAGATAGCCTGGCACTGTGGGCGTGGCCCCTGAGATAGCCTGGCATTGTGGGCGTGGCCCCTGAGATAGCCTGTCACTGTGGGCCTGGCCCCTGAGAGAGCCTGTCACTGTGGGCGTGGCCCCTGAGATAGCCTGGCACTGTGGGCGTGGCCCCTGAGATAGCCTGGCACTGTGGGCGTGGCCCCTGAGATAGCCTGGCACTGTGGGCGTGGCCCCTGAGAGAGCCTGTCACTGTGGGCCTGGCCCCTGAGAGAGCCTGTCACTGTGGGCGTGGCCCCTGAGAGAGCCTGGCACTGTGGGCGTGGTCCCTGAGATAGCCTGGCACTGTGGGCGTGGCCCCTGAGATAGCCTGGCACTGTGGGCGTGGCCCCTGAGAGAGTCTGGCACTGTGGGCGTGGCCCCTGAGAGAGCCTGGCACTGTGGGCGTGGCCCCTGAGAGAGTCTGGCACTGTGGGCATGGCCCCTGAGAGAGCCTGGCACTGTGGGCGTGGCCCCTGAGAGGGCCTGTCACTGTGGGCGTGGCCTCTGAGAGAGCCTGGCACTGTGGGCGTGGCCTCTGAGAGAGCCTGGCACTGTGGGCGTGGCCCCTGAGTGGCTGAATCTGTCCGCGGTCGGTCTCCTACTATTCAGAACAAGTGGAAGCTGTTCAAAAAATGGTGCCTGAAAGAGGACCACATTCCTTATCTGTGTCAATGGAATGGAAGCCATTGTGGTCGTTTTACAGGACTTAATTTACAAGAACCAGATGGACAAACCAGCCTCACATGACACCCATTGTACAACACGTGCCAGCCACACATACACACTCATGCTGATGGTGGCCGGTGAAATAGTCTCTGCATTTATCCCATCCAGGTTTGTCTTTCCTCTTGGGGGCAGCGATGAGCAGTGTCCAGCTTTCTAGTGTACAGAAAGGCCCTTTTCACAAGATACCTCACCTGGGCACTATAGGCACTGAGGGCATGCGGTAAGGGGGCATGTCCTGGGGGCCACAGCATCCTAGGTGGGAATCGAACCCAGGTTCCTTCTTGCTCTGAGGCGACAGCGCCACCGTGCCCCTAGCGATATTACCGTATTGTGTAATTTCATGTTACAATCATTGAAATGACCTAGTCCTGGATGCCATTTTTGCTGTTTTGCTGTTTGCTGTTGGCTGACTGGCTGCTACAACTTAATTGATGATCTAAGACTTCCGTGCTTGTTTGATTGTGGTCCGAACATCATTTCAGACAAACCCTTTTCACCACCAGAAGAGGAGAGGAGACATGAGAAGACAAGAACATCCTGGATCTCGGCGTGTCTCACCGCAAAACATTTACAATGAGCTGAAAACAGTCGCTCACTTGTAGCCAAAAAAGGCTCCAGTCAATAGCCGCAATTACTAGCCAAGTAGCCAGAGAGCTACAGCCAGGAGCTTTTGGCCCAGCTTCTGGTTTCTCTCTGCCTGTGGCGGCTCGGGCTGATTCAAAAGTTAAATCAACTAGATGGATGTTAAGACGACGATATCAACTGTGTTCAAAGCAGGACTGCTCTCTTCACTTTGCTTGGTTTGACGTGAAAGGCTCTGATTAGGCTCTTTGGCTTTTTGATGCACAAATGTTTGCTCTTTCCGTTTCCCCTCCGTTTGTGCAAATGAATGAATGAAAGGAGACAGAAGAAGTGAAAGGAGTGATCCGTCCCACAGCAGAGGAGGGCCTCTTTGACTCTCTCAGACTAACAGTGCTGCTCCAGGGTCACTTTACATATCACATGACCACATGAGCTTCACAACACATTCACAGCTGATTGGTTCCAGATGAAGAGTCCGGCGAAACTGAACCATTCTCCCTGCATACATCTGCATCTGGACTGCTGTATAACCAGGTCCACACCAAGAGGTGAGAACCTGAGATTCATAAGCCCAAAAGGTCCCACAGAGGACCATGTAAATGACGTAAAATTAAAGTGACAAGGTTTTCACATGACCAACAGTGTGACATGTTGTCTCATGTTGTTATGAACATACTGTATATTGTGTTAAAGACAGACCTGCGTCATCCAAAACTGTACACCACCAGACGTGTTGAAATTTCGACAACTACTCACCCCACCAGCCCTCCAAAGATCTCCGTCACGTAGGAGTAGTCTCCTCCAGACTTGGGGATGGTGACGCCCAGCTCGGCGTAGCACATGGACCCCAGGGCGCAGATCCCCCCTCCCAGCACCCACACGATGAGCGACAGCCCCACCGAGCCCGCATGTTCTAGCACCCCTTTGGGAGAGATGAAGATCCCAGAGCCGATGATGTTCCCTGGAGAAGGTAGGGGAGAGAGGGTGTGGAGGTTGTAAAGGTTAGGCGTAGTTTAACACAGAGGATGATCAAAATGTGTGCCTAAAACTTTTCTGACTTTATGTTACACCCAAATCATTGACGTACAGTTCAAGCGATTTCTTGATCCTGAAAACACATAATATGCTACATCTTGTCGGTCAAATTTCACCCAAATACATGTACACATTTATTCTTTAAATATCCTGCTGAAAGACTAAAGGTAATAAGACAAAAAACACAGACTCAAAGAAGCTTCTGAAGGCATCCCAGCTCTTAAAATAAAACCAGGAGGGATTCGCTGATTCAACTCCATTTTGTTTCAACTACTGACTGTCCATAAACCACCTTATCATTACCATCAAGTCTCCTGCCTCGGCTGCTTTTAGGTTGTGTGTTGGTCTTCAACCTACAATTACGTGTTACGTTTTAGGCATCTAACTGACAGTCTTAACCAGAATGAGGCAGCAATAGTAAGATACAGGGCTGACAGCACCCAGACAAGAGAACAGATCTTCCTGTAACCTTAAATGATCATGGATGAGAGAAGTGAAGGGAGGACATAAGAACGGGTCAGAAGTAGCAGCTAAACCATCCGGTCACGTGATCTCACATTGTTTTTGGTTCTGAGGGACCGTCTGGCCTCCAGTCAGGGGCGGGCCTTTTCAGAAATTACAAAGTGCACAGGCCAATCAGGGACCTGCCTGGTAGTTGAAAACATAACCAGCCAATCAGGGACGCCGCTGGCGAAACAGTAATGGCTGCTCCCATGGCTCTGCGGCTCCCGAAGCAACGGGCACGGGCAGTAATGTTAAGGTTGGTAGAGTTTACACAGCCGTAAGTGTAGATATTGCAGAAATAGACGCAAATCCAAAAACAACAATTAAACAAGAACAAGAAAAGACGTTTTCGCCGTTCTTCCGAGTGGATTTGGTTTTGACTGGATCCGACGCTGATTGGCTGAAGGACTGGATTTGGCTACGCTGATTGGCTGAAGGAATCCAGACAGATAAAATGACAGAATAGGTCTATTTATTTCCACTGACGCCCAAAATGACATCTATGACCAAAACTTCTTCGTTCAATTACAAATGTCAACTTTCTTTTTCAGTGCCAAATACTAAAGTTCTGGATTAATAATACTGGGTCCTCCTTGCAGCAACAAATAGGATACACAGCAGAGGAAAACAATAATAATATACACATAGTGTTGTAATTTAATGAACATATGGAGCTGAAGAATGGGAAAGTATGGATTAATTATTATTACTAATAATCATATAGTCAATGTCAAATCAAGTTGCCATTTTCTTGGAAGTTTTTCCTTGGGTGTTTGTGCTATATCCTTCTGTTCTATGACTGATTGTGCATCATAGTTAGGCTAGTTGTCTGTAAATATACGTTTAATTTGTCTCACACTTTCCACAGCAGGGCTGACCAGGGCCAGCTCAACAACTGTATCATAATGGGAATAAAGCCAGCGATAATACCCCAGAGTGATTATGGTATGTTGGGGATAAAAATAGGCTGTGCCTTTGTACTACTCACAGCAGCACGAGGCGAGTAAACATAATCAGAGATAAGAATGTTGCAAGGAATGGATGATTGCTAACTAGCTCTGTGGTGACCAAAAGAGTTAGCAAAGCAAGCTAATCCATCATTTAACCATGGAGAAACTATCAGTACATGTGAATTTGACCAATCAGATCACATCTATTATCTATATTTGAATCAATAGCCATGGCGGGAAGGAGGGGGCGGGGGAAGGGGTGCAATGTCCAAGCCCTGATCAGCCCAGCTTGGCCCTACAGTGGAAACAGCTCAGCTGGACCAAATCCAAATGGGAATAAACAAACTTAGTGTTGACTCAGTTGGCTAAAGCCCTTATTCACATGGCACTAGTATGGACCCATCTCACAGCAACCGTTTTGAGGTGGTAAAAGCAGGAAGTGTATTGTAACCAATACCATTAATGATGGTTCCATCCCGTTTAGGTGTTCCAGACAGTGCCAGGGGCCCTCCTCGTTAATGTCGTTGGTTACACATGCTTTACTTCCTGCTTTGCCGACTCAAAAGGTTGCTGTGAAAAGGCAGTCCCAGGGACCTCTGCTAGGTCATTTGTAATATTTGCGGAGGTTGTCTGTGATCGTAATCCCGTGCGAATCTGCCATGTCCATAATTCAAGTAACAGTTCCACCTCAAATTACCTCCCATACTTCACCAAACATCTCATTTGATCTGCCCCCCCCCCCCCCCAAGAGGTGTTTATGGTAGCATGCAGTAAGGAACATTTTTCATCTTTCAACAGGCTCTACAGTTATTATGTGGTAGTTTACAGTAACCTTAGGACTAGTAGCTAGCAACCAGACACTTTACAATAAGTATTTCTCCAAAATAGTGCACAAACTACAGAGCCCTTAGAAGACATGAGATGCTCAGATCAATTTTTTTTTGCCACCGATCCCGATTGTCTATGAGCCATATCTGCCTGATCGTCATGCTGATTCTTTTTAGCACAAGGTAGGTAGACTATAGTATTATATTGTATTATTATTGTATTATTAGGCTATAGCGGTATTACCTCCCCCCCCCCAGTTTACATGTGTACAGAAGTCGTTTGGACAAACGGTTTCGGGAGATATGTGAAGGAGAGACAGACAGAGGGACAGACAGACATTCTGCCTTTATTTAGATTAGATAGATAGATAGATAGATAGATAGATAGATAGATAGATAGATAGATAGATAGATAGATAGATAGATAGATAGATAGATAGATAGAGATAGATAGATAGATAGATAGATAGATAGATAGATAGATAGATAGATAGATAGATAGATAGATAGATAGATAGATAGATAGATAGATAGATAGATAGATAGATAGATAGATGACCCCACCATGTGCCAAGTTCAAATCCAGCCTTGGACTCCTTCCACAACATCCCCCTCTCTCTCTCTCTCTCTCTCTCTGTACTCTGGCAAATCCAGCAAACAGCAGCTGTCAAAGCAAAACATGTTTTGCTCCTTTCTGGACCAGAAGAGATGAGAGTCTCCATCAGAAGAGATGAGAGAGATGAGAGTCTCCATCAGAAGAGATGAGAGCCTCCATCAGAAGAGATGAGAGTCTCCATCAGAAGAGATGAGAGCCTCCATCAGAAGAGCCATGGCTCAGTGCATTGTGAAGGACTGACCACTGGCTTAGCTGCTGGCCTTCTTCTCAGATTGATTATGGTACTATCACTCACTATACTAGGTTTGCTTCATCGTCCACCTGCTGGAACCTGGACCCCCTGCATCACTCAGCCTTGAGAGGAATATCACGTATTCTAGCTTGAGGACCCGTCACTGTACCTTACACAGCAGCATGCTAGGATGGTCATCCCTCACTTTGCGTAGGCTACAACCAGGGTTGGGAGGGTTACTTTAAAAATGTAATCCGATACAATTACTAATTACCTGTTAAAAATTGTAATCGGTAATGTAATCCAAGTATCACAATGTAACTGATTACTTTACGCTACTTTTGGATTACTTTTTTTTTTTTTTTTTTTTTTTCCCATTTTATCCCCCATTAGTGCTCATTTGATTTCTCAATCCTGGTTGCTACTCCATCCTCTGCCGATCTGGGGAGAGCCGAGACTGGCTCCATGCTTCCTCCGAGACATGGGCAGTCAGCCAGCCGCTTCTTTTCACCTGACAGAGGAAGCTTCACCGGTAGGACATAGCACGTGGGAGGTTCACGCTATTCCAACCAGTTCCCCTCCCTTTGAACAGGCGCCCTTAACGATCAGAGGAGGAACCACATTAGCAACCAGGATATTGCATGTTTTTGTGAAGGGGGTTCCTATATGAAGGAAACCCCCGGGAGGCACGGGGAGAACATGCAAACTCCACACAGAAAGGCCATTTTGCCGACCCCACCCGGGCGGTGGGCACTCGAGGACATGCGGACGGGCACGCATTCCTTCAGCGTTCACCTCGTCCCCAGGTGGGAATCGAACCCACGACCTTCGAGCTGTGAGGCGATAGTGCTTACCACTGCACCACCGTACCTCCCTTTTGGATTACTTTTGAACACATTTTCTGCATGCTCCTCAAAATGACATTTCCCCCAAAAAACAGCTCTGCAATACTCATTTCAGACCTTACGTGTATTTTCATTATTATTTTTTCCTCCAGGGTTTTAACAGAGTTTTGGCAAAGCAAGCCTGTTCGACTATGGCCCTTGGTCCTCGAATGACCAGCAGTTCCTGACTTTAAATTATTTTAAGCATATAGGATAATGCAAGTGGTCGCTGTTAGCTGCACTTGCATCAATTAACAAACACATGACTAAATATTGCTTCCTTTTTTATGCACTGTTTCTGATGTATTTGTTGCTGTGTTGTAATCTGATGATGTTGTCCTGTTATGTGATCTGATGCTGCTATTTGACCCTGCCTCTGTCTCGGCTATAGGTCTCACTTGTAAAAGTCAGAGGTTTTTAATCTCAACGTGACTCCCTAGTTAAATAAAAGTTATTTATATAAACATTTTGACGGATAAAATCCAGTGAAGCACGACGCCCCCCCATATCCCCCCCCCCCACACACACACACACACACACACACACACTCTCTAATGATCCAGAGTGAGTGAGGGCCCGCGGCGGTACGTTAGCACTGTCACATGTGATTTAGGAGTGCTTACATAACGCCTGTTTATGTTTGTGCCGTCACAAGCTTCGGCATGACAGCTGAATAGCTGGACTGGAGAGTCCTCCTGTCCTGACCTCTCTGCACTAACTAAGGGCTGCACAATTCATCTCATATTAATTGTGATTCGTGATCAAGATGTTTGCCTTTCGCACAATCATGAAAACAAGAGAATCAAGATCAAATTGAGATACTGTAAAACGTGCCGCATTCCGTTTAGCATCAGCTCTCGTTTTGTCTCGTGTTGTAAATCCAACGCACCCCTTTCCCTCGCAGTGGTGTTCTCCGGTCGGCCCTCTAGAGAAGCATTCTAATACCTAAGGTGCGTTTGAAACAACCTCCTAAAAGCTGAGGGGTAGTGTATAAAGAGTATAAAGACATGCAATTGAATTGAAATCCTTATTCTGTTTGAATGATTTGTGGTTTATTTTTCATAACAGGTTAGTGTGTGATCTTTGAGAGACTATATGAGTAATACGTTTCTTTTGTATAAAGACAAATAGTCTGTTGATTTATGGTATAAAACAAAGCTAAGAACCTATCGTCTCATAAAAGACAGTGTGTAGAGCCTTTATGTGAAGTTTGATTTGGACAGACGAAAAAGGTCCCTGTGTGCACAGTTGTGCTGTCTGTGTGTGTTCTGGAACTCTGCCCTTGGCACTGGAGACTGGTAGGTTTAATGCTACCCCTGAAGAAGATAGACTTTGTTTGCTTTGTGACCTGTGTGAAATTGAGAACAAGATACATTTTCTGTTCTATTGTACAGCTTATGATGATGCAAGGGAGATGCACTACTGAGAAATACTGAGTAAAAAGTATTAATATGTCTTACATTAACACTTTGAGTGCCACGGCCCTTGGGCAAAAGGTTGCTTGCTGTGCCACATAGGCCGCAATGCATTTTAAAACAGTCATATAATTTCTTTAATAATTACTATGTAAACACTGAACACGCACAAATAACGATGAGACTCTCTTCTATCACCTGCAAAAAAAAGTTTATTGATCCCATTTTCCGTTCTTTAGTTATGAGCCGGAGAAGATAGCTTGATTGAACGAAAAACAGACCTTTTTTTCTACGAGCTGAGATAATGAGCCTTTTGTGAAATTAAACATTTCAAGCACATCACTGACTCTGAAGCTAATTTTCTGATGTAGTCACACCTCAAAAATAATTTCCTTCAATAAAACAGTGAAGGCCAGGGAATTTTGTTTGGCAGAATAATATTTTTTAGCTGTAACCAGCAGCACTGGCCCCTGCGTGCGCTGCTGGTTACAGCTTCCTCCTGTGTCAAATGCCATGTAACCGACCCTTCCTCCTGTAATCCTGTCCTGCTGTCTGGGTCTGTCTGGGTGAAGTGTTGTATGGTGCTCTGCGTGCCCCCCCCCCCCCCCCCCCCCAACTGCACACGCCTCCTCCTGGGTGTGTCTGGTGGCTCTCTGCTGAGTTCGCTCTGCACAGTGAAGGGTCCGCGACATCCAGCATTTTTACAGCGTTCCGCGTGTTTGTCACGGGCTCCTATGCTTCCAGTTGAGAATAATAAGGCAGTTTATGCGATTGTGCTGTCGCAGCGTACACGGAGGTGCTCAGTTGTGACAGCGGATGCTGCTGCTGCGGGTACAGCTGGCATTGTGCTCGTTGTGCTTCATGCACGTCGATGCATACGGACGGATGCGATGCGATTTCCTCCTTTTCCCCAGCGACTTCTTCTGTGTGTTTGGCTCCTTTTTCTCTGATCAGGAGAGTGCTGTCGCCACCTAATGGGTTTGTAAAATAGGTTATCGACCTCCAATAGCTACAATATCGTTAGAGGCGTCGCTGGCAGCCTACGGTAAATTTCTAATGACGCCATATGGCGTCGCTGGCACTCAATGTGTTAACCTGTTTGTTTCTTTATGATATAAGCCTCTCTGCTGCCGTTAGTGTTAATGGGAGTAATAGTGCTTTAGGTCTGGACAGTGACAGGGAAATCCAAATATAGAGAATTCCTCACCAAAAAAGACGTATCTCTTAAGAAAATGTGCAGGGAAAAATAGCCAGTGTTAGCTTTAGCATGCAGGCTCATTATCAAGTCCTGACAAAGAACAATACACATGACCTTGGCTAAAAGATAAGCTACTGAAAATGATAACAAGCATGAAAGTGCCATGGTCAGGTCTTACCACAGTAGAAACTGGAGGACCTGTGGTGCCATGGTCAGGTCTTACCACAGTAGAAACTGGGGACCTGGGGTGCCATGGTCAGGTCTTACCATAGTAGAAACTGGAGGACCTGTGGTGCCATGGTCAGGTCTTACCACAGTAGAAACTGGAGGACCTGGGGTGCCATGGTCAGGTCTTACCACAGTAGAAACTGGAGGACCTGTGGTACCATGGTCAGATCTTACCACAGTAGAAACTGGGGGACCTGGGGTACCATGGTCAGGTCTTACCACAGTAGAAACTGGGGGACCTGGGGTGCCATGGTCAGGTCTTACCACAGTAGAAACTGGAGGACCTGGGGTGCCATGGTCAGGTCTTACCACAGTAGAAACTGGAGGACCTGTGGTGCCATGGTCAGGTCTTACCACTGTAGAAACTGGAGGACCTGGGGTGCCATGGTCAGGTCTTACCACAGTAGAAACTGGGGGACCTGGGGTGCCATGGTCAGGTCTTACCACAGTAAAACTGGGGACCTGGGGTGCCATGGTCAGGTCTTACCACAGTAGAAACTGGGGGACCTGGGGTGCCATGGTCAGGTCTTACCACAGTAGAAACTGGAGGACCTGTGGTGCCATGGTCAGGTCTTACCACTGTAGAAACTGGAGGACCTGGGGTGCCATGGTCAGGTCTTACCACAGTAAAACTGGGGACCTGGGGTGCCATGGTCAGGTCTTACCACAGTAGAAACTGGAGGACCTGGGTGCCATGGTCAGGTCTTACCACAGTAGAAACTGGAGGACCTGGGGGACAACAAGGCTTTCTCAACTGCATTTTGTGTGTGTGTCAAAAGCAAACTTGATGAGGATGGATAATCTTTCATGATCATTATGGTCGTCCATATGTGGGCAGTGGTGGCCTGCCAGCTTGTGACCAGAACGTCGTTGGTTGAATCGCCTGGTGGGACGGGCAGGATACATCTGGTTGGGGAAAGTGAAAAGGCAGCGCTTGCATCTCCCTCATTACCACCACACACATGTCACATGCACACACACGCACACACACACACACACACACACACACACACACGCACACACACACACACGCACACACACACACACACACACACACACACACACGTCACTATAAAGGACTTTTACTTTGCACTTTAACATTTATCATTTGAGATTGTGGAAGGAAGTTCAATTGTATTTGACCAATCACGACACTAAACAAAACCGAGATAGGTGATTGGAGAAATGAGCAGATGTCCCGCCTTAACATCAGTTTTGGCCAACTTTCCCCTCCAAGAGGCGGGAACATTTGGGAGCTAACGTCAGACTAGCGGCCATATCTTACGCCCAAGTGCAAGGTCAAATCTTTGCTAGTTTCTAGCTCTCAAAATCTAAATGTTTTCCTTTTAATGACCACTGGGCCACTGAAACAGGTCCTTTGATGTACTGACCCAGTGGTCATTAAAAGAAAAAAGACTGAGTGCTGGAATCTAGCAAAGATTTGCACTTGGGTGTAAGATATTGCCCTACTGTAGTTTTTTTAATGAGCCATTTGAGCTAAACCGCAATGTTGGTTATGTTTAGACAAGGGAAAGAACTTGGGTAGGTTTACGCCAGGTGGTCCCAACCTTTTTTGCAACGCTGACCGGTTTAATAGGCTACTGACAATATTGCGGCGGACCGGCGGCGGGGGGAGGGGCTACACATAGTGCATCATTCATACGTTGGATATTAAAGGCACAGCATGTGTTTTCCTCTCATGAACATATAAAACACAACACAACAAGATGGTCACATCCAGAGATATGATGATGATGGAAATAGAAGCAATGTTTTCAGTGCGTTTGTGGCTAAATCAAAAGGGTAGCACACAACAGGGCCAGGTTTCCCTGATGGAAGGCGGGGGCGGGGGGGTTAGCGGGGGCTATGTTTGTTAAGGAGCCTATAGCAGAGGGGATGAAGCTGGCCCTCCCCCTGTTAGTTTTAAATATAGGGGCAGCATATCTCCTACCAGAGGGCAGGATCTGAAAGCAAGTGCTGAGGTTATGAGTTGAGTCCCTCGCGATCTGACTTGCTTTCAGCTAGGGGTGCACCGATCGATCGGCAAGCAATCTGTATCGGCCGATTTTGACCTCAAATATGCGATCGGCTGATTGCCGATATTTCGGCTGATTGCCGATATTTTTATATATATAAAAAAAATATATATATAAAAAAAAGCCCTATCACTAATCAGGCTTTCCAACGATATAAAATACAATGCCAATTGGTATTATTAAAGGGGAGAAATAATCGACCTAAAATAACGTTTCCAAACTTTCTTTGAGGAGTTTATATATCGGTGATCGGTGATCGGTGATCGGTAATCGGTGATCGGTCGATGATCGGTTGCGCAGATATTTCCCATAGGCGATCGGCAATCGGTGATCGGTGGCAAAAAACGTCATCGGTGCACCCCTATATTCAGCCTCAACTTTCTTCCAGAATGCCACGATGTTATGTCAAACATACTTTTAAGCGACTGATTCTTGAATCTTGAATCTTGTCGTATGCCAAGTTCAAAATGTTTCTGTGTTATCATCGTCATTTAATAGGTCAGGTCTCCTTTTACCTGTCTCACCTCTTCTGAAAGAACTCTCAAGCGATGTTTCTCAAACTCACTCGCTGGCCGCTGGCTCGCGGGCCGCGAGCGTCTGATGACCGTCTGATGACCTGGCGTGCGTGTTGTGGACCGAGGAGAGGTGCAGGCTGGCAGCACCGCACTGGTCCGCACAGACAGGCCATGCCAAGTTCTTCATTGAACACAAATAGTCTACTCTCTCTCTCTCTCTCTCTCTCTCTCTCTCTCTCTCTCTCTCTCTGTCTGTCTTTCTGTCTCTCTCCCTATTTTTTCCCCTTCTTCTCGCAGCCCGCATGGTGGTCCACGGCCCGTGGGGGTTGGGAACCACTCGTTTAGGCAACAAAGCAGCTTGGTTGAGGTCAGGGACAGTGTTATGGTTTGGGTTGGGGTTAAAACACAAAATGACTCGCTCGGGAGGGACTTGAACAGGCACTCTCTTCCTCGTAAGACGCTACACCACCAGTCCCACCCCCGCGTAGGCCCCAGCCACGTACTCCACATGCGACAGTCCTGAACGTGAATATGAACGTTATACACGTCATCATCAGACACACACACACACACACACACACACACACACACACACACACACACACAAGTACAATTACAAGACCAAGTGCAAAGAGCAGCTACAGCAACACAAAGCACCTGATACTACCCAGAGATTTATCTCTGAGTTTATTAGTACTGCTTGTTAGTCGGCGGAGGACCGGGGTCAGGAGTTAAACCACAGTGCTCTGGACCTCTCTGCTCAACCTGCTCAGAGCACAAGAAGAGGGGGTGCAAGATGGGTGTGGCTGAATAGAGCTCGCAGTTGGAGCCCTTCTACAGGCGAAGATTAATCTTTGCAGCCCCACTCAGGCGAGGCGTACAGGCTGGGGGGCGAAACGCTGGTGACCCTGGGATACCTGCTGAGGATGTAGAAGGGTTTCCAACGGTGTGAGTGCTCTGGCCACACTCTCACCAAGGAATACCACCGTGGGGGCGGCATGTCGTGGCTCCTGCTGTTTCTGCTTGTGGCAAGGCATCTTTGATGTGAAGTGAACGTCGGGGGTGCTTTGCTGTGGGCGGGGTCCGCGGGGGCCGCGGTGTGTTGTCCTCGCGGTGGTCCTGCGGTTTCTGCTTGTAGCGGAGCATCTTTTGATGTTTACTTCACCTGTAATATCAAACACCACAGAGACACACAGGAGTTAATGTGTAATATCAAACACTACAGAGACACACAGGAGTTAATGTGTAATATCAAACACCACAGAGACATACAGGAGTTAATGTGTAATATCAAACACCACAGAGACATACAGGAGTTAATGTGTAATATCAAACACCACAGAGACATACAGGTGTTAATGTGTAATATCAAACACTACAGAGACATACAGGAGTTAATGTGTAATATCAAACACTACAGAGACATACAGGAGTTAATGTGTAATATCAAACACCACAGAGACATACAGGAGTTAATGTGTAATATCAAACACCACAGAGACATACAGGAGTTAATGTGTAATATCAAACACCACAGAGACATACAGGAGTTAATGTGTAATATCAAACACCACAGAGACATACAGGAGTTAATGTGTAATATCAAACACTACAGAGACATACATGAGTTAATGTGTAATATCAAACACCACAGAGACATACATGAGTTAATGTGTAATATCAAACACTACAGAGACATACATGAGTTAATGTGTAATATCAAACACCACAGAGACATACAGGAGTTAATGTGTAATATCAAACACTACAGAGACATACAGGAGTTAATGTGTAATATCAAACACCACAGAGACACACAGGTGTTAATGTGTAATATCAAACACCACAGAGACACACAGGAGTTAATGTGTAATATCAAACACCACAGAGACACACAGGAGTTAATGTGTAATATCAAACACCACAGAGACACACAGGAGTTAATGTGTAATATCAAACACTACAGAGACATACAGGAGTTAATGTGTATTATACCATGGTCTGGGTGAATACTCGATTCTGATTGGCTGCAAGGTGTCCATTAAAAAGTGATATTGTACAGTGATAATGGACACCTAGCTAAATGGTCTGTTCACCGTTCATATCAATGCGCCATAGTTTCATCAGTGTTATCAGGAGAGCAGTTTGAGCTCTATACCCCCGTTAAGGGTTAATATGACAATTTTGGAACTTGAGAAAAAAATTGAGTCGGTCAAAGTAAGTATTTAAATCACCCCTGTGTGCTCAGTTTATCAAAAATAACTCTTATTTACAATTTTGATTTTCGTTTCGGAGATTTTTTAACCTCGCGTCACCAGGCTCTTCTCGGCGAGAAAGAGAAGATTTCCCTCGGCTCGTGCACGAGCGGGAGAGAGAGAGAGAGAGAGAGAGAGAGAGAGAGAGAGAGAGAGAGAGAGAGAGAGAGAGAGAGAGAGAGAGACAACTCTCTCTGCATTTCACCACATCAGCAGCACACGCAGGGCGCTGCTCTCTCACTCTCACTTCCTGAAACTCTTCGCTCTTAAATGTTAATATACTTGGCCAATACGTATCTATCATACAAAATAAAGCAAGCTGCCAAACGGTAATGTCTTCATTTAATGTAGAACGCAAAACATCGTTAAACCTGCATTCCTGTAATAAAGTTAACGTTTGAGTCGGCTTTAAAACGGAGCGGGTGGTGGAGGTGGGAGGGACTATTTTATTTCGTGGAAGACTGATTTACAGTATGAATAACAGACATTTAGCCATTTAGATTGCTTTATTTATTACACATGGAAATATAAATGACTGGTCTTATTGTTTTGTTGGCAAGTGACCATGGTATAAGCGGGTTAATGCACTTCGAGGTGTACATTATCACTTTTTAAGGGACTTCGCGGAGGCAAACCATCCTCGGCTTCGCCTCGGACGGTTCACGCCTCCGCGTCGTCCCTTAAAAAGTGATAATGTACACCTCGTCGTACATTAACCCTTACATATCAAACACCACAGAGACACACAGGAGTTAATGTGTAATATCAAACACCACAGAGACACACAGGAGTTAATGTGTAATATCAAACACCACAGAGACACACAGGAGTTAATGTGTAATATCAAACACCACAGAGACAAACAGGAGTTAATGTGTAATATCAAACACCACAGAGTCATACAGGAGTTAATGTGTAATATCAAACACTACAGAGACATACAGGAGTTAATGTGTAATATCAAACACTACAGAGACACACAGGAGTTAATGTGTAATATCAAACACTACAGAGACATACAGGAGTTAATGTGTAATATCAAACACCACAGAGACACACAGGAGTTAATGTGTAATATCAAACACCACAGAGACACACAGGAGTTAATGTGTAATATCAAACACCACAGAGACACACAGGAGTTAATGTGTAATATCAAACACCACAGAGACACACAGGAGTTAATGTGTAATATCAAACACTACAGAGACACACAGGAGTTAATGTGTAATATCAAACACCACAGAGACACACAGGAGTTAATGTGTAATATCAAACACCACAGAGACACACAGGAGTTAATGTGTAATATCAAACACCACAGAGACACACAGGAGTTAATGTGTAATATCAAACACCACAGAGACAAACAGGAGTTAATGTGTAATATCAAACACCACAGAGTCATACAGGAGTTAATGTGTAATATCAAACACTACAGAGACATACAGGAGTTAATGTGTAATATCAAACACTACAGAGACACACAGGAGTTAATGTGTAATATCAAACACTACAGAGACACACAGGAGTTAATGTGTAATATCAAACACTACAGAGTCACACAGGAGTTAATGTGTAATATCAAACACCACAGAGACATACAGGAGTTAATGTGTAATATCAAACACTACAGAGACATACAGGAGTTAATGTGTAATATCAAACACCACAGAGACATACAGGAGTTAATGTGTAATATCAAACACTACAGAGACATACAGGAGTTAATGTGTAATATCAAACACCACAGAGACACACAGGTGTTAATGTGTAATATCAAACACAACAGAGACACACAGGAGTTAATGTGTAATATCAAACACAGAGACATACAGGAGTTAATGTGTAATATCAAACACCACAGAGACACACAGGTGTTAATGTGTAATATCAAACACCACAGAGACATACAGGAGTTAATGTGTAATATCAAACACAACAGAGACACAGAGGAGTTAATGTGTAATATCAAACACCACAGAGACACACAGTTAATGTGTAATATCAAACACTACAGAGTCACACAGGAGTTAATGTGTAATATCAAACACCACAGAGACATACAGGAGTTAATGTGTAATATCAAACACAACAGAGACACAGAGGAGTTAATGTGTAATATCAAACACCACAGAGACACACAGGAGTTAATGTGTAATATCAAACACCACAGAGACACACAGGTGTTAATGTGTAATATCAAACACCACAGAGACATACAGGAGTTAATGTGTAATATCAAACACTACAGAGACATACATGAGTTAATGTGTAATATCAAACACCACAGAGACATACATGAGTTAATGTGTAATATCAAACACCACAGAGACATACAGGAGTTAATGTGTAATATCAAACACCACAGAGACATACAGGAGTTAATGTGTAATATCAAACACAGAGACATACAGGAGTTAATGTGTAATATCAAACACTACAGAGACATACATGAGTTAATGTGTAATATCAAACACTACAGAGACATACATGAGTTAATGTGTAATATCAAACACCACAGAGACATACATGAGTTAATGTGTAATATCAAACACTACAGAGACATACAGGAGTTAATGTGTAATATCAAACACCACAGAGACATACAGGAGTCAATGTGTAATATCAAACACCACAGAGACATACAGGAGTTAATGTGTAATATCAAACACCACAGAGACATACAGGAGTTAATGTGTAATATCAAACACAACAGAGACATACAGGAGTTAATGTGTAATATCAAACACCACAGAGACATACAGGAGTTAATGTGTAATATCAAACACTACAGAGACATACATGAGTTAATGTGTAATATCAAACACCACAGAGACATACATGAGTTAATGTGTAATATCAAACACCACAGAGACACACAGGAGTTAATGTGTAATATCAAACACCACAGAGACATACAGGAGTTAATGTGTAATATCAAACACTACAGAGACACACAGGAGTTAATGTGTAATATCAAACACTACAGAGACATACAGGAGTTAATGTGTAATATCAAACACCACAGAGACATACAGGAGTTAATGTGTAATATCAAACACCACAGAGACATACAGGAGTTAATGTGTAATATCAAACACTACAGAGACATACAGGAGTTAATGTGTAATATCAAACACCACAGAGACACACAGGAGTTAATGTGTAATATCAAACACCACAGAGACATACAGGAGTTAATGTGTAATATCAAACACCACAGAGACATACAGGATTTAATGTGTAATATCAAACACTACAGAGACATACAGGATTTAATGTGTAATATCAAACACTACAGAGACATACAGGAGTTAATGTGTAATATCAAACACTACAGAGACATACAGGAGTTAATGTGTAATATCAAACACCACAGAGACATACAGGAGTTAATGTGTAATATCAAACACTACAGAGACATACAGGAGTTAATGTGTAATATCAAACACTACAGAGACATACAGGAGTTAATGTGTAATATCAAACACCACAGAGACATACAGGAGTTAATGTGTAATATCAAACACCACAGAGACATACAGGAGTTAATGTGTAATATCAAACACAACAGAGACACAGAGGAGTTAATGTGTAATATCAAACACTACAGAGACATACAGGATTTAATGTGTAATATCAAACACTACAGAGACATACAGGAGTTAATGTGTATTATACCATGGTCTGGGTGAATACTCGATTCTGATTGGCTGCAAGGTGTCCATTAAAAAGTGATATTGTACAGTGATAATGGACACCTAGCTAAATGGTCTGTTCACCGTTCATATCAATGCGCCATAGTTTCATCAGTGTTATCAGGAGAGCAGTTTGAGCTCTATACCCC
The DNA here is from genome assembly GCF_964638095.1 of Poromitra crassiceps. Lineage (NCBI taxonomy): Eukaryota > Metazoa > Chordata > Actinopteri > Beryciformes > Melamphaidae > Poromitra > Poromitra crassiceps. The sequence continues at coordinate 35,815,270 of NC_139645.1, forward strand.
CGTTAAGGGTTAATATGACAATTTTGGAACTTGAGAAAAAAATTGAGTCGGTCAAAGTAAGTATTTAAATCACCCCTGTGTGCTCAGTTTATCAAAAATAACTCTTATTTACAATTTTGATTTTCGTTTCGGAGATTTTTTAACCTCGCGTCATCAGGCTCTTCTCGGCGAGAAAGAGGAGATTTCCCTCGCTCGTGCACGAGCGGGGGCGAGCCCGGCCTTTGACACAGAGAGAGAGAGAGAGAGAGAGAGAGAGAGAGAGAGAGAGAGAGAGAGAGAGAGAATTTTCGTTTCGGAGATTCCCTCTCCTGAGAGAAGCCGGCTCTGTTCTGGTCAGCTGACAGAAACCGGGCTCTCAGCTGTCAACTGTCAAACCTCCTGTTTACAACTTGCAGCAACCAGCAGCCAGGCGCGCTGCCTCTCATCACTGATACAAATCAAGGGGTCCACCCGCTATGCACAAATCAAGTCAAAGAGGAAAAAGACGAGATCAACAAAAAGAAAACAACGCAATGGGCAGTTAACAGCAACACACTGAGAGACGTCCTTGTACAAAACATACCTTGACTCCAACATACTGAAAGCAGATAGTTTTCACTCTACTCCTGCCTCGCGCCATTTACGTCTTATAAGACCCGCAGACGTTAACGCAATTCCCTGGAATGCGAGTTTAAACGACCCAGTTACATGGCGTTGCATTCTTAGACATTGCCGTTTTATTTTGTATGTTGTTACATAGGCTACAATTGGTCAAATTATTAGTTAGCTTGATTCTAGAATTGTGCCAGGTGTAGAAACTAAGCAGCCATTTTATCCCATGATAGCCTAATCTCGAGGGGACTATTTTGTCTCGCCGGTTCTCAACTCATATTCAAGGTTATGAAAACTAGATTTTGATTGCAAAATGCATGGAAATATAAATGAATGGTCTTGTTTTGTTTCTTTGGCAAGTGACCATGGTATAAGCGGGTTAATGCCCTTCGAGGTGTACATTATCACTTTTTAAGGGACTTCGCGGAGGCAACCATCCTCGGCTTCGCCTCGGACGGTTCACGCCTCTCGCGTCGTCCCTTAAAAAGTGATAATGTACACCTCGTCGGGCATTAACCCTTACTTATACCATGGTCTGGGTGAATACTCGATTCTGATTGGCTGCAAGGTGTCCATTAAAAAGTGATATTGTACAGTGATAATGGACACCTAGCTAAATGGTCTGTTCACCGTTCATATCAATGCGCCATAGTTTCATCAGTGTTATCAGGAGAGCAGTTTGAGCTCTATACCCCCGTTAAGGGTTAATATGACAATTTTGGAACTTGAGAAAAAAATTGAGTCGGTCAAAGTAAGTATTTAAATCACCCCTGTGTGCTCAGTTTATCAAAAATAACTCTTATTTACAATTTTGATTTTCGTTTCGGAGATTTTTTAACCTCGCGTCACCAGGCTCTTCTCGGCGAGAAAGAGAAGATTTCCCTCGGCTCGTGCACGAGCGGGAGAGAGAGAGAGAGAGAGAGAGAGAGAGAGAGAGAGAGAGAGAGAGAGAGAGACAACTCTCTCTGCATTTCACCACATCAGCAGCACACGCAGGGCGCTGCTCTCTCACTCTCACTTCCTGAAACTCTTCGCTCTTAAATGTTAATATACTTGGCCAATACGTATCTATCATACAAAATAAAGCAAGCTGCCAAACGGTAATGTCTTCATTTAATGTAGAACGCAAAACATCGTTAAACCTGCATTCCTGTAATAAAGTTAACGTTTGAGTCGGCTTTAAAACGGAGCGGGTGGTGGAGGTGGGAGGGACTATTTTATTTCGTGGAAGACTGATTTACAGTATGAATAACAGACATTTAGCCATTTAGATTGCTTTATTTATTACACATGGAAATATAAATGACTGGTCTTATTGTTTTGTTGGCAAGTGACCATGGTATAAGCGGGTTAATGCACTTCGAGGTGTACATTATCACTTTTTAAGGGACTTCGCGGAGGCAAACCATCCTCGGCTTCGCCTCGGACGGTTCACGCCTCCGCGTCGTCCCTTAAAAAGTGATAATGTACACCTCGTCGTACATTAACCCTTACATATCAAACACCACAGAGACATACAGGAGTTAATGTGTAATATCAAACACTACAGAGACATACAGGAGTTAATGTGTAATATCAAACACCACAGAGACATACAGGAGTTAATGTGTAATATCAAACACTACAGAGACATACAGGAGTTAATGTGTAATATCAAACACCACAGAGACACACAGGAGTTAATGTGTAATATCAAACACCACAGAGACACACATGAGTTAATGTGTAATATCAAACACCACAGAAACATACAGGAGTTAATGTGTAATATCAAACACCACAGAGACATACAGGTGTTAATGTGTAATATTCAACCCAACACCACAGAAATATCTACTGCTTCCTCATTTGCATGAGGTGCATGCGCTGTGTGCAGTCATAAGTGCAGCCCGTAAAGCCCATAACTGCCCATAAGTTGCGCATGATGAGGATATGTTTTCAGGGAAGTGACATTGACAGTCAGGTGATACCTCTTTGGAAAGCTTGCAATGTTTACCATACGATTGCATTGAGTTTGGAGTCTGCAATACCACCAAACATCCATTAGATGGGAGCAAAAGGCTGTGTATGAAATTGAAGCTCAGCATTATAGCTCACCAATATATTGTCCAGTGCTGTCTGTTTTGATGGGATAAGCGCTTGGATGGACTCAAAGGACTATGAAACAGTGAGTAAACCATATTTGTTGTTTTTGATGACAATCACTTGATGGAATGATGAGACAAAAACACAACATTTGACAGGTTGACTCTGAAGTGTTGAAGTGTGACTGTGTGATTGCAAAGGGGCTTACATGACCCTGCTGAAAAAACCAGCATGCACCAGCATAGCTTTTTATGCTGGTGTACCAGCATCCCAGCATCGCATGCTGGGATGCTGGTAAATTTGTTGTGTTTTGAAAACACAACAAGTTATGCTGGTGTACCAGCATCCCAGCATGGGATGCTGGGATGCTGGTGGTGTGACCAGCATGGGATGCTGGTGGTGTGACCAGCATGCGATGATGCTGGTATGCTGGTGGTGTGACCAGCATCCCATGCTGGTCACACCACCAGCATGGGATGCTGGTGGTGTGACCAGCATGCGATGATGCTGGTATGCTGGTGGTGTGCTGGTCACATGCTGGTCTTGTGACCAGCATGGGAAGCATACACCAGTACACCTATGCTGGTGTAGATGCTGGTGTGACCAGCATACACCAGCTATTCTGGTGTCAAAACACAACATGCTGGTCTATGGTTGAATGCTTGTTAACCAGCACCCCATGCTGAGAGTAGTCAGACCAGATAAACATCACAAAAGTAATCTTTCTTGAACTAGTTAAATGAAGACTATTTCAGGTTTACATAACAATATAATTATTTATTAAATAAAAGCAACACAGAGAGGGAGTGGGAGAGAGAACCGCACATACAGCAGTACACCTGAACAGTCAGCCTGTACCTGTCTTTATGTCAAAAGTATTAAAAGTAAAAGTGTGACTCAACTCAATTAATGTGCTGAAGGCAATTAAAGACTCATTACAATTAAACTCAATTAAATAATAAAACTACTGACTAATTAACAATAACACAACAAACAGGCAACATCACCTGACAAGAAAAGAGGTCACCCCAGGAACAGCTGGAGAAGAAGTGTGCAGGCAGAAATGTCTGGGAGCAGGCTCAATTGGGGAGAACAGGGAAGAACCGCCAACCACCGACATTTTGTCAATGGCCTATGCTCCCTTGAGGAGCAAAGGCCTTAAGTCAAATCAGAAGTAGAGAATTCCACTGAAAAACAATGCAGATTTATTTTGCACAAAATCTCACAATCCTAAAAACTTTATGGAAAAAAACAATGTTTTGCAGGCATTCATTTACCGTAATTAATTAATTTCAGTTATTGAGAGTTGATTTGAGTTCAGTCGTGGACCAGTGATGTCATTCACAAATCACAACTTAAATCAACTCTCAATAACTGTCAAACTAAATGAATGCCTGCAAAACGGTTTACAGTTTTTGGATATGTGTGAGATTATGTGCAAAATAAATCAGCATTGTTTTTCGGTGGAGTGTCCCTTCAAGTGCTATTCTTTGCTTGTTTGTTTATGTCCATTATTTTCTCTGTGATGTAGCATCCAGGCTTCCCCACTCGAGCTTCCACATCTGCTTCACCCAGGTTTTGGTTCTGGAGCCATTCTTTGTATCAAACTGAAAAGCAAACAGAGATAAATTAGTGGCAGAGTAACACTGTTCTTTGGTCAATATTTCAACTGCTGTTTGAAAACGTGCTACAGAAAAGTGACGCATGACGCATGAGCTACTTTAAAAATTATTTCACTGTACTGTCTGCCCAGGGTCTAGCTGTACAAAGACCTTTCTGGCTCACAGCCCGATTGGTCCCAAGTTCGCAACACATTTTAAAATTCATCTTGAAGTTGATAAGTCAGATACTGTAAGTTAAATCGCACCTTTCTGATCCACCTTGGAACCTGGTAAAACAGCTCATCCATTCCAGACACATTACAATTTGGTAAATAAGAGTCCAAATGCAGTGACACATGCATTAGGTTCCATGGGATCATGGCATCAGCTATGTGCACAAATCATTTATTTAACAAGCCAGTCACCTTTAATTAAAACTACAGCCACCCACAGGATATGTCCATCTAGATCATTTTGGTGTGAGTTGCTGAGTTTTGGAGACACCGGCCGTGTTGTGGTGCTCAAAGCACACACAAAAAATAAAAATAAAATAAAATAAAATAAAATCCTTTCCAGAAAGGATAAAAAGCAAGTAGGCCTAGAGGACCACAGGAATAGGTTTTTGGGGAAAAGAAAAGTTCTCAACTTACTTAACAGATTAATGTGTGTCCTCCACTGGCTGTTTCTCCCTCAATGTATGATATCGAAAACCTGCACACACACAGTATATAGACAAAGAGACAGTGTCCATTAGAAAAGCATGTGTGAAAAGCAGCACTTGCCCCTCCCTCATTACCACCACTGAGGTGCCCTTGAGCAAGGCCCTTAACCCCTTAATGTGTGTGTGAGTGCGAGCAGGGCCCACTTGAAAAAGAGATGGAAATCTCATTATGGTTACCCTGGATAAATAAAGGTAAAAAAAATTAGCAGTTGTATGAAGTGGGAAAGATTCTTAGTTGGCCACTCTTCTTTCACCAAGTATCCAGTCTTTCTGTGTGCACTTTGCTCATGTGTATGTTTCCACACATGCCACTGACCTCCTCGCTCTCATCTCCTCCCGTATCGTCCTGCACTTGGCTCCCAGGAGCTTCCTGAGGTTGACGGCGTGGATGACAGCACCCACCTTCTTGTCCAGCATGGCCTCCTGGCCAATGCCATAGTAATGCTGGCAGTTCAGCGTTCCGTTATCATCTACAATGGGAGAGAGAACAATGAGAGAGAAAAATGGAGGGATAGAGAGGGGAGTGGAATGGTGTAGTGGTAGGAGACAGTATTAGTAGGAGAAAGATAGTGGATAAAGTCTTGTAGTTAACATACAGACATGTGGCAGTGGGTGAGGCCACGGTCAGCTGCAGCTGGTTCTGTATAGAGAAGTTGATGTTGTAGCACTCTGTCCAGTCTGCTTTAGGAGGCATCACCAGGCTTCTCATGCACATCCAAGATCTACAGAGCAGGCCTACAGGGAAACAGTTTAGTGAGTGTAATATTTGCACAATTGAAAAGTGAAACCCAAAAAAATCAAACCTGTGAAACCCGTGAAACCCGTGAAAATCAAACCAAAAAAATTCGTTATTTCGAATCCCACATAGGTTACGCCAAACCCCAGATAGGTTACGCTAAAACCACCACCGCAAAGCGTCCTACCTGTAGTTGTCCAGTCGGCAGGAAAGTATCGCAGGACTTCACGAGACTTGGTGACCGAGATCACGTTTGAGGTAATTTGATCCCTGTGCGACTCCAGGAAATGGCCTGGGGCGAAATATCACTCTGGTGGATGTTGAGGGATCACATTATGACGATATTTGGGGAAAACGGGAATAAAAATAGCTATTTAGATGCAGGAAAGACAGGCTCACACTTGGCCCCAAATCAGCTCCATTTTACAACTGACTTGGACGCTATTGATCTCAAAACAACGCTAGGACGGCCAGAAACGCAGCGGACATCGCTGGGCGAGTGGTCAAATCATAATTATTGCCAGGAGATGGGTCCAGGTTAAAAAAAAAATGAAATTCTCCTTTAAAGTTCATGAAAAAAAGTGGCATTCTTGTTTTTTCCCACAATAATTTCATAATACCATTTGTAATGCCACCGTTGTAGTGCTGTTGTTCAAAATTAAAGTACATTTTCTCAGATTTATTGGTGTCTTTCTAGTCACACAATTTAATAGTCAGTGTTTCCCATACACTGATCTATTTGTGGTGATACACCCTACATAGATTTTGACCCCCACAAATACTGCCACATATTAATTTCAACTAGTTGACTGCAAACTCCTGCTTTAGTGCTTACAGTATATTATTATCTTGTCGGAATATTATTCCAGCCAATAAGTTAGGAAGCTCCCTTTTGATTTAATTTTACTTTTGTTTTGCCTACAAAGCAAAATGTTACTTTACTTGAAACTCCCCTGAAGTGATTTTGGTATTATTTATGCAAGCATAATTCTACCATATAGTGACCTGTATGCAGAATATATATAGTATACATATATAGGGAAACAATTATTTTTTTATCGCTGTAAAACTGGCTGAGCCCACCCAAAGCTCTGATGCTAAAACCGCCCCTGGAGGGCCTCTTAAAGGCCGGCTTTCCTGATTTTCAACCATATTTGTGTCATTACAATGTCAGTAGTTGGATTAGATAAGCAGCCTTTACCTCCCCTCACTCAACCCTGGCTGATATCCCTTATCTCTCACATATTTTGTGGCCGCTCTGACGCGTTTTACGTCAGAGCGGCCAAGTCCAGCCCTGCAGAAGAGAGCAGCTGTAAACTACAAGTGTTGTGGGGGTGTGCCGCATATGGTTCCGCCTCTAGAGGTCCTCCACACCCCTTCACAGCTCCTGAAGAAAAACAAAAGGCAGCCATCTTTTTTCACCGCATAGCCTAGGCTAGCTAATGTTAGCTCCCCTAGCTCCTTGCAAAGAACCATATCTCGGGAACGGAAGCAGGCGCAGCTACAGACACGGGACTGGCGGCATTGGAAAGCTCGTCAAATTTTACATCTAGTAGAAGGTGCGTTGAAGTTATGAAATCAACGCTGAGCAATGTACCCTTTTTTACATGAAATAGTTACAACATCAGATGCTCATAACTCCTAGGAAAATGCCTTAAACTGCATGAAACTTTGTGTGTGAAGACATCTCCCGACATATATACTTCGGTTTAAATTTGGTGCAATTTGGAGCCAAAAAAAAAATTCTTCTTCTTCTTCTACTATTGTTTTATGTCGAAGCCTTCTTCTTCTTCTTCTTCTTCTTTGAGTTTTATGGCGGTTGGCAAACATATATGTGCATTACCGCCACCTACTGGAGTTTGATATCAGCCAAATGCCTGAGGGGTGGGCGTGGAATAGAAGGCCACGAGCCCAGTGCATTGTGGGAAGTGTAGGATTTCTGCTCCCCGCTCCCGCCCCTCCCCTCCACCAGCCCCCCCCCCCCCCACACACACACACACACAGAGTGGATTTTGGTTGATTGCTCAGGCTCTGAACAACCAATTCAAAAAATGTCAACAGATTCCAACTCCTTAGGGGCGTGAGATTTAATATATCTTCATATTCCCCACGGGAAAGCCTTCCTTTAAGTGTGAAGCATTTGGAAAAAACAAAGATAGCTTTTAATGTACTTTTTACATGCAGTGGAGTTGGGTTGAGCAGAGTTGGGGCGGATTAGCCCCGCTATGACTCTTCCGGGTATGACGTCATCGTCTACCCAACACGAGTCCCGTCTCCGTACATAGACTTGCCTGCGACTTTGGCTCCCAAGCTGTCTAAAACAGCGAGACGCCCGTATTTACAAGTGTCACAGAAACATTTCAAAGCCACCTACTAGAGAAGAAGGGTCAGCTTCTGGACGGCGGGGTTTGAAAGCTCGACGCTGCTCATAAATGCCTCTTTTCATCTGAAGTCTCTGCTGGTGATATTATTTTTTCCGGGTTAGAGCCCAGCCGTCACAGCGCTCAACAGCGCCACTCTGGTCGGAAGCTCGGTAAAAAATAATATCACCAGCAGAGACAGGAGAGAGCAGCTGTCATTTTCATTTCGATGTGTGATCACACAGTGTATGAAGATTTGATTGGAATGTATGGATGCACAGTCCATAACGGAGACCATTGAAGACATAATTTGTCGGTGTGGACTTGACATCATGCAGATGCAGGCCAGACATATGATGCTGCCTCTGTGCTTCAGGGGAAGATGACAGAGGAGGCAAAAAGAATAGATAAAAACCCCAAAGCTCTCTCAATACACTGTGTCACCCACAGCCTCAACCTCCTACTGCAAGAGGTCACGTCAAAGTGTCCAATGGTGAGGGGGGCCCTCTCTCTTGTGCATGACATCCACCAGATGATTTCCTCCTCCCCAAAAAGGCTGGATAGCAACCGCCAGGGCCGGTGTAACGTCGATTTTTGCTGCTTTGTCGAAAAATGCTACCGCCGCATAAACCGATAGGGTCTAAAGCCGTAAAGTAAGTGTTTTCTTCTCTTTCTTGTATAATGTTCAAAAAGTGTAATGAAATTTATGTCATGGGTAGTGTATTTTGATGGATCAAATACTCAACATCCCATTTTATCAATTTTAAATCAATATTTCAGGGGTAGCATAATTTGATAGTCCAGTAACATCCTATCAAATAATGCTCCCGTCACTTAATGCATTCATGTTGACTACTAATCAACTCACTGCCACTGTAGGATGAATGTCAGCCTACTTAGACCCCTCAATTTATCAATTTTTAATCAATGTTGAGGATGTTACTCACCGTTAACAACAGCGTGGACTGAAGGGTTTCAAGAAATTATGGGCGTGGCGATGAGACTTGGAAAATCGGCTTTGCGCACGCGCAGAATCACAAAGTAGCAGTTCTCGACGGGTAGCAAAAATCGACAGAACACCGGTTCCAGAACAAGATGACTAGATGCATCCTAGATAGGAAGGGGTGCGCATGCACGGGCTGACCGACCCGGGTGGCCGGCCGGAATTTGACATGTTATTTTACTAAAAATACTGCATTTTACCATAATTTCAAGTAGAATAATACCAGCCAAGCAAGAATATTTCAAGTGTTTCAAGTGCTTTACTGAAATATTTGGACCATATAATGATAATACAATTATCTCAACCTTAAAAGGTTACATGTGCCAAAAAGCCATAAATTCGAATCAAAGAACAAAGAAAAACAACAATTATAATTCAAGTTTAAACAGTAAGTGTGCAGCTGCAGCATTTATTAAAAAAGAAGAAAAAAAAATATATATATATATTTTCAACTGAGCATGCAGACAATTAAAATAAGGGTGCAATGCATGCTTTTGCACCCCTGTAAAACCGGGCCTGGCAACCGCGCCTTTAAACCCCTCTCTCTGCCCAACGTGTGTGTGTGTGTGTGTGTGTGTGTGTGTGTGTGTGTGTGTGTGTGTGTGTGTGTGTGTGTGTGTGTGTGTGTGTGTATAATGCATACGTGCATGCATTGGCACTTGGCAGTGCACATTGTGGCAAAAATCTAATTTAAATGTACACTGACTCTGCGTCAGACTGTTGTAATCCATTCCATTTACTTTGTTAGCCTGTGAAATGTCCTTCCTTCTTTTTTTAATCAATAACCATAAAGATAACTCACTGCAGCTCAGCTACTCCAGATGAAGTACTCATACTTGTCCTGCAGTCACCCTCTCAGATGCTGTCTCCTACTGTGTCTCTAAGACCAGCAGGTGGTGCTGGTTCATAATTTCACAGCACCTGAGTCCACTGAGCTTCTTTCAGCCAGCAGCTTTTAGTGGAGCAGATAACTGTAACAATCGTTCATTTCCGGAAAGAAACACGAAAATTGGCACACATACTCCTTGGGGATTGCTCTTTTGATAAAACCCGTTAGCCACCTAAAAATTCAAGATGGCGGCCATTTTTCAAGATGGCCGACATTAAATATACAGTAATCGCAAAGACTTGTCCTATTTGAATGATATTGGTGTCAAATCATACATTTTTGACTATGTAGAATCCGAATTTGGAACTATGTACCTACTCACTAGCTTCCTTGTACCATAATATCAGTCCCGGAATCATAATTAGGGTAAAAAGTGCCCATATCATAGGCACCATCAGTCCGATATATTATTGGATGTACATGTAGGCAGTAGGCCTATACTTGTTTGTCACTTATTGTCTTGCTGCCTGGATGAGTATATACAACACTTCTAAACCTCGCATCTGCAGCTGCACAGTGCCGTGCAGGTCAGACCAAAGCGGTAGCATTTGCATCGACTGCAGCATTCCAACTTGCATCCGCACTTGGTCAGCTGCTGGCAACTCTCTGCAATGGGTGGGAGCTCTGTCCAAACGATCTGCCACAGTTTGGCCTTCAAGGCTGGTTCTACGCAGCTTGGTCTGCTTGGTCTGGCATTCTACTGGCTGAGCACTCTCTGCTCTTCTTTTTCTGGCTCTCTCCAGTTTCGTGTTGTTGAACATAAGGCGACAACTTTGGTGATACTGCGCCTTGTTCCTCCTCAGAGTTTCTTCAATGCCACCACCATCATCAAGTCTGGCTGGATTCAGAACAATAGGCATGTCATTAATTGCGTGAAAGAGGGGAATATTAGTCGCAATCATAGTGTAGCCATCATGTTCTTGACTTGACTTGAGCTCTGATGGAAAGGATTTCTCTGTACCTCGTTCAACCTAATTAAAAACAGCTCACTCCAATCAGAAGGTGTGACATATGTTAATACCTTTCCAGTGTCCAATTATTCCAGATATATGAAAAATCAATACAACAAGCAATTCTGATATTTAGAACATTATTTTATATAGAGGATTTAGCATATTCAGTACAAAGCAGATCAAGTATTTATATTACCCATTCAGAGATCTCTGAGGTGGATTTTCCAGTGGTCTTTCCCTCACAGCAAAATATGTAGCAGGTCAAGAAAAAGACCCTTGTAAACCGACCCATTCTAATATTTTGCGTGGACTTTTAAACTGCATTTTCTTGTGGGCTGGTCTCTCCCCGCAGGTTTCCTCCTCCATCTGGGGACATCCTTCACTGCTTGGGCTGTCATTGGTTGGTCCTATCATCTCTCCCTTCTGTCACTCCTATTTGGCAGGCGTGTTTTTCTCCCCCTCTTGTCCACATCCTGTGACCTGGCTTCCACTGGAGGTCACAGCACTAACCTTCTCCTTGAAATAGTTATCTATTGGTTCCTATTTTGATTCTTATAATTTGGGTCAGCTAATTTAGCTATTTACCTATTAAAGTCCTAGTTTTAGAACATTATGTAAGGTTATTGTTAGACTTGATAAACTTAAACTATATTCTGGATATTGATCAAATTCAGCTGAATCATGGGTTAATCCCAGTCTGAACTGGATTTAAACAACATCTTACAGTTCAAACTTACTATCCTCTTGGTCGAAAACCACCTCTAGGAGGTGTAAAAAAGAGCAAGAGGACATCTTTCTTATAGTTAAATTCAACAAATCAGAGAAAAACTCACCCCGTTTAACCCGGATGAGAAACTCTTATCAATTACCACTTATTAACTAATTCGACTATACCTTTATTTCCCATTTGCTTACAATAATAACAATAGGCTATTACTTATCTAAATATGATATAGCTCCCTTATTGTGTAGCGAGTAATGCAAGTTTGAAGTTATTCAAAACACAGAAATACAACATCAGACTGATCTAAACACACCCTATTCTCATAAGATAACCAATATATATTCTGCTGAGCATCTAATATTCCCAAAGACCAACGCCGGGCCGTCTGAGATTCGAATCATGGTTCCTCTCCTCGGGGGGAAAAGGTTAGCACATCGAATGTATAGTCTAATCTTTATTCCATATCAGATATCAAAACCAGTCAGTCAATCAGTAAGATATATATGCACCATATGCATCAATATACATACAACACTGTGATGCTTCTCACAGAAACCCCTCATCTGGGGGCTTTGTGGAATGTGTCTCCCACCTCCTCTGTTGATGCTCTGCAGCCATTTGTCTTAGAGAAAGCCATAAACTCTGTGTTGTTTTCCAGTCCCTATCCCAAAGTGACTAAGTGACTGAGCAGAGACATTAAAAGAATGTCCTTTTGTCAGCCGATCTCCGTGACCTCTGCCCCGACCATATCCTAAATGACCGTCCTTGTGCAGCTTATCCACCCGGCCATCCGAGACCCTGTGTAATGTTCTCCAGACCTTCCTTAAACAAGGCTTAAAACAACAGCTTGTCACACACAAAACATTGTTCAATTTCCACTAAACCCTCTACTGGTTAATCCCCATGGTCAGCAGTCTCCTAATGGAAATGGAGAAAGTTCATCATTACACAAACTCAGCCGCTCCTCCGATGACCTACAAGTGTACTTCAGGAATCAAAGATATATTTGAATTAACAAATGACAAGATCATCTCTGTAATTGCATATTTTTCATATCAGCATGCAGGGCCGCCATGCTGAAGTATCTGCCTCCTGTTGAGTCCAAACTGGGCCTATGGAGGAAATGTTTAATCAAAATACCATAGATTGGGGAGAGAAATCTATCAATCCCCCTTTTCACTCCTCCAATAGAGGTGTGAAACCACCTAACTTATTGATCTCGTCCCATGGCAGCAGTCGGCCAATTGCATTTTTTCCTGAAACATAGCATATTATATTAGCACTGTGATTTGAGTTATTTTAAACATATTCTTCAACTTGGCTCTTCATCTTGGCTCCTTATTGAATCTAACATAACCCCCAGTTGAAACCCCCCTAACGACAACATTCAGTTCATTTAATAGCATAACTGTTCCCATATTTTTCCTGGAACCCACTTAGACAACATTAAACCTCAGCACAAACACAACTTAACCCCATTAATGCATGTATTCATTTCCAAATTCGTCATAATAATGGTTGCCCCCTTGTCCCAATTTGCACCCAAATAAGTGCATAAGACTATTTGCTTAGATCGCACTATGCAAAAATGAAACCCACATACTCAAGATTGGACCTGTGCTGCAAACATTTGATTTCACAATGTGCCTGTATTTTAGACAAAATAATTTCTTCTATTTTTATTAGTACAACAAGTACGCACGTACGGCAGATAATGTTTGAGATACTCTGTGAGTATATATCCAATTGTTTACTTTATAATTTGTTTGCAATGCATCCTCATAAACAAGATGACTCCTGAGTGAACATTCACAGCTTACAGAGTGACAATGTACTGACCTTGTAAACTTGTGGCAATAAACAATGGGGCGGAGGGTAACCCCAGAAGGTGCTGTGAGTGGGGGAGGGGCGGGCTAGACCCCTGGCAGTTCACTTGAGTAATTTTGGGGATGGCATAACCCCACTAAGTAAAACAGTGAGCGCCAACATTGTTCACAATACTCCAAACGCAAACTCAAGACTGTCTGTCCTCAGAGGGCATTGACTTATTTATAAATACTTTTAAAAACATCTCCAGCGTACTTTAAGTATAAATTTAACTATGTGTAGCTTTTCTCAAATGGAAAAAATGATAGTGTATCTTACCTGGGTCTGAGCTAGTTCTTCTATAGGGACGACAGAGAGAATTTTCAAGTTAATCAACAAACCCTTCATTTATGCAAAGTTGTCAACTAAACAAACTCATCATATAACTATTGTTATTTTATGTGTCACTGCAAACTTCCTATTCAGTACGTATTACTATATAATGTGCAGTGTTCAGTGTTCCCCACTTCTGTACTTTCCCAGTCCAATCTATTTTATTTTTCATAATTTATTATATCTGAGTCAGTGTGTTTTTTGCTGAGATTTAACCTTCCATCTGGGTCCATTCTATATTCTATGCATTTATTCACCATGCATTCCACAATGTATGGGGATCCCCCTTTGGTCTAAATTAATCAAACAAAATTAATCAAACAACTATCAATAATCATTAGATCAATTGACACCTCAAACGAGTAACAGACATCACTTCCCATATCACAACCACACCAACAAAACACAGCACCATTTCGCCAATCTAAATATTATAATCAATGCTTTCATTCTCCATAGAAACAATGAACGTTCACGCCCCATACTATCAGCATTGTATTCCCAATCCACATAAAATCCCACATTACACAAACTTCATCACTCATACCAACCCACTTAAATCCTATCTGTCTCCTTACACCACTAAATGCATTCACAACATCAAATTTTACTACCGGCATCTACCCATCACTCATGCAGTAACATAAAATCCTATCTATCTCAAATTATCACACTCAAATCAACTCAAACATGGAACTTATAGCCTACATAATCAGCCACTTACAGCAACGCTGCCCTGATGTAATGCCTTGCTCAAGAGTCTACCCCACTCGTGCAGCCCCACCCTTAGGAAAGGGCTGCCCTCTTTGACCTTCTCAAGGGACAACATTCTTGGACATGGTGTGTTTTTAGACACGCCCAGTCTTTGCGCATGGTCACTTCACTTATCATATAGATCTTGAACAGAACGGAGCTCGCACGGAGCAGCCCCCCTCCACCTCTCAACAGATCCAGGAAACAAGGTCCTGGACTAAACAAGCAGCAAAACAGACAGTTTGGTGTTACAAGTTCCCCCTTGGATCAAACTGTACATTACCAACTTCATCTTAACAGACAAAAGTAGCGTGAAACACCCTCCTATTCATTCTGGTAGCTGCTGGCTCGCCACCGCCCGGTGCAAGTCGCGTCTGGTGCTCTGCTCGCTGTCAGACCCTCCTTGGCCCGTACTGTACCAGCCCTGAAAGAAAACCACGTCTACCTGTTGTACAGCTGCTTAGCCCCCCCGAGCCGGACCTGCCAGCGGCGTTTTTCTCAGAGTTTCGCAACGTCCGCAATCCTCTCCCTCCGCTGGAAACTGCCGGAAACTCCGCTTCCTCAAACAGCAGCCCACACACACAAACACACACACACACACACACACACACACACACACATTCTCTGCCCAACGACATGCGAAGTTTGCACTGCGAGCGACCAACAGATAAAAAGACAAACAAACAGACAGACAGACAGACAGACTAAAACTAAATAAAGGTTGTCAATGTCTGTTTTGATTTAACAGTCAATCGTTTACTATAATTACTACAATACTGCGGTGATGATATTCAGACTCGCTTTTGTGCATAGCGTGACTTATTTCATGCAATATTAATCCCGGCTTCATGGTTGTTTTACTGTGAGCTGACTTCACGATGGCCTATTGACGCCCGTGTTGCAGGACGGCCTAGCCGCAAATTTAGGGTGCAGGGCGTAGGCCAGACCGAGGGAAAAGATCCCACGTTTTGGCCAAAAAACATGTTATTCACGCAGTTTGATCAAATATCGATTCCTCAGAATTTGCTTGCCAAAGGCTCTTATTTTAAAATAACATTACCTCAGTGATCCCGCGCATGCAGCCAAATATAATCAATAATCTAATAGGCTATTTGGTAACGGCAAGCCTAATGCTCAGTGAAATAGCCAAACATCGCTTAATACTCGAATTGTTCTCCAATAAATTGAATAATTTGGAGGTCACATTCCATGACCAAATTTGCCATTTATTAACAATATTAGGCTATCTACAATTCTCCGCCTGCCAGACGGGGCGGCGTTTCCTCACAGACTTCTCCTGCCACATTCCAGAGCCCACTCAGACAGTAAAAGTGCCAGCACCATCACAGCCGTGGCCATTTGCCTGCACCCGGACCCTTGGTTAGAAGCTGCGCGCATCAACTTGTGGTGTATTTTTCCACAAACAGTTTTTTCATAAGCGTCAAAATATGGTTGATTCTATTTATATACTATACTCTTACATATTACCGTTCCACTGTGACAGGCGTCCCTGCACAGTGAATTTAAAAATCATTTACATTCATTCTCTTCTTCTCAAACTTACCGCAAAGTTATGGATCATAAAGCAGTATAACACAAAACTACAAAGGAATACTAACCCAACGTGACCTAATCTTGCATTAAATTCACCTTGTTGTTTGAATTTATAGCATAAACCTTTGTGTCTAATTTACATAGCAACATAAATTGGAAGAATCTAAAATTCAACTCAAAATATGGATATTAATATTACTATTATTAGACAATTCAGTGTTATTTCTTCCCCATTTTATATAATCTTTTATGATCTTAGTTAGCTGATTTTTTCACAATTCATATTATACCAAAACCTTCAAGATATATTACAATAAAATGCAAAAACCTGAGCATTAATGCTCTCTGTACAAAACGGACTCCCCCAGAACACGCCGGTTCTGTATAAATAACACATTTTGCTATGGTCTTGGAAAATTAGTATTATC
Source organism: Poromitra crassiceps (assembly GCF_964638095.1). Classification (NCBI taxonomy): domain Eukaryota; kingdom Metazoa; phylum Chordata; class Actinopteri; order Beryciformes; family Melamphaidae; genus Poromitra; species Poromitra crassiceps. The sequence goes on from NC_139645.1 coordinate 35,831,867, forward strand.
ATAATAATAATGTACTATTCGCCTCACATGCATTCGGTCTGACAATGGTCTTGAGATTAATCACTTCTCTCACACGTGCTCGGTCATGGGCAATGGTCTTGGGGTTAATTACGACCCTCACACGCGCTCGGTCACTTTACAAATCTTTCCAAAATATCAAAACACGTGTCTGACCAGCTTTGTACGGTTCCTAAATTTGATTGATAAATTACAGCATTTGTGGAATCCAGTTAGTGTAACAATAATTTAGAATAGCCAATGCAGATATTTTTATGAAAAAGGTAATCCGTAAACCCTTTATTGATATTTTCCCGGGATGTTAAGCCACTGTTTTCCTGAAATGCTTGATCAGAATGCTTGCTTTTTCAAAATATGGATCATAATCACGTCGGGGTACACCATTTGATGGAAAGGATTTCTCTGTACCTCGTTCAACCTAATTAAAAACAGCTCACTCCAATCAGAAGGTGTGACATATGTTAATACCTTTCCAGTGTCCAATTATTCCAGATATATGAAAAATCAATACAACAAGCAATTCTGATATTTAGAACATTATTTTATATAGAGGATTTAGCATATTCAGTACAAAGCAGATCAAGTATTTATATTACCCATTCAGAGATCTCTGAGGTGGATTTTCCAGTGGTCTTTCCCTCACAGCAAAATATGTAGCAGGTCAAGAAAAAGACCCTTGTAAACCGACCCATTCTAATATTTTGCGTGGACTTTTAAACTGCATTTTCTTGTGGGCTGGTCTCTCCCCGCAGGTTTCCTCCTCCATCTGGGGACATCCTTCACTGCTTGGGCTGTCATTGGTTGGTCCTATCATCTCTCCCTTCTGTCACTCCTATTTGGCAGGCGTGTTTTTCTCCCCCTCTTGTCCACATCCTGTGACCTGGCTTCCACTGGAGGTCACAGCACTAACCTTCTCCTTGAAATAGTTATCTATTGGTTCCTATTTTGATTCTTATAATTTGGGTCAGCTAATTTAGCTATTTACCTATTAAAGTCCTAGTTTTAGAACATTATGTAAGGTTATTGTTAGACTTGATAAACTTAAACTATATTCTGGATATTGATCAAATTCAGCTGAATCATGGGTTAATCCCAGTCTGAACTGGATTTAAACAACATCTTACAGTTCAAACTTACTATCCTCTTGGTCGAAAACCACCTCTAGGAGGTGTAAAAAAGAGCAAGAGGACATCTTTCTTATAGTTAAATTCAACAAATCAGAGAAAAACTCACCCCGTTTAACCCGGATGAGAAACTCTTATCAATTACCACTTATTAACTAATTCGACTATACCTTTATTTCCCATTTGCTTACAATAATAACAATAGGCTATTACTTATCTAAATATGATATAGCTCCCTTATTGTGTAGCGAGTAATGCAAGTTTGAAGTTATTCAAAACACAGAAATACAACATCAGACTGATCTAAACACACCCTATTCTCATAAGATAACCAATATATATTCTGCTGAGCATCTAATATTCCCAAAGACCAACGCCGGGCCGTCTGAGATTCGAATCATGGTTCCTCTCCTCGGGGGGAAAAGGTTAGCACATCGAATGTATAGTCTAATCTTTATTCCATATCAGATATCAAAACCAGTCAGTCAATCAGTAAGATATATATGCACCATATGCATCAATATACATACAACACTGTGATGCTTCTCACAGAAACCCCTCATCTGGGGGCTTTGTGGAATGTGTCTCCCACCTCCTCTGTTGATGCTCTGCAGCCATTTGTCTTAGAGAAAGCCATAAACTCTGTGTTGTTTTCCAGTCCCTATCCCAAAGTGACTAAGTGACTGAGCAGAGACATTAAAAGAATGTCCTTTTGTCAGCCGATCTCCGTGACCTCTGCCCCGACCATATCCTAAATGACCGTCCTTGTGCAGCTTATCCACCCGGCCATCCGAGACCCTGTGTAATGTTCTCCAGACCTTCCTTAAACAAGGCTTAAAACAACAGCTTGTCACACACAAAACATTGTTCAATTTCCACTAAACCCTCTACTGGTTAATCCCCATGGTCAGCAGTCTCCTAATGGAAATGGAGAAAGTTCATCATTACACAAACTCAGCCGCTCCTCCGATGACCTACAAGTGTACTTCAGGAATCAAAGATATATTTGAATTAACAAATGACAAGATCATCTCTGTAATTGCATATTTTTCATATCAGCATGCAGGGCCGCCATGCTGAAGTATCTGCCTCCTGTTGAGTCCAAACTGGGCCTATGGAGGAAATGTTTAATCAAAATACCATAGATTGGGGAGAGAAATCTATCAGCTCTTCACTCATCTTCTTCTGGCAAAGACAACACTTGCTCCAGTCAGTCCGGAAATTAGACAGTCCTGGATCTGTATTTGCCATCTTGGTGAATGGTAATGAAGGTATCGCAGTATGATAAATATATGTATTCAGTGAATCAAGGCCCGAGGGGCTATCCTTTTACCACCTTGATCACAATCATGCACAATAAGGTATGGGATATGACTAGGTTTGGGAATAAAAAAATATGACCTACACCTAGCCCGATCGTTCATCCAGTATCATTTAAGTCTGGTGCGATCTGTACACCATCCGGGTAAGTCCATGAACAAGTCATGTATAGCCCCTTACCCTTGGCTCGGCTCTCCCGCGCTGGCACACCCTGTCAATTCAGGCGCGGCTGTCTAACTAAACATCTATGTTAAACTACATGTAATCTACACTAGCTAACTGATGCTGGGCTTATTAAACAGCATTTGGGACACTAAACTAATTATTCAGCTGATACTGAACCCCATGCTGAGTTTCACAGCAGCGGTGCCACCAGTGTGCCCTGGCTGTGCGTTGACATCCGCTCTGTTGAGCTACTACTCTACACCTTCCACTGCACGTCTCTCAACGCCACCCCCACCGCATCGTGTCATGTTCAGTTTGGAAGCCTTGTACAGGAAGATGCTACACATATGGCACTGTGCAGCTGCGAGGTTTAAAGGTGAAGGTAAAGTCCCACTGATTGTCACACAATGTGTGAAATTTGTTCTCCGCATTTAACCCATCCCCTGGGGGAGCGGTGAGCGGCAGCGTGCGCCGCGCTTGGGAATCACATGGTGATTTAACCTCCCAATTCCAACCCTTTGATGCTGAGTGCCAAGCAGGGAGGCAAATGGGTCCCATTTTTATAGTCTTTGGTATGACTCGGCCGGGGATCGAACTCACGACCTCGCAGTCTCAGGGCGGACACTCAGACCACAAGGCCACTGAGACTTTAGAAGTGTTGTATATACTCATCCAGGCAGCAAGACAATAAGTGACAAACAAGTATAGGCCTACTGCCTACATGTACATCCAATAATATATCAGACTGATGGTGCCTATGATATGGGCACTTTTTACCCTAATTATGATTCCGGGACTGATATTATGGTACAAGGAAGCTAGTGAGTAGGTACATAGTTCCAAATTTGGATTCTACATAGTCAAAAATGTATGATTTGACACCATTTTCATTCAAATAGGACAAGTCTTTGCGATTACTGTATATTCAATGTCGGCCATCTTGAAAAATGGCCGCCATCTTGAATTTTTAGGTGGCTAACGGGTTTTATCAAAAGAGCAATCCCCAAGGGGTATGTGTGCCAATTTTGGTGCTTCTCTCCAGAAATGAACGATTCTCCTGTAATTTGCAGTTATCTGCTCCACTATTTCAACAGCTCCACAGAATATAATATAATATAATATAATATAATATAATATAATATAATATAATATAATATAATATAATATAATATATAATATAATATAATATAATATAATATATAGTATAATATAATATAATATAATATAATATAATATAATATAATATAATATAATATATAATATATATAATATAATATAATATAATATAATATAATATAATATAATAGAAGAGAATATAGTATATAGTATAATAATAGAATAGAATAGAACAGAATAGAATAGAATAGAATGGAAGTTAATCACTTTAACTTTCAGACTGTGGTTCAGCAAACTGTAAAAACATGGCTGCCGTGCAGAGCTGTAAACACACAGACTGACTTCCTCCACTGCAGAAAGGCTGCAGCACATTCAGCAAGACGGACACTTCCTTTTCCTCAAACACCTTTTCTCTTTATTCAGATTTCTTTGGGGGGAACAAAGAACAAACATCAAAACAGAGAAAATATAATAGTGCCGCAGGAATGAGTCCAGAAGACCTGCATGTTAACAGTTCAGGTTTCTACAGTATGTGTAAAAGTCAATGGGGTTTTTCTATGGGGATTTTGGTTAAATGTTTGAAATAAGGTCTGTGGTAACAACATTTTATGAAACAGAGAACTTTGTGTTGTGCAAAGATACTCTTCACAAATGAGGACCACTTTTATGATTTTAGAAGCGTAAATGCATTTTTCCCCTCAATGCGATTTTTAGAAAATGCTTCAAAAGTCATAAAAGTGGTTCTCATTTGTGAAGATGATATATCTTGCTGAATACAAAGTTTGCTGTTTCGCAAACCTTTGTTAACCACAGACCTTATTTCATGCATAGGAACCAGGAAGTGCAGGGACTTCTGGGTAAGCCTACAAAGATCCGTCATCCCTGTGGTACTATGAGAAATAGAAAGTTTGAAGTCTGAGCGCTGAGATGATTTTCTTGGGCTGTTTTTACATTCATTTGTTTATAGTGGAAATCAAAAATCAAACAAGAGAAAATATGAAATTCAGCTGTATAACAGGCCACATTTTCAGCAAGGAAGTGTAGGAAAGTTTGAGGTCGGAGCTCTTAAATCTGTGTACTAACGTCGCCTCCACCCCCTCAGTGTTTAGTATATTGTGTAAAGCGTCTTTGAGTTCTTGGAAAGCTATATACAAGTTCCATTATTATCTGTTATTATTAAATGGGTTTCTTGGACCCTGAGCTCGTCAAGATTGGACCATGCAAACTTTTCATTCAAGCAAAATCTTCAACAACAAAAATGAACAAGTTGAAGTAACACAAGGTTACAGGATAGAAGTGATACGTAACAAAATGAATAAAAACAAAATAAAGCAATAGTTCAATGATGTTCATCATGTCTTCATTTTTACATAGACACGTGTCAACCACAAGAAAACAAAAAACGTCAAAATAAAGCAATATACAAATGTGTGTTGTAGATGTGTTTAGCATTAAGGTAGGTGACTTATGCAGACCTGGGTGGGACCAAAACCAGCAGACGTCTCCTCCCCCCTTCTCTCCTCTGTCCTCCCCTCTATCCTCTCCTTTCCTCCCCTCCTCTCTCCTTTCCTGCACACCCCTCTCCTCTCCTGTGTGGTGGGAGAGACTATCCCTACAATCGTGGCCTGCATACCCAGAATGCCTTGTGGTCTGAAGGTCAAGCTCCTGATGACGCAGGAACAGAAAAACGCCATAAAACTCTTCAAACGTAATTTCATTGCATTTTTCTTTTCATTTTAAGGATGTTGGTTGTTAGGGTTAGGGCAGCGTTTCTCAAACTCTGGGGCACACCCCCCTGTGGGGCGCAGTGGCATTACAGGTGGGGTGCAGGGACACGGAACCAATGTTTTGACCATTTTGACGTGCAGGTGTGCTTTTGCCATCTGACTTCTTTTCACAGTGGAGGAATAAACAAACCCTGCTTCCGTAGTGACAGACTTTTGTGACAGACACAGAGTGGAGTGTAACAGTTATGACATCACATTCATTCATTTCAGACAGAGTGGAGTGTAACAGTTATGTGACACAGAGTGGAGTGTAACAGTTAGTAGACATGTGACACAGAGTGGAGTGTAACAGTTAGTAGACATGTGACACAGAGTGGAGTGTAACAGTTAGTGTGCAGTCAGAATGACTTCACGTTCTTTCATTTCAGACACAGAGTGGAGTGTAACAGTTATGACATCACATTCATTCATTTCAGACAGAGTGGAGTGTAACAGTTATGTGACACAGAGTGGAGTGTAACAGTTAGTAGACATGTGACACAGAGTGGAGTGTAACAGTTAGTAGACATGTGACACAGAGTGGAGTGTAACAGTTAGTGTGCAGTCAGAATGACTTCACGTTCTTTCATTTCAGACACAGAGTGGAGTGTAACAGTTATGACATCACATTCATTCATTTCAGACAGAGTGGAGTGTAACAGTTATGTGACACAGAGTGGAGTGTAACAGTTAGTAGACATGTGACACAGAGTGGAGTGTAACAGTTAGTGTGCAGTCAGAATGAAGAGACATGTGACACGGGCAAAAAGAAAAGCAGGCGATGCTTCCAAGACAAACAAGAAGACGGAGTCGGGTGACAGACGGTAATCAACCAAAACAACACAAGGCAAGAAGAAAGTATGATGATGTGATCTTGCTCTGAGTTTCACAGTGAATAGGAGATGAGAGACCAGTCTGTGTTTTACGTCTGAAAACTCTGGCAGCGGACAGTATGAAACCCAACTAATTAAAAAGACACTTTTGCTGAAATTGCAGCCACTAATACAGTGATAGTAAGACTTAATGCTCTCACAAATGGACTCATGGCTCATTTTTCTTGACAAATATTTGTTCTTTTTTGGACAGATAGAACTTTATTGATATCGTTCTAACAAAGTGATTGCACATTTTAATAGATTTTTTGTCTGATGAAGCAATCTGGTTAACTTTATCGTCCTTGCAATTGCGATTTCTGTTTGATTTTTCTTTATTATTTTATGTGTGAAAAAGCACAGATGGAGAAATCTCTCAAAATGTCACCAAAAAGTCATAAATTTGAAATGGAAGTTGTTTATTTGGCCATTACTGAAAGAATATAGAAAGGAATGCTCATGATCTTGATCAGTTATTTCAATCAAAGTTAAACTTGGACCATTTTATTACAATTTTGTTGGGGCGGTGCGGCATGAACATTTTTCCTCCTCCAAAGTGGGGCGTGACAGAAAAAGTTTGAGAACCACTGGGTTAGGTTTAGGCAAGTAAAACAACTTGGGTAAGGTTAAGCTTAGGGTATGGTAGCCCCAAAGTGACCCTACTGTACTCTGTGTACTGTATACACTCGTGCAGTATACAGTGTACACAGTATACAGAGTACAGTAGTAGGGTTACTTTGGGGCTAAATCAAGTCAAGTCAAGTCAAGTCAACTTTATTTATAGAGCACGTTTACAATGACTAGAAGCCAACCAAAGTGCTTCACAGATAAAAACACTAAAATATGGAAAACAACAAGTACAAATACAACTGCTACAGAGCAAGGTGCAATACAAAGTGCAACAGATACAAATAATAAAATAAACCAAGACTAACAGACAATAGCTTGCCAGGAGGCAGGCTCAAATCAGGTCGAAGGCCAGCGAGAGAAGGTGCATTTTAAGCATGGATTTAAAAGCCTCTAGGCTCTGGGCTGATCTAATGTGGAGGGGGAGGCTATTCCAGAGCCTATAGGAGCTGCTATAGCAAAGGCTCTGTCCCCTCTAGTCTTGAGCCTGGTCCTATAGGGACCAGAGCATGTGAGCGGAGCGGAGCGGTGATAATTACCGCTCCTCGCTCCCGGAGCGGTCCTTTCCACCTGCTCCAGCGCTCACGGCCGCTCAAGACCGCTCCGCTCCAGACCGCTCCGCTCCAGACCGCTCCCCGCTTGATACAGATTTCACCCGCCCACACTCACCGCTCCGCTCAAAAGAATAAAAGAGAGGCCAGGGTGTTTTCATTTGCGTTTAAACGCCTGGGCAATGGGCATTGCTCAATACAAATAACATGAGCTCAGCAAAGTCGGCTGCATATTCGTTTCTCTTCCTTCTTGTCTCGCAGCAGCTGGCAAGAAAATAGTGGGTGTTCACATAGCCACGCACCGATGCATTCTGTTCCGAACATGTTGTGATCCAAACTGGAGCGGGACTGAGCGGTACTGAGCGGGTGATCAGTACCGCTCTGGTCCCCGCTCCCCGCTCAAGCCAAAATCCCCCCGCTCCGCTCCCCGCTCGCTCCACGCTCCGCTCCGCTCACATGCTCTGATAGGGACCTCCAGCAGCAGCTGGTCAGCTGACCTTAAGGCTCTGGGTGGGGTATGGTGGTGCAGGAGCTCGGTGAGGTACGGTGGAGCCAGCCCGTTTAGTGCTTTAAAAACAGTCAGCAGGCATTTAAAATAAATGTGGAAGCGGACGGGGAGCCAGTGGAGTGAGGCCAAGATTGGTGTGATGTGGTCGCGCTTCTTGGTGCCAGTGAGGAGTCGGGCAGCTGCATTTTGAACCAGTTGTAAGTGACGGAGCAGCGACTGATCCATGCCAACATATAGCCAATTACAGTAATCTAGCCGAGTTGTTCTGAAGGCATGGATCACCCTCTCCAGGTCCCTCTGGGGAAGATAGGCCTTGGTCTTAGCTAGGAGTCTAAGCTGGAAAACGCTGTTTTTTACCACAGAGCTGAGCTGTTTAGATAATTTAAAAGGGTATTATGGTCATGCTTAAAGGAGAAAATCGTCCAGAGGAAATTGTGGGTTAAGAAGAGCTTGTGGTGGAGGGGTTTTGCCTTTGCCTGCAGTGCAGGAGAATGAAGGTTGATTCCATTTAAATTGTTAAGAATATTTTTCTTATTGGTTAATGTTAATCTTAATGTTATTCTTAAATGCTGAATTACAAAAGGTTGGTTGTTACAGTTAAAGGAACAATTCCACATTTTGGGAGATTCTCCTAGCTACCATGGCAACAGCACCTGGGGGTGGGAGTGGGGGGGGCTATGATACTCAAACACTGTTCAGATTTGATAAGGCCTATCTCCTGAGCTCTTCTGCAGAATAGTCTTAGCTCAATGTGTACTTCTAATTATCTGAGGTTTGAATTCTGCTACTTTCTTTCTGGCAAATGTTTCTGACAGTGTAGCAGAGGCTGTACTGTTCCTCCTGGCCCACATTAGTCACATCTGCTTGTATTAGAATGATGTTTGTCACAGATGTATGGCTGATTTCATGTGGCCAGTAGGTGGTGCTATGCCTACAACTGAATATTGGCAGGTGGGCTTCTTCTGGCTGGGATGCTCATCAAAATATGACATTTGGAGCAGCTGTGACCCTGTACAGTCAAGTTACACACCACTGTTGTTGTTGCCAGTACGTGGCGCTGTGACTATAACTGGATATTAGCATGTAAATAAAGACGGACACAATTCTGTCGCTTTCAGTGCGTTTAATTCCATTACTTTGCTCTGAAACAGCAATCACATAATGCACCAGCAAGAAAATGAGCAGCAAACTTTACAAAAAAAAAAAAAAAAAATCCGCCAACATGGACGATAACATTTTGTCTTTTCTTTTCCTTTTTTTACATTTCTTTTTTTTTCAGCACTAGCTATTTCTACTACATGGACTCTATAACATTGTATCCCTCTGTTATATATAATATATAATTCATCATTTCAGACATTACAGTACAGTGCATCGTATACATACATTCAATAGAAGAACACAATGCAAAATGATATTTTAGGGACTGCCTCCTAGTCCGACACCTCATGCGTCCGACACCTCAATAGGCTGAATAATGAAGCATTGGACAGATGTCTCATTAGTCCAACAGCTCGTTATCACAGAAATCAAAAGCTCATTGTTCTGACATCTCTTGGTCCGAAATGACCCTGTCCCTGTCCTGCAGTCAGAGATGGGAAGTAACTAAGTACAAATACTTTGTTACTGTACTTACAGTAAGTAAGATCAGGTATCTGTACTTTACCGAGTATTTATTTTTCTGACTACCTTTTTACATTTACTCCCTACATTTTAACCCAACTATCTGTACCTTACATTTTCAAAACAGAGTTACTTTAGTTTTAACGCACAACAGACAAACATGATGTAGCTGTTGTTTGTCTCTCTCTTGCAGACTCCCAGTTGTCACGCATTATGTGCACCTTTTTGGTGGAAAAATCAGTTCACACAAACTATTAAACAAGTATCTTTATACATCTTAAAACATGTTTGGAGGGGATCTTTCAAGTTTAATAGTCTTTGAATGATATTAATATGACATGAGTATCAGTTTGCACAGAATCAGCCGGTAGAAATACTTATACTTTATTAGCCTACATTTCAGAGGCTGTATATATTTTTTTACTTTGACTTGAGTAAACAAGTTGAATCAGTACTTCTACTTTGACCAGTCTTTTTTTTTACACAAGTAGCCTAACTGTACTTGTACTTAAGTAAAGAGTGTGTGTACTTTTCCCATCTCTGCCTGCAGTGTAAGATTCATGGCTCTCAATCAGTCAGCCCTGCCTCCTAATGAGAGCAATAATGTAGTTCTGCATGATAATGATTTAATTTCATTGATTTATATCAGGACAGATACACAACGTATAACATGTGTCAACATCTGATGACATGTATCATAGCATGTATAGCCTAGGCTCATTTGCAGTGCCCGTCCCTACATGTTATTAAACACACCTGTTAGAAGCAAAGTACATTAAAATGCAGTAAAATATACAGTAAACATAAACAAGGATATCATAAAATCAGTCCATCATGGAGCAACACAAATAATCATACACAAAGGATATAAACATTATATAGGTCATAACACACACACCCACAAACAGTCAATTGTGGGACCATTGGTAGTTATTCTTCAGTAACTCCTTTATATTGGTTTTAAAATGCTCCCAGCTATGATCCTGTTTAATGTGTGTGGGCAGACTTCCACATTTGGACCCCTGTACAGTGAGGGCTGTTTGTCCTATAGGGAGGTTTTCCAGAGCGGCACTTTGCAGTTCCCTGCAACAGCACCTCTAGTGGCTGTGCCCGAAGCCCCCTGAGGTTTGACCATATCACAGAGAACATGAGCATGAGCTTCTGTCTTTTACAGAAACCATCATTCTACATACAGTAATAATGTGTTGGTTTGAGAAACTATGGAAGATTCACTGTGAACAATGGACAAATAAAGACAAATAAATTAGCCTCAGATTCATTTAATTCTAATTATTTGAAATATTAGTTATTATAGTAGTTAGTATGGTATTAAACTGTTCCCTTTTTACACATAATGATCAGATTTTCATTTTTATATGTCCTTATTCATTTACTCTTTCTGCTAATCACCAGCGCACTCAAGTGGAGAGCAGTCTAGTCAAGTCAAGGTGATTTGTGTAACAGCGTTGTGTTGATGGTAGTTGCAACAACCCATGTTAAGAGGGCTTGCCCAGGGGTGGATTCGAACTGCCGACCTCCTGCTTCCAAAGCGCACACAATAACCACTACAACAAGAGAGCTAGCTCCCTTAGCGTAGCTGATTAACGGCCCTTTATACTGGGGGAGTGAGTTTAACCAACTTCCTCGCTACCACTCGGGGCTCAAGAGGACTCACATTAATTCAGTTACATTTGTATAGCTAATTCACAAGCATGTCTCAGAGAGCTTTACAGAGAATATGTCTAGCTAAGTCTTGTTAAGCACTATCAATAAACATAATTAAACAATCTTATATGAGTGAGGGAGAGGGGGGGAGAGAATGGGGGGAGAAGGGAGAGAGAGTGTGGAGAGAGGAGAGCGAGAGAAGGGATAGAGAGAGAGCAGAACAAACAGGGTATACTTGGCTATTGCATGGTTAAATAAATTAATTTAATTAAGCCTACCACCAGACTGATTTTAGGTGGTGACCTGGCAATCTGCCCAACTATTCCTAGTTCATATCATGGTAGAATGGGTGAAATAATCAGGGGGCTCATGTGGGCGTGACCTCCAGTATTCAATATACTATACATCTACACTTGAACCATGACTCAAACGAGTAGCTTGATTTTAAATGTCAGAAGTGTAGGCTACTTTTTGAGTTGAATGAGTTGCCTCCTATCTGGCTCTGAGTGATTTAAGATTATTTTGGTAAGAATTTACGCAGCACAGAACAGTGTATGTTTTTATTTTGAATGCTGTAAATGGTTGTGTTCAGTGCCGTTTGTGTGCCCCTGCTGGGGAAGGGGGGGGAGGACCTGGCCTCTTTTGTTTCTAAGTTGAAGTAGCCTCCGTCCGTCAGCGATCCACTGCCTATTCAAGATGGTTGCATCTGTATCTTCAGTAGCTCCTGCAGTTTCTGCTTGTATCAAAGCATCTCTGATGTTTACTTCACCTGTTTCACAGTAGAGTATGCCTGGTCCTGATCCATGGTGGCTGGATTGAGGCTTTGGTAGGTGGAATCTGGATTGGATTTAGAGGCTGGAGCAGACTTCTTCTTGGTGGGAATCTGCAACAAACAAGGTGAAGTTTTGCAAGGTGACAAGACAGCACACCTCAAATACAGTGCGAGTCATGTGTCTGTTCTGCATTAACAGACACACTCTAAACCACACATGGGCATCTAAATCCGACCCGTAACGTCCCTGGAAACCAGAAATATTTCTTTATTATTTAGCATTTTGAGTTCATCACATCACAGGACCCTATGTTAATAAGCCACCAGCCAAATTTGAACGATGATGAACGTCGCAAAGTATATAAATTTAGGTTTGACAGTCATGGCAAAAGTCATGAGAATCAATTAGTTTTTAGAGTGTATTTTCTCCCGCGGACTGTGTGGGCGTGTCCCGTCTGCAGCAGGGAAATTTCCCTCTGTCTCTCTCTCGGAGGAGACCTCTCTCGGAGAGAGAGGGAGAGAAGGAGAGAGAGAGAAGGAAAGAGAGATGGTGTGAGAGATGATGATGAGAGAGATGGTGTGTGTGTGTGTGTGTGTGTGTGTGTGTGTGTGTGTGTGTGTGTTCGCACGTTGCTCCGCGCATAGCGTACTGAGAGGAAGAGATCTCTGCTCTGCCGCTTTTGTCCGTTCTTTGCCCCCACAGCGCTCGCTCAGTGTCTGTCTGTCTCCCTCCCACTCTGTGTGCTGTGTGTCGAGCGCTATGCTGCCTGCTCTCTCTCTCTCTCTCTCTCTCTCTCGCTCTCTCTCTCTCAGGACTAGTGAGAGAGAGAGAGAGAAAGCAGGCAGCATAGCGCTCGACACACAGCACACAGAGTGGGAGGGAGACAGAAGCGCTGTGCACTCGCAAGGGCGGGTTGCGCGCGTGTACAAAGGTTATATAGAGCTTATGACGTCATAAGCTCCTGCATTTTAGCACCTCGCGCACTGCTCTCTTCAATGAGGAAGTACCTTGTAGAATCTTGTAGAAAAGTGTCGATTTTAAGGCTTTTGGTTGAAAGCAATGTATCATAATTTCTGAGCCACACAATTACTAACATAAGACCCTAAATAACATAGTTAGAACGTTTTTGTGGATTTTGGTTTCCAGGGACTTTAACGTTCTCAAAAGAAAACAAATCAACCCCCAAAAATCAATAAAAGGTAGCATCATGTTAATACATCTGCAGGTGAATGTCTACAATGAGCCTGTACTGCTGTTTAACTCCATTCCAACAGAGGCCGCTGTCTACAGTTAGATTGGACTAAAGGACTCAAGTTGACTCTTGCTCAACTTCTCTCAAGAGAGCCTGGTGCCCATTACTACAGACAGGAAGACCCGCCCCGTGTTCTGGTGCTCTTTCCGCTTTGTCCCCCATAGAAGGATGGTTTTATATGATGTTAGATCATTTTATTTGTGTAGCTACAGAGCTAGATAACGCGCATCACATTTATTTACGTTACTATGATGCCGTGTTTTCAGAGCAGAATTTTTGGGCCGTTCCCCGCATTTCCGCCGGAATACCAAGTATGTTTGCACCGGATGACGTGGTGCTACGCTTTTGACCCCAGACTATGCTCAACTCAAGTGGCAGGTTAGTAACGTAGTAGACACACATTCTTAAATGTTACAATACAGAGCGATGCAAGGGCTTTCATCAATGAGCGATGGGCTCAATCACCATTGTGTTAAATCACTTGAGGATATATAGTGACTTGACATATTTATTTGCATTAAAATCTTTGTATTATCACTTTAAAGCAGCTACGAGCAACTTTTTCGATTGTTATTAAACAGTATAATTACAATATTGATGCATCACATCTTACCTATAATAGTAGCTGAGACCAAAGCCGTGTGAATCGGAGATTGCTCCCTTAGATGATTATTAAGTCTGTGTCTGTCTAAACTCGCGTCAACAGGGGGCTCTCTCTCTCTCTCTCCTTACCGCCGGACTGGATAAACGCGGAAGTGAAACCCGGGAAGTGAAACGCAGCTGCCTGCCTTCACCCGTTCGCGCTGCCTAGCAACATAGCATAAACAATGTGAACGCCACGCATACTCTAGCGAACATCTCTCGTTATATTCTAACAGGTTTTTGGAAGTTATTTTGTGGTTATGGCCGAAGTGGCTGCTGCAAACCGTTTCATTTCACTTCCTGATCTTCCCTGGCCACAGACAGACTAACACTGGCCGATTCACTCGGGCTTCAAGCGAGACTACTCTGCGTTGGTCTCGTCTACTATTAGAGGTAAGATGTGATGCATTGATATTAAATTTATACTGTTTAATAACAATCGAAAAAGTTGCTCGTAGCTGCTTTAAGTTAAGTTTCTGTGTTAACTTTGTTTAATCTGCCAAGGACCTGTCAGGGATCCACCACCAATTCAAGGTGGCTGCATCTGTATCTTCAGTAGCTCCTGCAGTTTCCCTGATGTTTACTTCACCTGTTTGACAGTAGAGTATGACTGGTCCTGATGATCCATGGTGGCTGGATTGAGGCTCTGGTAGGTGGAGTCTGGATTGGATTTGGAGGCTGGAGCAGACTTCTTCTTGGTGGGAATCTGCAACAAACAATGTGAAGTTTTGCAAGGTGACAAGACAGGACAGCACACCTCAAATACAGTGGGAGCCATGGAAACAGTTCTACATCTTGCATGTACCCTACATCTGTTCTGTTTTAACACGACACACTATAAACCACACATGAGCAAGATTCGGCCCCACGGCCGGACCCCGGCCACTGGACTATCTATCATCTCAATCTGGTCCTCAACGTTCTCAAAGGAAAACAAAACAACCCCCAAAAAATCAATAAAAGGCAGCATCATGTTAATGGTGGCTTGTGACCCTGAGATACCTGCTGAAGATGCAGAAGGGTTCTCAACAATGTGGATGCTCTGACCATCCTTCACCAAGGAAGACCACCATGAGGAGGAACCAACTGGCAACACCATACAGTGGCAGCCATCTTGAATTGGTGCTCCCAGCTGGATCCCAGCCAGCTGCCAGGTGGCTGCCTTGCAGGGAACTGAACTTTGTTACACCATAAGGGAGTCAAGGGACCCTGCTTTGGACTAACTAAGAATATCTGTCTTGTTTATTAAGAGGTCAAATTGGTTAAAGTTATAAGTTGAGTTGAGTTAAGTTAAGTTAAGTATATTCAGTTAAGTTTCTGTGTTATCTTTGTTTAATCTGCCAAGGACCTGTCAGGGAGCCGGTGCCAATTCAAGTTGGCTGCATCTGTATCTTCAGTAGCTCCTGCAGTTTCTGCTTGTATCAACGCATCTGTGATGTTTACTTCACCTGTTTGACAGTAGAGTATGCCTGGTCCTGATGAGCCATGGTGGCTGGATTGAGGCTCTGGTAGGTGGAGTCTGGATTGGATTTAGAGGCTGGAGCAGACTTCTTCTTGGTGGGAATCTGCAACAAACAATGTGAAGTTTTGCAAGGTGACAAGACAGGACAGCACACCTCAAATACAGTGGGAGCCATGTATCTGTTCTGCATCAACACGACACACTCTAAACTAAACATGAGCAAGATACGGCTCCAGGGCCGGACCCCGGCCACTGGACCATCTATCATCTCAATCTGGCCCTCAACGTTCTCAAAGGAAAACAAAACAACCCCCCACAAAATAAATAAAAGGCAGCATCATGTTAGTAGTGGCTTGTGACCCTGAGATACTTGGGGACTGCCCCCTAGTCCGATACCTCACGAGTCCGATACCTCACGAGTCCGACACCTCATGGTTTTGGGTTAGGGTCTGGGGGAGGTTAGGTTTAGGCGTGGGGGTGGGAGAGGTTAGGTTTTGGGTTAGGGTCTGGGGGAGGTTAGGTTTAGGCGTGGGGGTGGGAGAGGTTAGGTTTTGGGTTAGGGTCTGGGGGAAGTTAGCCTCTTTTTTCGGACTCGTGAGGTGTCGGACTCGTGAGGTATCGGACTCGTGCCATGGCACCGAGATACTTGCTGAAGATGCAGAAGGGTTCCCAACAATGTGGATGCTCTGACCACCCTTCACCAAGGAAGACCACCATCAGGAGAAACCAACTGACAGCACCATACAGTGGCAGCCATCTTGAATTGGCACTCCCAGCTGATCCCAGCCAGCTGCCAGGCGGCTGCCTTGCAAGGAACTGAACTTTGTTACACCATAAGGGACCCTGCTTTGGAGTAACTAAGAATATCTGTCTTGTTTATTAAGAGGTCAAATTGGTTAAAGTTATAAGTTGAGTTGAGTTAAGTTAAGTATATTCAGTTACATTTCTGTGTTATCTTTGTTTAATCTGCCAAGGACCTGTCAGGGAGGCGCTGCCAATTCAAGTTGGCTGCATCTGTATCTTCAGTAGCTCCTGCAGTTTCTGCTTGTATCAAAGCATCTGTGATGTTGACTTCACCTGTTTGACAGTAGAGTATGTCTGGTTCTGATCCATGGTGGCTGGATTGAGGCTCTGGTAGGTGGAGTCTGGATTGGATTTAGAGGCTGGAGCAGACTTCTTCTTGGTGGGAATCTGCAACAAACAAGGTGAAGTTTAGCAAGGTGACAAGACAAGACAGCACACCTCAAATACAGTGGGAGCCACGGAAACAGTCCTACATCTTGCATGTACCCTACATCTGCATTAACACGAAACATTCTAAAGTTTAAACCACACATGAGCAAGATACGGCTCCAGGGCCGGACCCCGGCCACTGGACCATCTATCATCTCAATCTGGCCCTCAACGTTCTCAAAGGAAAACAAAACGACCCCCAAAAAATCAATAAAAGGTAGCATCATGTTAATACATCTGGAGGTAAATGTCTACAATGAGTCTGTACTGCTGTTTAACTCTATTCCAACAGAGGCCGCTGTCTACAGTTAGACTGGACTAAAGGCCTCAAGTTGACTCTTGCTCAACTCAAGTGGCAGGTTAGTAACGTTAGCGGTTGCGATGACAGAAACAGAGTTAGGATGAATTATTCAAAAAAGAGAAATGTTGCCTCTGAATGTCGAGTTTCTAACTAAGAGAGGACATCTAGATATTTTGGAGCCTGAAAAAGTGTGTTTTTAGTCTTTGCCGAAAGATCGGCAGTGATTCGGCCGTCCTGACCGAAGGTGGGAGCTCGTTCCATCATTGAGGTGCCAGGGACGAGAAGAGTCGCGACCGGGATGAGCGACTTTTGAGCCCCCGTAGCAGAGGAGGGGCGAGGCGTCCTGCAGTGGTGGAGGAGCGGACCTTCTTACAGAAGGTCGGCTTGGAACCCAAACAAGTGAAGGAAGCCACTGGGGAGATGGAGCCATGCTCCGGCTGCGCTCCGGTACGGCTTCGGAGCCGATATGTTTCCACTCTAATCAATGTGTCAACTTCCACCAACTCTGCTGCGTTGTGTGTCTACTCCGTCCCAGCTCCGACGATCCAGAGCTCTCCGAAGCAGATACGCAAGGCTTCTATTTTTACCGGATGTCGGAGCAAAGCCGCAGCAAGTTCGCACAGATAAGGGTAGAGTGGGACAGGAAGTATGACACAGAAACAAAATAAAACATCCGGTGGTTTTCAGAATAAAACACTCCGTGTTGACCCCAGATCGTATTTCACATAATCACATCAACATAACGTCACAATGGGCGGAGCCAGGCCTGGAGTCAACAGGTCAGAGGTGCTTACAGCATTCAAGATCAAGCCAGAGGACAAACATGGATGAGCAAAAGTTCATCATTGAAGTGGAAAACCACAAAATAATATATGACACGACACATCCTTTTTACAAGGACAACACCAAGCAAGTCCACCCCTCCTACAATGATCAACAATGATCTTCTGCCTGTTTGTTGTTGTATTTATCCCACATACAAATTGTCTCGCGTGAATTCACGCGATTTCACCGCAAGAACTTGTCAGTCTCGTCACTCCAGCTGTCTGGCGGAGCGGAGCCGTGACGTGCTCTGCACGCCGCCGGTTACGTGTTGGCGGAGCACGGAGCAAAACCGGAGCACAGCAGCAACTCAATGCAAATGCACTCAGTAGAATCCCGGCATCAGGGACAAAACGCTTGTGAACCTGAGATAACTGCTGAAGATGCAGAAGGGTTCCCAACTATATGAATGCTTTGACCACCCTTCACCAGGGAACACCACCATGAGGAACTGGCAACACCATACAGTGGCAGCCATCTTTAATTGGTGCTCCCAGCTGGATCCCAGGCAGCTGCCAGGTGGCTGCCACCCAAAGAACAGACCTTTGTTACACCATAAGGGACCTTGGTTTGGAGTAACTAAGAATATTGTTTATTAAGAGGTTGAATTGGTTAAACTTAGTTAAACTTAGGATAAGTTGAGTTGAGTCAAGTCAAGTATATTAAGTTAAGTTGCTGTGTTGTTGATATTTTTGTTTAATATGCCAAGGACCTGTCAGGGAGCCACCGTCAATTCAAGGTGGCTGCATCTGTATCTTCAGTAGCTCCTGCAGTTTCTGCTTGTATCAAAGCATCTCTGCATGATGTTTACTTCACCTGTTTGACAGTAGAGTATGACTGGTCCTGATGATCCATGGTGGCTGGATTGAGGCTCTGGTAGGTGGAGTCTGGATTGGATTTAGAGGCTGGAGCAGACTTCTTCTTGGTGGGAATCTGCAACAAACAAGGTGAAGTTTAGCAAGGTGAAAAGACAGGACAGCACACCTCAAATACAGTGGGAGCCATGGAAACAGTCCTACATCTGTTCTGCATTAACACGAAACACTCTAAAGTTTAAAACACACATGAGCAAGATACGGCCCCAGGGCCGGACCCCGGCCACTGGACCATCTATCATCTCAATCTGGCCCTCAACGTTCTCAAAGGAAAACAAAACAAACCCCAAAAAATCAATAAAAGGCAGCATCATGTTAACTCATTCTCTGCCAAAGACGTACTCGGACGTACTTTTTACAATGGCGTTCTGTGCCAAAGACGTACTCGGACGTACTTTCATGTTTTGGGTGTTTACATTACATCAGACACTTTCCCAGCCTGTGACATTGTTTCAAGTCAAACTGATAAAAGCAACCCGCTAGTTTAGTATTTATGGGTGGAGCCTGTGGTCGAAACAGAGTCCGATCCAGAGTTCTCGGCTGGCGACGATGGCGAGGAAGACGCCAGCGTTTTTGTTGTTGCTACGAAGGCTCCCCTTCACAGCGTTCTGACACGGATGAATCGGAGGAGAAATGGGTGCCACTTGGAGCGATGACGATGGTAAAAAGTAGCCTATTTTTTGTATCGCGTTTGAGATGAAATGATCACACACAACATTCGAGTATAATTGTCACGCATTGTTTATAACTTATGCCGCCGGCATGACTCGCTTCACGTTTCCTCTTGCCAGCTTGCCAGCTTGCCAGCTTGAGAGCTCTGTCACACTCAAGGGAAGGGGAATCACATGGATACGTCAAACGCGTCAAACCGCGTCACACACCCGTCCCCAGCAACCAAGGCAAAACATGTGTCACATAAACATTTCAAAGTTTACAGCACTAACGTAGCTATTGTGTGATCTTCTGTGCTAACGTTAGTTATGAGAGGTAACATGACAGCAGGTAACGTTACAGCACTCGTTATTCCTGTGTGTGTGTGTGTGTGTGAGAGAGAGAGAGAGAGAGAGAGAGAGAGAGAGAGAGAGAGAGAGAGAGAGAGAGAGAGAGAGTGTGTGAGTGTGACCAGGGTTCGTTCCATTTGTTTATGCTTTTATCAAGCTAAGCTAAAAATCCACATGGCAACTGTAAAATACATTCTCTTATTTTTTATTTATTTATTTGGGAAAACAAATACTGTATATGTCTGATGTGTCACTGAGGCAAAAAATAAAAGGCTCAAAAGAGAGTTCTGCTTGAAACGGTGTCATTCACTAAAAACCTATTTTTCTCCTATTTCTGTTACAAAGGAGGGCATTTTTAGTGAAAACAAGCTAACTTCCACTGCTTGTAACTAAACAAGGAAACATGGTCGAGTTTCAGTTTTTTACAAGGGGTAAGAAGAGAGTCTCTGCTTTATTGTGAGATATGTTGTGTAATTTTATTCCTAGCACAGAATATTCTGTGGGTCCTGGAAGATCAGGAAATATGCTCAAAATCCTGGCACTGGGAGCACACAGACCGAAATGACCCTGGCAGAGAATGAGTTAATACATCTGGAGGTGAATGTCTACAATGAGTCTGTACTGCTGTTTAACTCTATTCCAACAGAGGCCGCTGTCTACAGTTAGATTGGACTGGCTCTTGTCAAAGGAAGGCACAGCACGCAACCTTATTCCCCACTGAAGTCAGCTGCTGTGGTTTCCCAGCAACATCAATGTGATATTTCTTACAGAAGGTCGGCTTGGAACCCAAACAACTGAAGGAAGCAACTGGGAAGATGGAGCCATGGCATCTGAGACCATCTCAAGATGGTTGTGTTGACGAGAGCCCGCAGTTGGAAACCTTCTGCAAGCAAAGGCTAATTTGCTCTTTGTTGCCCCCCTCAGGCGAGGTGTAGCCTACAGGCTATGGGACAAAACGCTTGTGAACCTACCTGCTGAAGATGCAGAAGTGTTCCCAACAATGTGAATCCTCTGACCACCCTTAACCAAGGAAGACCACCATGAGGAGGAACTGGCAACACCATACAGTGGCAGCGATCTTGAATTGGTGCTCACAGCCAGATCCCAGCCAGCTGCCAGGCGGCTGACATGCAAAGAACTGAACTTTGTTACACCAGGACCCTGCTTTGTAGTAACTAAGAATATATGTATTGTTTATTAAGAGGTTGAATTGGTTAAACTTAGGATAAGTTGAGTTGAGTCAAGTTAAGTTAAGTATATTAAGTTAAAGCAGCTACGAGCAACTTTTTCGATTGTTATTAAACAGTATAAATTTAATATCAATGCATCACATCTTACCTCTAATAGTCGACGAGACAAAGCCGTGTGGATCAGAGATTGCTCCCTTGGATGATTATTAAGTCTGTGCCTGTCTAAACTCGCGTCAACAGGGGGCTCTCTCTCTCTCTCTCCTTACCGCCGGCCCGGCTACCCGGAAGTGAAACGCGGAAGTGAAACCCGGAAGTGAAACGCAGCTGCCTGCCTCGCCGTTTGCGCTGCCTAGCAACATAACATAAACAATGTGAACGCCACACATACTCTCGCGAACATCTCTCGTTATATTCTAACAGGTTTTTTGGGAGTTATTTTGTGGTTATGGCCGAAGTGGCTGCTGCAAACCGTTTCATTTCACTTCCTGATCTTCCCTGGCCACAGACAGCCTACACTGGCCGATTCACTCGGGGCTCAAGCGAGACTACTCTGCGTTGGTCTCCTCGACTATTAGAGGTAAGATGTGATGCATTGATATTAAATTTATACTGTTTAATAACAATCGAAAAAGTTGCTCGTAGCTGCTTTAAGTTTCTGTGTTATCTTTGTTTAATCTGGCAAGGACCTGTCAGGGTTCCGCCGCCAATTCAAGGTGGCTGCATCTGTATCTTCAGTAGCTCCTGCAGTTTCTGCTTGTATCAAAGCATCTGAGATGTTTACTTCACCTGTCTGACACGACTAGAGGATGACTGGTGCTGATCCATGGTGGCTGGATTGAGGCTCTGGTAGGTGGGGTCTGGATTGGATTTGGAGGCTGGAGCAGAGTTCTTAAAGGTGACACTCTGCAACAAACAATGTGAAGTTTAGCAAGGTGACAAGACAGGACAGCACACCTCAAATACAGTGCGAGCCATGGAAACAGACCTACATCTTGCATGTATCCTACATCTGTTCTGTATTAACACACACTTAAAACTTTAGATCCTGCTCAGGTGTAAATAGGCCACCCTTCTCATAATTATATATATATATATATATATATATATATATAGCCCTGGTAAAACATATATGTAGACATCAGGATGTAAATAGTTAAAGTAAAAATAAAGTTAAAAATGCATAAATACAGTTGTATGCATGGATCAAATCAATATAAAACTGTACATGGATGATAAAATGTATAAAATAGAAGTCATGCTGTTTACAGCTTTAAGAGTCAAAGTTTGGAGTTCATGCAAATGACCATAGTTTGTTTGTTCATTCAAGGATTAAACTTGTGTAGTCAGACGATCAGCCTAACATGCTTTGTAGCCTAATCTGTCCATCATTGGTTTTCTTTAATGTAATTGGAAGTCGTAAATCAAACAGCCAACCCAGGTCCAGTCTCAGGGTTAGGGGCGGGTCTTAGTGGTGAGCTGAGCATCTATCGGAGTTGGGGAACGACAGAAGCGATTTGTTGCCATTCAGAGAACAAGAGATATTTTACTGAGAGCATTTCGTTCATAACTCAAGGGTTTGATGACCAGTATCCTGTGGTTTTGGACGTTGTGTTATCTATAAGAGGTAAATACAAGTCTGTGTGTTGTTTTATATGCTGTAACTGAATGTTAGAAGTGTAAAAACTATGTTTTGTTGCTAATAGCGTTTAGCCGTTAGCTTAGCTAAATCGTCATTAGCATTGCAGTCGAACTGTTAGCTTTGCATTTGAAGCAATTGGTTAAGACAAGCTACTTCTAAATCGCCATGAAATAGTGTTTGGACTTATATATATTTGATTCAGGAGACGGTCACTGAGAGAGAGCAGACCAGGAAAGCTCTGTTTGGACCATGTGGAGAAGTTCCCCCTCTGTCCTGTGGGTGTGCTGCTGTGTTGGACTGTCTGCTGTTTCTTCTGCCATTCATCTGCCCCATCCATTCCCCCCGTTTGCCATTCATCTGCCCCATCCATCATCTGCCCCTACTTCCATGAACTACCTCCCTCTGATTAGTCCCTGGTTTCCGTGAGTACTGACTGCACGTGCCTTTTGTTTTACTGCTTGTGTGAACAAGTGAAGCGGCCATTACAGTTTTCAGGCCTCCATGCTCCCAAGCTACACTCAGGCCTGCAACAGGGGTTTCTGGGTTTGAGTGAGTGTGTGTGTGAGTGTGGGCCCACAGTATAGACGGTTTTAACTTGACAACAAAAACATTCTAAATTGAACCCCCGCTCACTTCCTGTTGCAGTGTTTGCCATGGACATAAAAGAAAAGAAAACATTCAAGTGCAGGACTGACCATTCCGTGAAAACCGTCTATACAGCTGAGCAGCGAAAACAAAAGTAATGATGTCGAGTGAATATTTCTGCAGTTTGCCGAATGCTGAGAAAAAGGAAGTGCTGTGGGGTTGCGCTCTGGTGAAAACCGTCTATATTTTCGAGGTGTATTGTTTTCAAAGAGGTTATACATAATAGTAATTGGACATATAAATTAGAGGTAATGGATAAATCAATAACAAAGAATTGGAATATAAATAGATAAATAATAATTGTTGTTTGTCAATTGTCCATATTATTTTATTTGCATTTATTTTATATGTGATCCGAAGCACTTTTTTCTACATTTTGTTACCTATAGTAATAAATCCCCACGTTTTGGGTTTATTGTAGTTAAAGCATACTTGTTGTGTAATTCATATATAAGTAATTCATATTTGGGTAATAAATATTTGTTTAAAAAGGTAGATTAAAAACACACAATATACAACAACAGGGATATATATATATATATATATATATATATTATATTTCCTGAACTTTATTGGAGGCACCGCCAGTTATTTTAGTTTTATGAATAAGAGTGAATATTTAATGAACAGGTATATGGCGCCATTCAATTTGAAACCATAACCCAGGCCCCGCCCCATAGTACTATCACACTAAGCCTATTTAGATACTCTAGCTACATGGGACGGGTGTTACATATATATATATATATATATACCGGTATATATATATACTGTATAAATATACACACACACACACACACACACACACACACACACACACACATACATACATACATACACACACAGTATATATGTGTGTGTATATATATATATATTAGTGTTAGAAACCATGGAAACCAACACTAGCTGTGTTTCCATTACAGTTTTTCGCAAAATAATTGCGATATTTCTACAACTTCGACAATGTACAATTGCGACTTGTAGGCGTTTCCATTGAAGTTGAGTTTGGTCTGACGGCGCGCACACCTGAACGCAATTCCCGTTACCAGCAGCTGCCACAGTGATTACGCACGGGATCTGCCCCATATCCCGTCCCCTGCATGCTCAAATCGAACCAATGGTCAATGCAAATCACAACATGAAGTTACAACGCATATCAACGAGCCTGATTATCAATTCAAAAGAACATGTTGCTGGCTGCGGTGAATGCAGTGAGCGCGACAGGCAGAGGAAAAAAGGTAGCCTAATACAACTTGTCCCATTTTAGAGATGGACGGGGGAAAAGGCTGATTTGGTGCGTGCAATAGTCAGAATGTCGTGTATTATAATTATAACATTGCACCTGAAACGTGTGTAATGTATTAATCACTTCAGTCAGCAGCCAGCACCGCACCGGTGTGTGCTTTTCATCCCCGATCATCTCGCCGCTGTGCCAAATGCGCGCACACAGGCATGGATCGATTTCTGCCATTAAACATGATCTATTATCCGGCTCCGCTTTTGCACAACACTCGTCTTTCTGCTAGGTAGCGTTGCTTCAAAGTTTTCCACTCGCTGCGGAGGTTTTGCCACGGTTTATCGAACCCTTTCTCCCTCATTTTCCAAAGGAGAAGATGGGTCACATGACGTGCAAATGCGGAAAAAGTGTTTCCATTACACTTTTGCGATAAACTGCTATATCGACACGTCTGAAAAACCACCTCATGAGAGCGCAAAAACTTTTTGCGATATTTGGGAGCTTTTTCGAAATTTACGTGTTTCCATTACTCAATTTCTATTGCGATATTTAGATTTTGCGCATTTCTGAGGGTAATGGAAACACGACTACTGACATTAGAAAAAGTAGAACATTAGAAAAAGTAGAAGAAAAACTCACCTGCAAGTTTCTGCTACCCGAGTTTCCCCTGGAGTTCGAACCTGTGGACAGACAGTACACAGGTGTTTGTGTGTGTGTGTGTGTGTGTGTGTGTGTGTGTGTGTGTGTGTGTGTGTGTGTGTGTGTGTGTGTGTGTGTGTGTGCGCGTGCGTGCGTGCGTGCGTGCGTGCGTGTGTGTGTGTGTTTTTGAGGTGGGGGAGGGTACTGTATAGTAATACTATTGTATACTGTGGGGGACAGTGGGCTAACTGTAGACTTCAGAATTGATGGAAACCTTTTTAACGTCAGAAGGCTTCAAGCAGTCACAACAATAACATGTGAGCATGTCATGGAGCTACAGGATGCAGATGACTGTGCAGTTGTGGTCGACACACCGGAGGCACTGCAAGCTACCCTCACAGCTGCTGCAAGAGCATATGGCAGGCTGCGTCTCTCTGTACATGTGGCAAAGACCAAAGTAGTATGCTAGTGGGCATCTACTCCCCTATCTCATATACCAGCTTTCACCATCTCTGACAAAGCACTTGCAATAGTGGAATCTTCCAAATACCAGGACAGTTTCCTCTCTGACGAGTGCAGCATCGAAAGCGAGATACAAAACCAGATCAAACAGGCATCATCTTTTCTTTTCTTCTTTTTTTAACCTTTATTTCTACAGACTCTCCCTGAGAGCAATGCTCTTTTTTTCAGGAGCGCCCTGTTCACATTCACACACACATTCACACCTGGAAGCTGACCAGTACAACCACAGTCTGATCTGCTGGCCACTGAGCAGCTCCACTGGAGAGGTTGGGGGTTAAGGGCCTTGCTCAAGGGCACCTCAGTGGTGTGGATGAGGGAGGGGCAAGCACTGCCTTTTCACTTTCCCCACCCAGATTTATCCTGCCGGTCCCGGGGATTGAACCGACGACCTTCCGGTCAGCTTGCTTCTTTGGCAGACTCAGGAGAAGTCTTTCAAAATAAAGACCTCAACTTCTACACCAAAATATCTGCTTAGCTGGCAGACGTCATGAGAACTCTCCTCTCCAGCTGTAAGGTGTGAACGCTGTACGGTCCCACCTCAGGATGCATGAGGCCTTCCATATCAGATGTCTGCAACACATCCTGAGGATAACCTGGCGTTACCAAGTGCCCCATAATGCAACACTCCACAAGACCAACTGCAGGCTACCACCAACACCAAGCAAGTGAAGCAAGTGTGTGGCTAAAAGGTGCGTGTGTGTGTGTGTGTGTGTGTGTGTGTGTGTGTGTGTGTGTGTGTCACTCACCATCATTGTCCCTCTTTGTCTTCTTCCACTTATAGAGCAGCAGCAGACTGACGGTCACCAGCAGAACCACGACCCCCACTGTCACACAGATCACCAACACCTGCAAGTCAACTGTGTGAGAGACTTAGAGGGAGAGTGGGGGGCGGGGGGGCAGAGAGAGAGCAGGTTAGGGCCATTTTATTATTATTATTATTATTATTATTATTATTATTATTACCTTTATTATTATTATTATTATTATTATTTGTTTTGACAAAAATTCTTAAAAACAGGCTTCAGACTGCAGAGAACAAATTGATGAGGGTAATATTGAAACTGAGCCCTCGGTCTCACATTGGCAGGAGCCATTTTAAAATTCTCGGCTGGCTTCCAGTGGAGGCACAACCACGGGAAAGGGTAGACTTAGCATGGTCCACAAGATCATTTATGGCTCTGTCCCTGAGTTCTTACACAAGTATTTTACTCATGTCAGGGAAGCTCATAGTGTTTTTACTAGATCGTGTAGCCCTTTAAGACCGCGAACCGCGTCTACGCGGTTCCCGGTCTTAAAGGGATACACACACAAATGCTGCATCAGGTATCAATGGGTTAAAAACATTAACTAGAGCATGGCTGTTGGATAAGGTGCATCTGTAGTGTCTCCCTGTTTTTATATAGTTCTCCCATTTTGTTATCTTGTATTGCTTTTTAATTTACCGTTATTGCTATTTTTTTCAAATTCTTACTATTGATTGATTTGTATTGCTTTCTAATTGACTTTTATCTGTCTATTTTTATCTATCTAATTCTTACCATTGTTTGATTTGTATTGCTCCCTTAATGTTGTATGTTTTTGTATGTCTCGTTTTTTTGGCATACATTATTAAATAGCTGCACTGAATACCCAGGTATTTGAACTAAAAGAAAAGAAAAGTCATTTTTGGGTTCAGCTCCACTTTAAACTTGATTTGGTCATTTATCATACATTTTTGTTCTTCTACCCATGGATGGATTACTGGACGGACCAATGGGGAACTGGCCCAGAGGCCCAAGAGCTCAGGAGGGCCTTAACCCAGAGCTCATCAGACACCCCCCCCCCCTCACCCCCCACCCCCGCTTCTATGAACCAACATTTCTCTGATCTGTGACACAGGGAGGTGTGACAAATGGGAGTTTACGGAAGTTCTACCAAGAGACGGAACTAGTTACGTCATCACATTCAATTATCCAATAACAGCCTGCCATTCGTCCAAGCGGTCTGGTTAAAAGGAGTGCCCCTCCTACCTGTCTATTGCTCTTGTCTCCTATGCATTGCAGGATCAAAGCATGTCAGACTCACCAGCTCCAGGTCGGATGACCCACCGACGTCGCTCCGCCGCAGCTCAAGGCTCTCCTCTCCTGTCGACTTCTCCACTTGGTCTGTCTTCCAAGTCAGACCAGCTCTGATCGGTCTGGGCATACGTGAGTCAGTCTTGAGCCTGATTCCCCTCAAGCATTCAGTCGCTGTTTTCCTCATTCACAAATGTAGCGAGCCCAAATCGTGGGTAGCTATCGCTAAACGCTAATGTTTTCATCGCGCTGCAGAGAAGCGCTCATTCATGTTGGGTGTGTAATCTTAGAGCAGTCTGTTCGAGTTAGAGAGAAAGAAGAAATTCACATTCAACACTGCACCAGCAGACTACACTTCCCAAACATGCAGCAGCAAAATGGCCGCTCATTACCACGAGATTGAGTGCACCTGGAACAAGCCACTCACTCACCAGCTGACTCACTCAGTCAGTCAGTCAGGCAACCAGAAGCACAGAAGGCAGAAGCACCAAAAACCTCTACTCAGTTTCATTCTAGAGACTCCAATGGTCGGTGATTATGGGTTACATTTTGGTTTACATTCCTGTTGCTGCTTAAATGTCGGACGAAATGCTGATTAATTTATTGGGTAAATTGTTTAAAATTCAATTGGAGGAACCATCGTATTGCATTGCAGCACTGATTCATGTTGGGTTTGCATCTTTAAATTCATATTGTGGTTTATAGTTAATCAGTTAAAAGAATAAGTCACGAAAGTCAAATCAGGATAATCAAATTTGCCCGTGTCTAATCGGGTCCCGAGTCCTATCGGGGATCAAATTGTGTAATATTAAGGTTTTGATATTTGAAGGACCCCAGTGGAAATAAGCAGGCTTCTAGTTTGTAACTTTAAGCTGTTTTACGGGGTTATCCTTGGATCATTTTACTTTGTTTTACATATTGTGTACTTTTTTACTACTGTATCAATTGTAAATTTGTAATGGTTTTTATGCATTTCTTGATCCGAAATAAACCAACCAATCAAAACATCATAAAACATGCATGTAGTATCGAACAAACATTTGTCCAACATGTCTCTGTAGTCCCAGGTTCAAGCCAACAAGCAAATCCATTTGCTGCGGCTGCATTTAATGTGCAATCCCAGAGCAATCTGTTCCGGCTAACAGTGGCCGCTTCCCTCCCGTGTGCAATCGGGGATCATCAAAACATGCACGTAGTATCAAACAAACATTTGTCCCTGGTTTCAGTCAAACGTACGGCACTACTCCTGCACTCATTTCAGGCCGGGGCCAACAAGCAACTCTGTATATGTTGCTGCGGCCGCATTTTTCTCCAGGTTCCAATCGGGTTTAACAACATGCCTCAGTAGTCCCAGTTCAGCCAACAAGCAAGTCCATGTTGCTGCGGCTATGTAGTCCCAGTTCAGCCAACAAGCAAATCCATTTGCTGCGGCAGTTCTAGCCAACAAGCAAATCCATTTTGCTGCGGCAGTTCTAGCCAACAAGCAAATCCATTTGCTGCGGCTGTGTAGTCTCAGTTTCCAGTCTACAAGCAAATTCAGCCAACAAGCAAATCCATTTTGCTGCGGCAGTTCTAGCCAACAAGCAAATCCATTTTGCTGCGGCAGTTCTAGCCAACAAGCAAATCCATTTGCTGCGGTTGTGTAGTCTCAGTTTCCAGTCTACAAGCAAATTCAGCCAACAAGCAAATCCATTTTGCTGCGGCAGTTCTAGCCAACAAGCAAATCCATTTTGCGGCGGCTGTAGTATCAACCTCTAGCCAACAAGCAACTCGGTCCATGTTGCTGCGGCTGCATTCCTCTCCCGGTTCCAATCGAGTTTAACAACATGCTCTGTAGTCCTAGTTTCCAGCCAACTTTTCTTTTTCATAACATGTTTCCTCTCCTATGCATCCAATCTATTGGTCCAATTCTAGTCATTTAGATAAAGTATAACCCTTGTAAACCTTCCGGTCTATGCTAAGTAGCGCGCAAGCTTCTCAGTTAGCCACCGACTTCCATGCTATACTGCGCATGCGCGTGGCTGGTTTAGCGTTGCCAAAGAGTGTATAGCAAAGCAAGATGCGACACATTCGGTCGGTCTTCCGCTGCATGCTTTCAGGCAAAAGTAATAAATTTAGATCCATTAAGCCTAGTGCCAGAGTAGCAGTCCTCCAAACTCCTTGCTTTGGCTAATCCAGGGCTGCCAGATGCAAAGTTCCCTCACGCAGAAGCGAGGTATTCCAACTTTTAACACGGATTTCTTTCAAAACACTGCAGCTTGCATTTCCGGGTGACGTGATTACCCAGAGACCAGAGCAGCACCAAGCATGATGGGAAATGTAGTTCATTGCTTTACTTCAGCATTCACAAGGCACATGTTAAATGCAGTATGATGTGGATCATTGTTCCTTTGCATTGCACCGTAACACGGGCATCACGTTTCAGATTTTGCTGTTTATCTGTCATTAATGTGATAACAATTATCCTTGCAGGTATTGTATTATATTTCCTTACAGCAAGCAGCTCATAGGCTACATTCTCAGTGAATCACATCACATTTGCAAGTCATTTTCTAAATTTGCATTCTAAAATTGTGCGTTATCTTGCCTCAGCAGTTTATAATGTCATTAATGTTTCTAACTAACCCAAAACTTTTTCCAGGTTTAACCTATATATATATATATATGGGTTCGGTGGTGTTTTTGTTTAGAATTTTGGCCAGAATTTCACATCTGAGACCAAACTGCTAGATATTCTACAATCTTCATCAATTTCACAAGGTGCCCTCTATGGGTTCAAACCTGCTTTTGCGGGGCCTCAATTAAATGGATTTGGTACATCGTTACGTTACGGGGTTTTACACGTGGTGTTCTTCAATGTAATCGCATATCGGCTTCGTTTTATGCATTAAAAAGCAACGTGAGCCGTTCGGGTGTTTGGATAATGTAATGCAGCAGGGGTAGTCAGCTATTGTGGCTAATGCAGCAGCTAACATTACTTTTCATGGCGGTAAAATGCCACTGAATGACCAAATTGTATAACTTTTAACCATTTCGAATATCATTGTTCCCATAAGGGCCACCAGCATTGGTTAGTTGTCTATAACGTGACTATATTTATAACATGCTCCGGACGGAATCAGGTCTGAACAGTCAAAGAGGAGAAGCTGCTCTGCCTTTGTTTCAAGCGAGGCAGAATGCTGTCCTGCCAGAAATCTGTAAGAAGTGTCATTCAATTGCAAACTTCAGCAATCTGCCATTTTGGTTCATAGAAGACCACCTCTGAGTGGATGCCATGTCGCTATGATTGGTTGTATTACTTGTTTTGTTTTATATTATGTTAATATTGGTTTTGTTATGTATTATGTTTTTGTTTTAGTTTGCTTTAGAATTCTGTTGTAGTGCGGGTTGAATTACTAGTTTTGTTCTGTAATCATTGTAGTTATGGGTTGTATTATTTGTGTTGGTTTGTACTACTTTTGTGTATGTTTTGTTTTGTTTTGTGTTTTAATTCTGTGATGCATTTTGTCAATATGCATTATGTCAATGTAACCTTATAGTTATTATGTTGTATGCATCATGCCATGTTTTAATTATGCTGTTTTAATATATTTTAGGACCCCAGGAAGACTAGCTTTCACTATTGTGATAGCTAATGGGGATCCAATAAAACAATAAACAATAAACAATAAAACAATGATCATCCTAGTGGTCCCCCTCTGGTTCAAGCCAAAATAGCACCAGGGCAGTTGTTTAAAGCATAAAGAGTGTCATATCTTGCCTTCATATTCTTGTCTGCAGCCAGCTTTAGCAGCTGGCGTTAATTCACATTGAGAAGCTCACATGCTAATGGCTTCACGATGTGCATCATTGTAGAGGTTCTTTCACTCAATTCATTAATAAACCAGCTTCAGCAGCTGGCATTCAGGCATGTAATCCTCATATGCCACATCAAATTGTTGTATGGTTTATTCTTTACTTAAATGGTGTTCTTTCTTTTTCAGCAAGCAGGCCGAATCAGTAATCTGGGTGAACGCTCTCTTCAAAAGAAGAGATCACTGATGTGGCTCCATCAGTGGTTTTTGGGGGGTATTTTTAGAGGTGAATGGCGCAGAAAAGTGGCACCACGAGTTCCCCACTTCCTCCCAGTAGGGAATCGATCTTCCTCTACAAGATTCACTCTGGTATGGCAAATGTATACGAAACTACAGTCTCAATCATAAACAAAAGGTGCTCCTCCCAGTCCACTGTGGCTTTAAGGTGCAGTGCAGTATCACACGGGTTTCTGTCAGGCATAACTGGTCAGGTCAGCAGAGCTCATTCCCCGGTCACAGTGCAGTAGATTCAGCAGAACACATCCCTGGTCACAGCACAGTGGCTTCAGCAAAGCATATCCCCGGTCTCAGCACAGTGGCTTCAGCAAAGCATATCCCTGGTCACAGCACAGTGGCTTCAGCAAAGCATATCCCCGGTTACAGCACAGTGGCTTCAGCAAAGCATATCCCCGGTCACAGCACAGTGGCTTCAGCAAAGCATATCCCCGGGCACAGCACAGTGGCTTCAGCAAAGCATATCCAGGTCACAGCACAGTGGCTTCAGCAAAGCTTATCCCCGGTCACAGCACAGTGGCTTCAGCAAAGCTTATCCCCGGTCACAGCACAGTGGCTCCAGCACTCCTCCCCGGTCACAGCACAGTGGCTTCAGCAAAGCATATCCCCGGTCGCAGCCAGTGGCTTCAGCAGAGCATCACCTTGCCTCATCCAAACAGTACACGAGAGTCGCCATTGTTCCTGCCTCAATTCAGAGCTTTCCAGGGCGAATCCAGTTTTCCAGTTCCTTATCACTCATCACATTTTCTGTTGCCAGTGCTCCCCTGGTCTGTCTCTGTCGTCATAGTGTGTGTCTGTTGAATCTAGCAAACTGCAACCCCCGGCATCCTAGGCCTAGCTTCACCCGCTGTGTTGACCCTTCTTTCCCTAGGCAATGCTCTAACCCTTCGGTTTGCCTACTTCTCAAAGGTTCAAGGCGCACCTACTCTTCCATCACCCTGGAGATCCTGCTCCTCTCGGTCTCTCGGTCTCGTTTCCTCTAACCATGTACCCCCTTTCCCCAGGTCTTCCTCAAACACCTGGTTCTCTCACTTGCCCTCCCTGCTGAAACACTGTGGGCTTCCTCCCCACTGTTACTCTTCTTACTCCCTAAGAATAGGATCAGCAACCATATCCATCATGCAGGGGTACCGGGATCCCAAACTCCTGGGAAGGCGGTCCTCTGGCACTCATGCCTCTCACGTGAGGCCTGATCCTACCTCCGGCCTCAAGGCCCAGAAATCCATGACTCTTAAAAGGTAAAATTCATAATCATAATTCGACTTGCAATTACTGCCGACCTAATCCATGGCTTTTTAAAAGGTAAAATCCATCGTTAAACTTCATTTGCAATTACTGGTGGTCTGGGGTGGCCTGTTCACTCCATGCATTGTACATTAATCTCACTCTCATTTCTGTCTACTAAAGTAGCCTGTGTCCACTTAACTATCAGGCTCACATCAGCACTGCCCTGGTAAGTCCATAATTACATTTCTCTAAGTCTTGTCAAATTACTTTTGGGGAGGGTTCCGACGCCCCTGCCAATCCATGGCAGGTCCGCCGTCACGTGGCTGATCATCCGTCACGTGGCCGATTCCCGGTCACGTGGCTGATCCCCCTTTTGGCCAAGGAGCTCTCCGCCAAAGACAATCTTACATTCAATAAATCTTGTTAAATCTTACATTCAATAAATATTGTTAAAGCTTGGTCGGCGTTGTGTGTAGTCTCTTAAGGTAGAAATGGGAGTTTACGGAAGTTCTACCAAGAGACGGAACTAGTTACGTCATCACATTCAATTATCCAATAACAGCCTGCCATTCGTCCAAGCGGTCTGGTTAAAAGGAGTGCCCCTCCTACCTGTCTATTGCTCTTGTCTCCTATGCATTGCAGCATCAACCCACCACCTCCCCGGCTTCCACCCCAGTACCACCAGGTGAAGGCTCCTTTCCTAGAGGGGGAGGGTTCCGACGCCCCTGCCAATCCATGGCAGGTCCGCCGTCACGTGGCTGATCATCCGTCACGTGGCCGATTCCCGGTCACGTGGCTGATCCCCCTTTTGGCCAAGGAGCTCTCCGCCAAAGACAATCTTACATTCAATAAATCTTGTTAAATCTTACATTCAATAAATATTGTTAAAGCTTGGTCGGCGTTGTGTGTAGTCTCTTAAGGTAGAATGCCTCTTCTTCTACCTAACCTCATCCTGTTTAACAGAACTCTCTGTTTCTCAGTATTGCTCAAGGTTTCCTGCCTGTCAGGTTCTCTCACACACTCACATGCAAACATCACATGACTCAAGCTGTTTTTTCTCTCTCCAGAAGCTGTATGTTTGCCCAGGCACGCTTTGTCTCATCTATACCTATACGTCTCAGGCTGGACTAGATCCAGAATGCTGCTGCATATCTTCTGATAACAACTAGGAATATGCATATATATATATATATATATATAATAGGCATATTTCTCCATACTGGCTTCTCTGCACTGGCTCCCTGTAAAATACAGAATAGAATTTAAAATCCTTCTCCTCACCTACAAGGCCCTTAATGGTCAGGCACCATCATATCAGAGCTCATAGTACTACTACTACTACTCGTGGTTCATAGAGTTCTGAGAAGTAGAGCTACCAGGCTCCTCTTCTTTGGAACCATCTTCCAGTCTCGGTCGCGGAGGCAGACACCCTCAGTCTCCACATTTAAGAGTAGACTTAAAACTTTACTCTTTGATGAAGCTTATAGTTAGGGGCCCTAGTTATTCTGTTATAGGCTTAGACTGCCTTCTCTTCCAATTAAAGGGGAGTGTTTTCCATGACACACTGAGCTCTATCTGCTCTCTCTCTTTGTCTCTCAAGCCAACCAGTCAAGGCAGATGGAAGCCCACCTAGAGCCAGCTGCTGAAGTCTTCTTTCCGTTAAAGTGGTCTTGCCTAGGCTGATATGTTGTGTTCTGGCTCACCTTCACAGGCTGATATGTTACGTTCTGACTCACCTTCACAGGCTGATATATTACGTTCTGGCTCACCTTCAACTTTACAGGCTGATATATTATGTTCTGGCTCACCTTCAACTTTACAGGCTGATATATTATGTTCTGGCTCACCTTCAACTTTACAGGCTGATATGTTATGTTCTGGCTCACCTTCACAGGCTGATACGTTCTGGCTCACCTTCACAGGCTGATATGTTATGTTCTGGCTCACCTTCACAGGCTGATACGTTCTGGCTCACCTTCACAGGCTGATATGTTACGTTCTGGCTCACCTTCTCAGGCTGATATGTTACGTTCTGGCTCACCTTCACAGGCTGATACGTTCTGGCTCACCTTCACAGGCTGATATGTTACGTTCTGGCTCACCTTCACAGGCTGATATGTTACGTTCTGGCTCACCTTCTCAGGCTGATATGTTATGTTCTGGCTCACCTTCACAGGCTGATACGTTCTGGCTCACCTTCACAGGCTGATATGTTACGTTCTGGCTCACCTTCACAGGCTGATATGTTACGTTCTGGCTCACCTTCTCAGGCTGATATGTTACATTCTGGCTCACCTTCACAGTCTGATATGTTACGTTCTGGCTCACCTTCTCAGGCTGATATGTTACATTCTGGCTCACCTTCACAGTCTGATATGTTACGTTCTGGCTCACCTTCTCAGGCTGATATGTTACGTTCTGACTCACCTTCACAGGCTGATATGTTACGTTCTGGCTCACCTTCTCAGGCTGATATGTTACATTCTGGCTCACCTTCACAGTCTGATATGTTACATTGTGGCTCACCTTCACAGTCTGATATGTTACATTGTGGCTCACCTTCACAGTCTGATATGTTACATTCTGACTCACCTTCACAGGCTGATATGTTACGTTCTGACTCACCTTCACAGTCTGATATGTTACATTGTGGCTCACCTTCACAGTCTGATATGTTACATTCTGACTCACCTTCACAGGCTGATATGTTACATTCTGGCTCACCTTCACAGTCTGATATGTTACATTGTGGCTCACCTTCACAGTCTGATATGTTACATTCTGACTCACCTTCACAGGCTGATATGTTACGTTCTGGCTCACCTTCACAGTCTGATATGTTACATTGTGGCTCACCTTCACAGTCTGATATGTTACATTGTGGCTCACCTTCACAGGCTGATATGTTACATTCTGGCTCACCTTCACAGTCTGATATGTTACATTGTGGCTCACCTTCACAGTCTGATATGTTACATTCTGACTCACCTTCACAGGCTGATATGTTACATTCTGGCTCACCTTCACAGTCTGATATGTTACATTCTGGCTCACCTTCACAGTCTGATATGTTACGTTCTGGCTCACCTTCTCAGGCTGATATGTTACATTCTGGCTCACCTTCACAGTCTGATATGTTACATTCTGACTCACCTTCACAGGCTGATATGTTACATTCTGACTCACCTTCACAGGCTGATATGTTACGTTCTGGCTCACCTTCACAGGCTGATATGTTACGTTCTGGCTCACCTTCACAGGCTGATATGTTACATTCTGACTCACCTTCACAGGCTGATATGTTACGTTCTGGCTCACCTTCACAGGCTGATATGTTACATTCTGGCTCACCTTCTCATGCTGATATGTTACATTCTGACTCACCTTCACAGGCTGATATGTTACGTTCTGACTCACCTTCACAGGCTGATATGTTACGTTCTGGCTCACCTTCACAGGCTGATATGTTACATTCTGACTCACCTTCACAGGCTGATATGTTACATTCTGACTCACCTTCACAGGCTGATATGTTACGTTCTGGCTCACCTTCACAGGCTGATATGTTACGTTCTGACTTACCTTCACAGGCTGATATGTTACGTTCTGGCTCACCTTCACAGGCTGATATGTTACGTTCTGGCTCACCTTCACAGGCTGATATGTTACATTCTGGCTCACCTTCACAGGCTGATATGTTACGTTCTGGCTCACCTTCACAGGCTGATATGTTACATTCTGACTCACCTTCACAGGCTGATATGTTACATTCTGGCTCACCTTCACAGGCTGATATGTTACGTTCTGGCTCACCTTCACAGGCTGATATGTTACATTCTGGCTCACCTTCACAGGCTGATATGTTACATTCTGGCTCACCTTCACAGGCTGATATGTTACGTTCTGGCTCACCTTCACAGGCTGATATGTTACGTTCTGGCTCACCTTCACAGGCTGTTATGTTACGTTCTGGCTCACCTTCACAGGCTGATATGTTACGTTCTGGCTCACCTTCACAGGCTGATATGTTACATTCTGGCTCACCTTCACAGGCTGATATGTTATGTTCTGGCTCACCTTCACAGGCTGATATGTTACGTTCTGGCTCACCTTCACAGGCTGATATGTTACGTTCTGGCTCACCTTCACAGGCTGATATGTTACATTCTGGCTCACCTTCACAGGCTGATATGTTACGTTCTGGCTCACCTTCACAGGCTGATATGTTACATTCTGGCTCACCTTCACAGGCTGATATGTTACGTTCTGGCTCACCTTCACAGGCTGATATGTTATGTTCTGGCTCACCTTCACAGGCTGATATGTTACATTCTGGCTCACCTTCACAGGCTGATAGTCTCTTGCTTGCAGTGGCGTTGCTAACGTGATTGTTGACCAAGCAGACGAGCTCTCCTGACAGGCCTGGTGTCAGAGTGATGATGTTGTTCTTCTTCTCATGATCTCCAGAGAAGAGCTGCTTGTCTGTCAGTGTTCGTCCGTCCAGAGTCCAGCTGTACTGAGGACTGTCCCCCTCACAGGAGCAGGACACCCTCATCCTCTCCTGGGACAGACACTCAGAGAGCAGCAGGGGGGAGGACACACGGGCTGAGGGAATAGACTCACATCAGTTTGCACTTTGACAGAATCAGCAATGCAATTAGTAGGTCCATATGATTTCTGCAATGCAGAAAAAACAGACAGAATGATGATATTTGGTAATAATCTATCTTCTTCAGGGGTAGCATTAAACCTGCCAGTCTCTAGTGCCAAGGGAAGAGTTCCAGAGCGTATTTTCCATCTGTCCAAATCAAACTTCACATAGGGTTCTACACAGTAACTGTCTTTTATAAGACAATAGGTTCTTAGCTTTGGTTTATACCATATCCTATCTTATCTTTATACAGAAGAAAGATATTACTCATAGAGGGAGTGCGCTTAGCGGTACCTGACAGTCAGAGTTCAGCGCTGAATTTCGTGCTATTCAGCATAGCGCCACCTACACCTACCACCTACACCTACCTTACACACACAACACAATCTTGGGCCGGAGACCCAAACTAGACTTGCGGGCCGCATAGTGGCCTGATAATCTAGTATTATAAATTATATTAATCACACATTATATTATTCTCAGTTAAATTACTGATATTGAGTATTCGCATTAATCCAAATTGAGACAGCATGCCCTCTATAGTCTGGTGGGTGGGGGATAAATTGGGTGCATGGAGGGAGGGGGTCCCCATGAACCCCCTGTAATCCTCAAGGTGTCCACATGTTAACATCAAAATTTGTTTTTTGATGTTAACTCGAAATATTGTCGCAAGGGTCTATTTGGTGGCAATCTTCACAGCCATCTTGGATTTCCAATTAAAATGGATCATCATCATAACTTTTGAATTAGACTTACAGAGACAAATGACAAAGAGTTTCTGTGTAATTTTGGTGCAAGTTATTGATTGAGAGGGTTATTTTCACTTTTAGCAAGTTTGGTATAGTAAAAATCACAAAAGTTTATATTATTTACACACAAAATATTGCAAAATATTTGTCTACATATTAGTCGGTGAGCCAGTCGGTGAGCCATCCCCATGCAAAACACACTTCAAACCTATTAGTGCATGGGAAGCCTGCTTCCTACTAGACTACGGTACTACTTTGTGCTGCAGTGGCTATGATAGAATATGTGGCTTATCATTATTACCAATTTCTCCAACCGTTCATAAGAGTAATTATTTACCTTGAATGGAGAGGTGTAGTTTTTGATCTGCGATTGTACTTCCATTTTGATGATAGATGTGAAGGGTATATTGAGCACTGTCAGTCGGGTTGATGTTACTTATCGTAAAAGTTCCATTACTGGGAGTAAAGGATAATCTGTTTTCTAACATGTTAAAGGTAACCATATTATTTCTCACAAAGAAAACTGTGTGAGCTTTGTTTTTCATCAATTTATAATTATATGATTCAGAGAACTGAGTGACCAGTTGGAGAACGACAGTTCCTCCCAGAGCTCCAAAACATTGAGTTCCTTTTTGTCTGCCATCACAGTAGGTTTCCACACCTAAAGACATTCAGAAAAATAAGACACAAAAAATAAATGTCACAATAAATATCCATATCCATAATTTGAGTTGTGGGAAAATATTCATGTGGCTATATAGTTTCTTTCTGCTCTCCCTGTGAGCCAACTAAGCAGCTGCTTAGAGCCCCGCAGCCACCAGGGGGCCCCTGTGGGAAGAAGAATATGACACAGTGCAGTCCATGTTTGAGGACTGGAGCTCTTGTGCGCTCAAGCTACAGTGAAGATTCTGGAAACTAGACATCCAGACGAAAACGTAGGAACTGACAGTATGCTAGCTCGCTGGAAAGCAGGCAAAAACATAGCTCAAAATGTTGTGTTTAGCTCAAAAGGTAAATGGACTTGACTATTTTCAAACGGGTCCCTTGACCCCTCACATCAAGATATGAATGAATGAATGAATGAAATTGGACGAATTAGAATCAACCACACAAGTCACATGAGTCAGCCATTTCTGACATTATGTCAGCGATATAGGGTTTAAGAGCTCCATGGTCATTAACTCATTGAGTGCCAATTCAAATACTAACGTAGAGTGCCAAAGACGACTAAAGTCGTCAATTGCGTTTTTTGACGGTGGGACGTGGATCAAAGCCTCAGGCATCTCCTGTACAAATATTGTAGCTATTGAAGGTGTATAACCTATTTTACGGACTTATTAGGTGGCGACAGTGCTCTCCAAATTAGAGAAAGGTCAGGAAAACAGCAGGAAAAAGCCCCGTGATGAAAGAGAAACCGCTCATGCTGCAGCCAGAGCCATATAGATTGCTCTGGCTACAGCCAACGTTGGCTGCAAACAGCAGTCAATCCGCGCCCACAACTGAGCCCCTCTGTCTTAGCTACATAGTTTCTGCACACGATTAGCCGCCAGAAAAGCAGCACCCGACGCGGAAGGGCCAAACCATTCTCAGCAGTCCGGTTTGGCTTTTCGGTGTCGCGCTGGGAGCCGGCGCACAAAAACGGAGCACTCCGAAAATAGGCGCTGGGTGCGTGAGGCTCGTGTTAGTGTGGGGAGGAGTTTGCAGCTGAGGGGGGGGAGAGGGGGGTGGGGCACGCAGGGCACCACACAACTACACCACGTCACTACATCAGAAAATATTAGTTTCAGAGTCAGTGAATGTGCTTGAAATGCTTCATTTCACAAAAGGCGGAATATCTCAGCTTCTAATTTGAAACGCATGTTTTTGCTGAAAACAACCTATCTTCTCCAGCTCATAACTAAAGAACGCAAAATGGTATCAATAAACTTTTTTTTGCTGATGATACAATAGAGTCTCCTCGTTCTTTGTGCGTGTTCGGTGTTTACATAGTAATATCACACAATATTCTGTGGGCCTCGAGAAATCACTGAAAACGCTCTGAAACTCTGGCACTGGGAGCGTCTGTTCTCCAAAAGTGGCTGGCACTCAATGAGTTAAAACACTTCTGCATCCAGTAGAGAAAATCTCTGAATATAATATTCTGGATTTGCAAGTGCAGTCAGTCAGCTTTACTTTGAGTGTTAACTGATAACTGCATATGGTAGCTGGTTCTATGAATACTTCACCGCCTATCTACTGCGAGGCAGGACCCCCAAATTTACCCTGCTTAGGACCCCCAGATGTAGAGGGCCGGCCATGTCCACACGCCCCACTCTCACTACCACCTAGTGTTGGTTTCCTTAAATTATTGCCGCCTTTGATGCTAACTTGTATCAGGCTACAGCCAAAATTGTATCCATATAATTTATATTATTTGCTATATAGATTATTGTTAAAAAAAATCTTTCTGGTTTCCTTGCAAATTTTTCACTTTGTTTAGAGAAAATCAGATAAACATTTTGTGTGAACTCAATATATGTGTCGTGCTCTGTGCTTGGATATTGAACATTGTGGTAAGGCACAAAGAGGTTCCTTGAGCCTGACAGGCCTGACAGGACGACCTCCCATTTTTGGCCTGGCCTGGTCACATTATTGATTCACCAGTATGTATTATTGATTCAACACAAAACAGCTTAATATTCACACAATATAGGCTACAATCATCAATGTATTTATGTGACAAATAGTGAAACATCTCACCATGAGAGACTCCAAGTAGCACCATCAACAGTCCAATCACAGCTTCCATGTCTCTGTTCACCCTCAGCTGAGCCAGTCGCCGATTTCAGACAGATGCCAAACTGTACCCTAAAAAAGTCAAAATGTCAAACTGTACGGTACCCTAAACAAGGCTAGGTCGAAACGTAGCATATGGCCGGCGTGGGAAAGCATTGATGAACCTGTTGTCAGCCAAAGTGGCTGGTCGATTTGAAATTGTACCAGCCGTGCACATTTACCAGGCAGGCATATTTTGTAATCCCACCTTTGTGTGAACAAATCGCTTGTGAAACAACGCAGTGTCAATAAAGGCAGGCATGGGACAAAATTAGACAAAGCACATAACCAGCTCGACTTGCACTATGAGATAAGAAAGGCATGTTATGCTCAAAATTCTTACAATTATCAAATTGAACAGCCAAATTGAGATAGCCCAGTAGAATAACATTTTCCATTCCTTCTTCACAAAGAAGAAATACTCACCTCTATTTTGGTGTAGCTATATAGTATAGTGCACCTCTCCATGCACTGCACATCCACAACAAAACCTCTCCAGCTCAGATTTTTCATTTGTTTCTCCTCTAGATAGTCCCGTAGATTCTGGTTTACAACACGCTTTCTCTAACTTGACAGCTGCCCAGTTGGCGTTGTAGCATTCTATTGGCCGCTGGTAGGCTACAAATGCGTTCCATAACACACAGAACAGTCTTTTTGCCAAGTTTCCGAGGCAAATGTATTTTGACACTGTTAATGAGCATTACAGCAATATTCGTTAGTATAAGTTAATATTCGTTAATATAAGTTACGGTAATATTCTCGGCTTTGTTAATAACAAATTTTCCTTTGGTGTGACAAACTCAAAACACATATTTATGTTTTGGTTTCCAGGCACTTTAGTATCCACAAACATGACGACTGGCCTAGACTGAATGGACTGTGTGTTATTCCTTCATAGTGAAAGAGGATTTGAGCAGGACAG
This sequence comes from Poromitra crassiceps, assembly GCF_964638095.1. NCBI lineage: Eukaryota > Metazoa > Chordata > Actinopteri > Beryciformes > Melamphaidae > Poromitra > Poromitra crassiceps. The sequence continues at coordinate 35,873,960 of NC_139645.1, forward strand.
CTGAGACTTATAGGGTCCATGTACATATCGAGTGCTTGGAGCGCTTTTAGGAGCGAATATGAGCATTATATCAATTGAAAGATTGTTTCAGTGACAAAAGGACACAACTGAAATTTTCACCCATTTTAATTAGACAAAAACTGAAAGCCGTAACATTAAAGGTACTGTAGGGGTTTGTTTGCTGCCAAAAGGGCAGCATTGTGCATAGAGGATTCTACCAGCACTTAGGTCAACTCAAAATGCTGCTGACGTAAGTAATGCTAGCATAGCACCATAATCAAATAATTTCTACTATCCTATTTATATCCTATTTAATCAATATTAGATTACATTAATGTCAGACTAATAATTAATAATTAATAATTGATAATTGATAATTGATCATTAATAATTAATCATTAATCATTCATCATTCATCATTCATCATTAATAATATATTATTAGGTCAATATTAGACAAAAGTAAATATGTTAATATCCCCATCGAATGTTTAGGTCTATAGATTGAACATCAAAACTGCGCTTAGTGCCAGGCGCAGCGCAGATTAGTGGGCGTGGACCGGCCCACTCGATATTTTGGTGTCGGCGCTACACGCAGTCTTAAGCATTATAACCACGCCTTTTAAGCGTAAAATTATGCACAACCTGCTCATTGGAGAAGTGCAGTAAACAAATCACAAGCTTCCCTTTTATAAGCTCCAATTCTACGAAGCGATCCAGTCCGGTCCGGTCAGAAAAGCCGACCAAAGCGCTCTGAGCTCCCCCCCCCCTCCCTGTTTCATCCCCGTCTGTCTCCATATATAATATTCCATATTATTATGCTTCTCAAACCAATCTCACTGCAGTTTAAATACTGCAAGCATGTAAATACGCTACACTATAGCAAGATCAAAGTGAAAAGAATAGGGGTGTCACAATATATCGTCCCACGAAATTTCGCGATAGTAAAACGTCACGATATGTATCGTTGAGATGAAATCTCATATCGCAAAAAAAAAAAAAAAAAAAAAAAAAAAAAAAAAAATTCTCCAAAAAATAGACTAAGAAACGTCTTTGTTTGTTGAAGTTCAATGTGTGGAAAGTAGTTCAGTTGAACAAGTCTCTGAAGAGACACATGAGAAGTTATACAGGAGAGAAACCATTCAATTGAGTTTCTGGCAAAACTGTTTACTTGACAGGAAAAACTGAAGATGCATAAAAAATAGATTAAGAAAAGTCTTGTTGTTTGAGTTTGAAGAAAAACTGAAGATGAATAATGAGAATTTATACTGCTGAGAAACCTTTTAGTTCAAAGTAAATCTAAGTGACGGTGTAACTCATTCTATTTCAAGATAAGCCTTATCTCCAATCTCATGTTTTTTCTAGTTGTTATTGTAATAACAATTTCGCACAACAGCATGTTTTGTATTTGTGCATTTCAAATAAAATACTACTTTTCCAGTCATATATTGTCATTATTCAAGTTTAAAAAAATATTGTTAAAATCGTATCGTATCGTATCGTTATCGTGAACCCAGTATCGTGATACGTATCGTATCGTGAACTGAGTGTATCGTGACACCCCTAGAAAAGAATGTTCTAAACGCATTGGCTAGAAAAATGCCTATCTAGCCTACCTAGCTAGATAGCCTATCCCTATGTGGCCTATGTCATGATGAGATTAGATTGGTGAAAGTTTGTCCAGATTAGAATGATATTGTTTTCTCTCGCTACCTTTTCTTCTCCAGTGCCGCAGATGATGCACATAAATATAGCCTACATTATGTAAAGTCATTGCATAAATGTGTTTTTATTGTAAAAGTAAATGTGAAGTAAGACAAGTCTTATTGGAGCGGAGCGGACATCACAGTAGAACCGTGTTACGGCTGTCACTCATCTAAATCATGTTATATCTGCGAGGGATATATATCTATTTAGAACACGGCTCTCTTGAATACTCGATTCTGATTGGTCAATCAACAAGATTCACCGGTCATTATTTCTCGACAACCGACCGCTGCTCTGCCACACCTGGATTAATCAGTTGATAAGAGCCTTTTGTCAGCAAGACACTACTAATTAGGCCAACCAGTTGCAGCTGTGGTGTCTTGTGTGCCAATTACGAATGAAACCGCTTTGTTGTTGAAAACGCTATTAAAAAATCTATTTGAATAATTATTTTTGTCCGATTATTGAATGATTTAGTTGTAGGCCGTGTTCTAAGCGGGATAATGTATATTGAGGCGGTGATTACTGGGAAATAATGACCTTCAGGTGAACGATTAAGCCCTCCGCTGCGCGTCGGGCTCAATCATTCACCTGTCGGTCATTATTTCCCCCGTAATCACCGCCTCAATATACATTATCCCTTACATATGCGAGGGATATATATACCACCTGGGTTACATATATGTTTCACATTAGGGTTGTGTTTGGATTTCTATGTTTTATTTTGGCCAATATTGAAATGTTCGAGAATTGCATGTTGTGTGAACATTATTTCTATCTACCACTTTAGGCAATTTAGGCTGATTTGGTTGATATTTCTTGTCAATGTATTAGCCTCAATGCATGCTGGGAGATGTCACATGTAGCTCAACAGCCTCTGAATGACAGGGGCTCAAAACGAGATGTAACAGCTTTTTTCCATCGGTCTTTGTGCCTGTCTGACACGCGAGAGAGAGGGAGAGAGAGAGAGATAGAGATGCGCGAGAGAGGGAGAGAGAGAGAGAGGGAGAGAGAGAGAGAGAGAGAGGGGGAGAGAGTGTGAGATCGGTAGAGGAGAGCTGTGTGTAAATACGCACAATATCCGCGGCGCACTGAATAAGGCCTGGTTATGAAAAGCGCTAAGCGCTAAATTAACGCCAGGGGGGAAGATATCGTTAGGCCGGTATTTAAGGCCGAAACGCCCATTCTGGCCTATTCTGGCACTGCGCCACGCCTCTTTGGCGTAAAGCGCATTTCGGGGCCTAAATGTTGCTATCTTCCCGAGGCAAGGCGCAAGGCGCGTTTTTTTGCGTTTAAAGCCAGTTTTTGCGCCTAAGGCCTGTGGGAAGATAGCCCCTGATGTTCTAATAGAGAGCTGCAGGAATGAGTCCGGAAAACATCGCTGGTTCTTCACTGTTTTCGCCTATGGGATTTTTGGGATGCTTCAAATAAGGTCTGTGGTTAACGCCAGCTTATTCAAACGCGAATCAGTGTTCAGCAGGATAATCTTCACACATCAGGGCCACTTTTATGAGTTTTTAAGCTTTTACGTGCCGTTAAAAGGGCAGCTAGCTAGCAAACGGTTAAATGAGACTACACTGTTGAGTCGACGGGTATATTATACGTCAATAACGTCATCACTTCAAAGGACGAACACGGAAATTCTCTTTCCCTCACCTGGTTCAGCCCGGAGTAATCAGTGCACAGCAGCGCACACATCAACAACACTCCAGGTTGAGTGGTGACGTGACGTGGAAGCCTATGCGACACTGTGTAGTTCTGGATTAACTTAGCACAAGCTTTTTACTTCTAGGGCTCGCATTTACGCTTCACAACTCATGAAAGTGGTCCTCATGTGTGAAGATTATCCCGCTGAACACTGGTTCGCGTTTGATTAAGCTTGCGTTGCCTAGAGACCTTATTTGAAGCATCGCGCCAAAAACCCATTCAAAATTCCCATAGGCAGAAACAGTGGAGAATCATGAAGTCCGGGACTTCCGCGTTCCGACTACAAAAATACGTCATCCCTGCGGCTCTCTATGTGAGGAGTGTGAGCTGGTCAAGATGAGCTCTGGTAGTCAGACTGCTGCTATAGCTGAAGTTGTGTGTGTGTCCCAGGTCACGTGACCTGGGACACACACACACACACACACACACACACACACTGTGTGTGTGTGTGGTGTGCAAAACCCTTCACATGACACTGCTGCACATTGTTGGTAATGAGCCAAAGGACGAAAATGAGTTTTTCATGTATTTTGAGATTTTGAGTGATTTGGTTACTTTCATCTCCGTAGTACATCATGGTGAATAATTATTTTCATAAAACAAAAGGAAAATTATTTATTTGTATGGTTTTGGTTAAGTTAAGTTAAGTTATCCTTTATTTATCCCCTTGGGGAAATTCATCCTCTGCATTTGACCCATCCTCTACTAGGAACCTTCCTAGAACTAGGAGCAGTGGGCAGCCACTGTGCAGCGCCCGGGGACCAACTCCAGTTCTTTTTGCCAGTACCTTGGCCAGGGGCACTGACAGGAGTATTAACCCTACAGGAAACCGGAGCACCCGGAGAAAACCCACACGGACACGGGGAGAACATGCAAACTCCACACAGAAAGGACCTGGGACGGACCGGGGTTCGAACCCGGGACCTTCTTGCTGTGAGGCAACAGTGTTAACCACTGAGCCACCGTGCCGTCCAGGCAGTGGTGGACTGCCACTGTAGAAAATACAACCTTGTGGAATGTTTAAAGCCATTTTTCTCACTTTACTTTTAGACACATAACACATTAAATACTTATAACCAGTAGCGGAGCATACACTGGGGCAGAGGGTGCGCCCGCCCCGGGCCCACTCGTCAGTGGGCCCCCATCAAAAAAAAAAAAAAAAAAAATCATTCCAGGCCAGTTCTGGTGAGAGCAATTCAATCAATAGACAATAACATTGATGTGTTTAAAATGAGCTATTGCACTAAATATGCATGGCTAAAACAGATTCAAACATGCAAAAAAGGCAATTTTTTCTTCGCCGCCGGCCTTAATTGATTTTTTTGGGGGGGGATGGGGGGCCCCCCTAAGAGCTTCACCCCCCCTGGGCTGATAGGGTCGCTCCGCCCCTGCTTATAACTGTTGATCTGAGAGAGCTGTCTTGATCATTCAAAAAGTTATAAATAGCCAGGGGAGAGTTTCTAATTCATGGAAATGTCAAAAAATTTAAATGTCAAATTCCCACCATGTGAAGGGTTTTTGCAGACCGTGTGTGTGTGTGTGTGTGTGTGTGTGTGTGTGTGTGTGTGTGTGTGTGTGTGTGTGTGTGTGTGTGTGTGTGTGTGTGTGTGTGTGTGTGTGTGTGTGTGTGTGTGTGTGTGTGTGTGTGTGTGTGTGTGTGTGTGTGCGTGCGTGTGCGCGTGTGCGTGTGTCTCCCGGTAGGTCACATGACTTATTGACGTGTCTTGGGACACAATTTCCACAACAAGCATACTGTATAATAGAGACGTGTAGTCGCTTAGAATGAAAGTAGAATGAATGAATTAGAATGAATTAGTATTTTATGTTGAATGTTTCTAGCTGTTTATATGAAGGAAGTTTATTAAAAAAAATACTGAGGAAAAAAATCTATCAATTTGATATGTCCCATTTACCTGTACCTGCAGAACTCTAACATGGACACCAGAGGCTCCATTACCAGGGTGCGAACTACGGGGGAGCTGGGGGGGCTTTGGCTCCCCTTAAAGAAGTAGTAGACCCCCTGAAAGGCTGACTTGTGAAATTTGGGGGGGTCTCTAAATTATTGACTAATATATATTACCCCATGTATTTTCTATTTCTTTTTCTGTACCTTCATAGTGAATAATGCGTAAAATTACGCTATTTTAATCGTATGATTCAGAGTGTGCTCAATCACTGTCAAATTCACTGTAAGCCCCTATACCGACATGCATGTTATTCTTATCATCACCACATCGAAGCATGGCGGCGCAGGTGCAAATCAAACGTCACTCACGCGGGCAGGTCAGATTTAACAGCAAGATGTCAAAAAGAAAACAAGGCAGTTTGACAAACTTTACATTCATGAAGAAATGGAAGCAGCCGTCAGTTGAACAGCAACAAGTCGCTTCTACTTCAAACGCAGATGTGGAAAAAGTGACGACGAGGTGAAGCTGGAATAGCCTACCTCTGAGTCCTCCCGCATATGGAGGACTGTTTGTGAGATGGAATGCGTCAGGAACTTCACAGTGAGTGGGACATGTGCGTTATGGAGTGGATAAAAGTGTTGGGCAGAGATATCATGTTCTTGTGGATGCAGTGTGTATATGGAGAGCAGTGCGCCCGTTTCGCCTTGTGCTCCCTCACCCTCCGTCCCTCCCTCTCTGTGTGCGCAGCGCGCTTTTCTCTCTTGGAGAGAAAAGTGGAACAGACAAGAGCTGTATCCGTGTCTTTGAGCGTGCTGATTTAAAATGAGTTATACCCCTAAATTGGCCTTCAAATTGCCTCAAATTTCCGCCGCCGCCCTTCGGACGGCGGCTGTAGTGCCCTTTTATGAATTTGAGCCCCTCAAAAGTCGGCTCCCCCGAAAGCCACTGTATAGTTCGCACACTGTCCATTACAATCACATTAGATTTGAACACAGCTCTATAGAAAACATGTTTGTTTTGTCCTTGTGCCATTGGGAACTTGAAATCCAAGTTCTGTATTTGTTGACTAAATTAGGACCAATAAAACATATGAAATGGCACACTGGTGGATGCTCTTCAGAATCACTTACAAACCCTGTATCAGCCTCACTCGTCCCACAGGCCCTTGGTTTAGTATGGGGGAGTCCCTTCCCCTTCAGCTCGCTAACCCAACCTCAGCTCACATAGGCCTATAGAAGCTGGATATCCCAAGAGGGCTAGTAGTTTTACTTAAATTTTGACTTCTTGTATCTAGACTTTATTTTAGCCACCCGATTTTAAAGTACAGGTCCCTGGTGAGAGCAAACTATTACCCCTGAAAAAGTATCAGTATAGGCTTACCTTCTGTTGTCGCAGGCTCAGAGAAAAGGAAACCTAAAAACAAAAGAACGGAGCAGTGTTGGTTTTGTTTCTCTGAGTTTTTAGTAAAGCTATAACTACACAACAGTAGACCTAAACAACAGTAGACCTACACAACAGTAGACCTACACAACAGTAGACCTACACAACAGTAGCCTACACAACAGTAGACCTACACAACAGTAGACCTACACAACAGTAGACCTACACAACAGTAGACCTACACAACAGTAGACCTACACAACAGTAGCCTACACAACAGTAGACCTACACAACAGTAGACCTACACAACAGTAGCCTACACAACAGTAGACCTACACAACAGTAGCCTACACAACAGTAGCCTACACAACAGTAGACCTACACAACAGTAGACCTACACAACAGTAGACCTACACAACAGTAGGCCTACACAACAGTAGCCTACACAACAGTAGACCTAAACAACAGTAGACCAACACAACAGTAGACCTAAACAACAGTAGACCTACACAACAGTAGACCTACACAACGGTAGACCTACACAACAGTAGACCTACACAACAGTAGCCTACACAACAGTAGACCTACACAACAGTAGACCTACACAACAGTAGGCCTACACAACAGTAGCCTACACAACAGTAGACCTAAACAACAGTAGACCTACACAACAGTAGACCTACACGTCTACAACAGTAGACCTACACAACAGTAGACCTACACAACAGTAGACCTACACAACAGTAGCCTACACAACAGTAGACCTACACAACAGTAGACCTACACAACAGTAGACCTACACAACAGTAGCCTACACAACAGTAGACCTACACAACAGTAGACCTACACAACAGTAGACCTACACAACAGTAGACCTACACAACAGTAGCCTACACAACAGTAGACCTACACAACAGTAGCCTACACAACAGTAGACCTACACAACAGTAGCCTACACAACAGTAGACCTACACAACAGTAGACCTACACAACAGTAGACCTACACAACAGTAGCCTACACAACAGTACCCTACACAACAGTAGACCTACACAACAGTAGACCTACACAACAGTAGACCTACACAACAGTAGCCTACACAACAGTAGACCTACACAACAGTAGCCTACACAACAGTAGACCTACACAACAGTAGACCTACACAACAGTAGCCTACACAACAGTAGACCTACACAACAGTAGCCTAAACAACAGTAGACCTACACAACAGTAGACCTACACAACAGTAGACCTACACAACAGTAGCCTACACAACAGTAGACCTACACAACAGTAGACCTACACAACAGTAGACCTACACAACAGTATACCTACACAACAGTAGCCTACACAACAGTAGACCTACACAACAGTAGACCTACACAACAGTAGCCTACACAACAGTAGCCTAAACAACAGTAGGCCTACACAACAGTAGCCTACACAACAGTAGCCTAAACAACAGTAGACCTACACAACAGTAGACCTACACAACAGTAGACCTAAACAACAGTAGACCTACACAACAGTAGACCTACACAACAGTAGCCTACACAACAGTAGACCTACACAACAGTAGCCTAAACAACAGTAGACCTACACAACAGTAGACCTACACAACAGTAGACCTACACAACAGTAGACCCACACAACAGTAGACCTACACAACAGTAGACCTAAACAACAGCAGACCTACACAACAGTAGACCTACACAACAGTAGACCTAAACAACAGTAGGTCTACACAACAGTAGACCTACACAACAGTAGACCTACACAACAGTAGACCTACATAACAGTAGGCCTACACAACAGTAGCCTACACAACAGTAGACCTACACAACAGTAGACCTACACAACAGTAGCCTACACAACAGTAGACCTACACAACAGTAGACCTACACAACAGTAGACCTACACAACAGTAGCCTACACAACAGTAGACCTACACAACAGTAGACCTACACAACAGTAGCCTAAACAACAGCAGACCTACACAACAGCAGACCTAAACAACAGTAGCCTACACAACAGTAGACCTACACAACAGTAGACCTACACAACAGTAGACCTACACAACAGTAGCCTACACAACAGTAGACCTACACAACAGTAGACCTACACAACAGTAGCCTACACAACAGTAGACCTACACAACAGTAGCCTACACAACAGTAGACCTACACAACAGTATACCTACACAACAGTAGCCTACACAACAGTAGACCTAAACAACAGTAGACCTACACAACAGTAGACCTACACAACAGTAGCCTACACAACAGTAGACCTAAACAACAGTAGCCTACACAACAGTAGACCTACACAACAGTATACCCTACACAACAGTAGACCTACACAACAGCAGACCTACACAACAGTAGACCTACACAACAGTAGACCTACACAACAGTAGACCTACACAACAGTAGCCTACACAACAGTAGACCTAAACAACAGCAGACCTACACAACAGTAGACCTACACAACAGTAGACCTACACAACAGTAGACCTACACAACAGTAGCCTACACAACAGTAGACCTAAACAACAGCAGACCTACACAACAGTAGACCTACACAACAGTAGATCTACACAACAGTGGACCTACACAACAGTAGACCTACACAACAGTAGACCTACACAACAGTAGCCTACACAACAGTAGACCTACACAACAGTAGCCTACACAACAGTAGACCTACACAACAGTAGGCCTACACAACAGTAGCCTACACAACAGTAGACCTACACAACAGTAGACCTAAACAACAGTAGACCTACACAACAGTAGACCTACACAACAGTAGGCCTACACAACAGTAGCCTACACAACAGTAGCCTACACAACAGTAGACCTACACAACAGTAGCCTAAACAACAGTAGACCTACACAACAGTAGACCTACACAACAGTAGACCTACACAACAGTAGTCTACACAACAGTAGACCTACACAACAGTAGCCTAAACAACAGTAGACCTACACAACAGCAGACCTAAACAACAGTAGCCTACACAACAGTAGACCTACACAACAGTAGACCTACACAACAGTAGACCTACACAACAGTAGCCTACACAGCAGTAGACCTACACAACAGTAGACCTAAACAACAGTAGCCTACACAACAGTAGACCTACACAACAGTAGACCTACACAACAGTAGACCTAAACAACAGCAGACCTACACAACAGTAGCCTACACAACAGTAGACCTACACAACAGTAGCCTACACAACAGTAGTCTACACAACAGTAGACCTACACAACAGTAGACCTACACAACAGTAGACCTACACAACAGTAGCCTACACAACAGTAGCCTACACAACAGTAGACCTACACAACAGTAGACCTACACAACAGTAGACCTACACAACAGTAGCCTAAACAAAAGTAGACCTACACAACAGTAGACCTACACAACAGTAGACCTAAACAACAGTAGCCTACACAACAGTAGACCTACACAACAGTAGCCTACACAACAGTAGACCTACACAACAGTAGCCTACACAACAGTAGACCTACACAACAGTAGCCTACACAACAGTAGACCTACACAACAGTAGACCTACACAACAGTAGACCTACACAACAGTAGACCTAAACAACAGTAGACCTACACAACAGTAGCCTACACAACAGTAGACCTACACAACAGTAGCCTACACAACAGTAGACCTACACAACAGTAGACTACACAACAGTAGCCTACACAACAGTAGACCTACACAACAGTAGCCTACACAACAGTAGACCTACACAACAGTAGACCTACACAACAGTAGCCTACACAGACCTACACAACAGTAGACCTACACAACAGTAGCCTACACAACAGTAGACCTACACAACAGTAGATCTACACAACAGTAGACCTACACAACAGTAGACCTACACAACAGTAGCCTACACAACAGTAGACCTAAACAACAGTAGCCTAAACAACAGTAGACCTACACAACAGTAGCCTACACAACAGTAGCCTACACAACAGTAGACCTACACAACAGTAGACCTACACAACAGTAGACCTACACAACAGTAGCCTACACAACAGTAGACCTACACAACAGTAGACCTAAACAACAGTAGCCTACACAACAGTAGACCTACACAACAGTAGCCTACACAACAGTAGAGCTACACAACAGTAGACCTACACAACAGTAGCCTAAACAACAGTAGCCTACACAACAGTAGACCTACCTGTCAGATGGAGGCTGTCTGACTAAAGTACAGGAAGTGGTATCTGTCTTTCTGCAAGAGAAGAAGCAACACTTCAGAAAAGAAAAAAAGGTGAATTTGCAATAGCTGCACCAACTTCAGCCCCCTATAGAGAGGCAAAGTGACCGCCTACTTCCTGCAGGAAGTAGGGGGTCACTTTGCCTCTCTATAGGTGTGAAAACTGTGGCTGCCAGAGGGCGGAGACATATTTGTGGACCGTTCAACCCACCGACCGACTGACAGAGTGAGCTGTAAAGCTTCTGGTTGCAGCTATTCATGTCTGAGAAGTTTCCCCCCTCATATATAAAACAGTTGAAAAATAAATAAACAAGGCTAGGTCGAAACCTAGCATATGGCCGGCATAGGCGATTGTACGTTGGTGCACTGGCTGCACGTGTAACCCCTAGTGGCCAGATGATTTTTTATTTTATGTTGACATATAAACCATGGTTGATGAGGGCTGGCTCACTGGGGTTGTTTGTCTGTTGCACTCTAGGGGAGAGCAAAGCGGAACTAAGCATTCTACACTAAAATGGATGTTAGTGTGATACCACTCTCATAACGTGTGTATCACTTAGGGTGTCGAGTCATAGTCTATTTTTTTATTTGTCTTTATTGAATGTTCCAAAACTGCATGCTTAACTAAGAATAGGCTAATGATTATTTCCACTCACCACTTATTTAATGTGGTTACTTTACTTTGTGGTCAAAAGTTTGGAAGGAACAATGCATGCTGGGGGATATGAAAATCTGTTTGTCCAATGGGTCCAATGGCATTGCTCTCTGTCAGAACTTGCTTGGATGTCCTGATGTTGGTTTAGTAGCAAAAGTAAACACAAGTTACTAGCAGCATTCACTATAGACTCTTTAGTGAATACTTTCCACAAAATCATGAACAATGAAGAAAACCAGAAGGAATACAGTTCCACTTTTACCAAATAAACCAAAATTGATGTTCTGCGACAAGTTATATCATATCTACTAGCCGCTTCATTTTGCTCTCAGAGTGCACCAGATTAATGCATTTTACTTTAAAATGTACAAAATGTCTTTGTCGAGGGGAGGCACAGCCCCCCCTAGATACCCCCCAGTCGGAATCCTATTACCTTCTTGGTGGTGCAACCCCTGTTTGGAAAGCCTAGAATCGCCTATGATGGCCGGTGTGGTAAAGCGTGCACATATCATGTTTCTCATAGGATGATTGCGGAATTGGATGTTATCTGGAGGGGAAAATGTAGCCTAAAAAAAGGAAGTTTAACATTATTTGGCTTGTGTTAAATGAACCTACCATTCGTCAATTTTAAACATCATGCAGCTCTTTTCTTTCTGTGGAGCAGTGCTCTAGTGGTCACTGGTCAAAAAAGTGGATAAACTAATTTCTGAGGCAGTTTTCTCACATCGTGCTGTTATATAAAAAAAGGTGGATAAATAAACTTCAGTCGCCCATATAGGCTGCGAGACTATGAGGCTAGAACAACTGAAACTGAATCATATATCCATATTTAATTGTATTCTTATCAGCATCATTGTTTATTTTGTGGTTTTCTGGCACGTTGGATTTACCCCGCTAGCCGGGGCGCTTCTCGCTCATAGTTAACAAAACGTAATGTGTTTCATTCAAACCTTAATCCCGAAGAATCACTGTTTCCCTCAATTTTAGCAGCGTGCAGAGGATGTGTAAAGAGGGAGGGAAGCAGAGAGGGAGAGAAAAGCAGATCTCAAAAGCAAAGTAGCTATATAGTGAGCGTTTGTTTTTGTCAGTGAGCCTTGATGACAAGAGAGAGGAATGGAACGGAGTCAGCACAGTTTAAAGAACAAAAGCGTCTGCTCACACACCACTGCCCTCAAGGGCCTAGTCTGTCACGCAAGTGTCTGCTCACACACCACTGCCCTCAGGGGCCTAGTCTGTCACGCAAGTGTCTGCTCACACACCACTGCCCTCAGGGGCCTAGTCTATCACACAAGTGTCTGCTCACACACCACTGCCCTCAGGGGCCTAGTCTGTCACGCAAGCCTCTGCTCACACACCACTGCCCCCAGGTGCCTAGTCTGTCACGCAAGTGTCTGCTCACACACCACTGCCCTCAAGGGCCTAGTCTGTCACGCAAGTGTCTGCTCACACACCACTGCCCCCAGGTGCCTAGTCTGTCACGCAAGTGTCTGCTCACACACCACTGCCCCCAGGTGCCTAGTCTGTCACGCAAGTGTCTGCTCACACACCACTGCCCCCAGGTGCCTAGTCTGTCACACAAGCGTCTGCTCACACACCACTGCCCTCAGGGTCCTAGTCTGTCACGCAAGTGTCTGCTCACACACCACTGCCCTCAGGGGCCTAGTCTGTCAAACAAGTGTCTGCTCACACACCACTGCCCCCAGGGGCCTAGTCTGTCACGCAAGTGTCTGCTCACACACCACTGCCCCCAGAGGCCTAGTCTGTCACACAAGCGTCTGCTCACACACCACTGCCCTCAAGGGCCTAGTCTGTCACACAAGTGTCTGCTCACACACCACTGCCCCCAGGGGCCTAGTCTATCACACAAGTGTCTGCTCACACACCACTGCCCCCAGGGGCCTAGTCTATCACACAAGTGTCTGCTCACACACCACTGCCCTCAAGGGCCTAGTCTGTCACGCAAGCCTCTGCTCACACACCACTGCCCCCAGGTGCCTAGTCTGTCACGCAAGTGTCTGCTCACACACCACTGCCCTCAAGGGCCTAGTCTGTCACGCAAGTGTCTGCTCACACACCACTGTCCCCAGAGGCCTAGTCTGTCACACAAGTGTCTGCTCACACACCACTGTCCCCAGGTGCCTAGTCTGTCACGCAAGTGTCTGCTCACACACCACTGCCCCCAGGGGCCTAGTCTGTCACGCAAGTGTCTGCTCACACACCACTGCCCCCAGGGGCCTAGTCTGTCACGCAAGCGTCTGCTCACACACCACTGCCCCCAGGGGCCTAGTCTGTCACACAAGTGTCTGCTCACACACCACTGTCCACAGGTGCCTAGTCTGTCACGCAAGTGTCTGCTCACACACCACTGCCCCCAGGGGCCTAGTCTGTCACGCAAGCGTCTGCTCACACACCACTGCCCCCAGGGGCCTAGTCTGTCACACAAGTGTCTGCTCACACACCACTGTCCCCAGGTGCCTAGTCTGTCACGCAAGTGTCTGCTCACACACCACTGCCCCCAGGGGCCTAGTCTGTCACGCAAGTGTCTGCTCACACACCACTGCCCCCAGGTGCCTAGTCTGTCACGCAAGTGTCTGCTCACACACCACTGTCCCCAGAGGCCTAGTCTGTCACACAAGTGTCTGCTCACACACCACTGCCCTCAGGGGCCTAGTCTGTCACACAAGTGTCTGCTCACACACCACTGCCCCCAGGGGCCTAGTCTGTCACACAAGTGTCTGCTCACACACCACTGCCCTCAAGGGCCTAGTCTGTCACGCAAGCCTCTGCTCACACACCACTGCCCTCAAGGGCCTAGTCTGTCACGCAAGTGTCTGCTCACACACCACTGTCCCCAGAGGCCTAGTCTGTCACACAAGTGTCTGCTCACACACCACTGCCCTCAGAGGCCTAGTCTGTCACGCAAGTGTCAGCTCACACACCACTGTCCCCAGAGGCCTAGTCTGTCACACAAGTGTCTGCTCACACACCACTGTCCCCAGAGGCCTAGTCTGTCACGCAAGTGTCTGCTCACACACCACTGCCCTCAGGGGCCTAGTCTGTCACGCAAGCCTCTGCTCACACACCACTGCCCTCAGGTGCCTAGTCTGTCACACAAGCGTCTGCTCACACACCACTGCCCCCAGGTGCCTAGTCTGTCACACAAGTGTCTGCTCACACACCACTGCCCTCAGGGGCCTAGTCTGTCACACAAGCGTCTGCTCACACACCACTGCCCTCAGAGGCCTAGTCTGTCACGCAAGCATCTGCTCACACACCACTGCCCTCAGGTGCCTAGTCTGTCACACAAGCGTCTGCTCACACACCACTGCCCCCAGGTGCCTAGTCTGTCACACAAGTGTCTGCTCACACACCACTGCCCCCAGGGGCCTAGTTTGTCACGCAAGTGTCTGCTCACACACCACTGCCCCCAGGGGCCTAGTCTGTCACACAAGTGTCTGCTCACACACCACTGCCCCCAGGGGCCTAGTCTGTCACACAAGTGTCTGCTCACACACCACTGCCCCCAGAGGCCTAGTCTGTCAGGCAAGTGTAACACTGTCTTCCGGTGTGAGACTCGGCAAGTCTCGGCTGTTTGTACCTGTCGAGATTTGCATCCCTGTTTTTAAGTTAAAACCCCAAAATGCCCCAAAATGTGGTGGGGATGCAATTCTCAGCAGGGGTGCAAAACTCGGCATGACACCGGACTCAAAGAAAAACAAAACAACCCCGAAAAACTCAATAAATCTTGTCATCTATCAGGAGAGAGGGTTAAGAATAGGGAGACTCCCGCGTGTTGGCAGGTATAATCTCCAAACACCACAAAAGAAGATGAAGGGCTGAAGGCCAGACTGTCTGGTAGAAGTAAATGAAATGTGAGTTCATGTTTCCGGGTGGTTTATCACACTGTGTGTGTGTGTGTGTGTGTGTGTGTGTGTGTGTGTGTGTGTGTGTGTGTGTGTGTGTGTGTGTGTGTGTGTGTAGGTGTGTGTGTGTGTGTGTGTGTGTGTGTGTAGCCTGTGTGTGTGTGTGTGTGTGTGTGTGTGTGTGTAGCCTGTGTGTGTGTGTGTGTGTGTGTGTGTGTGTGCGCGTGTGTGTGTGTGTGTGTGTGTGTGTGTGTGTGTGTGTGTGTGTGTGTGTGTGTGTGTGTAGGTGTGTGTGTGTGTGTGTGTGTGTGTGTGTGTAGCCTGTGTGTGTGTGTGTGTGTGTGTGTGTGTGTGTGTGTGTGTGTGTGTGCGTGTGTGTGTGTGTGTGTGTGTGTGTGTGTGTGGTGTAGTTGCATCAGAGCATTGAAAACATATTTCACAACAATCTGACTAGGCTACATGTTGTTACCTGCAAACACACCCTCCCCCTCCCCCCTCTATCTCACTCTCTCTCTGTCTCTCCCTCATGCCTGCCCCTCCCTCTCTCTCTTACTCTGCTCCTCCCTCTCTCTTTGGATTATCATCGGATCCAGAGTCACCGATCTTTTGGAAAGGTATTGTAACATCTTTTTCCAGACAGTTTTCAGTCTATTTTACTTTCCTGACTCTGTCAGCAGATCTAGTTCAACATGAGTGATGTTGTATATTGACTTATTTAGCCAGGCTGTTTCACAGATTTCCTGTTTCAAGGCAGAGCACAGGCAGGCAGAAGTTATGAGGAAATGGCCGCACCCTCAGAAAATGTTCCCAGACAGACAATCTGAACTGAGGCTTGTCTTCTCTGTCTGTGTCTCCTCTCCAGATTAAGACAGAAGGTCTCTGTGACTTGATGCTGTGAACTCACAAGGCAAACATCTTCCAAAGTACAGGTACTGTAACATGACTGGTACTGGTACTGTACTGGTACAGGTACTGTACTGTACTGTACTGGTACTGGTACTGTAACATGACTGTTTGATGGATGGCTTCGATGTGTATAGTCCACTGTTGGAAGACCAGCTGCTAAAGTCTTTCAAATCACCTGCTGTTAGCAGATGGCCTTCATAGTGCCAACATATCCAACCTGGGTTCTCTTTGTGACCATAAACAACATTCTCTGCTGTTCTGCTATTGTCTGTTTAGTTCACTGTATGATGTGGTTAATGTCTCCATCTAGTGGACAAGGTAGAACTACATCAGCTGACCTGTGCTGTCTCTTCCTCAGAGGGCCCATATTCACAAAGCATTTTATCTTAAATAAAAATTGCATGAAAAGTTCCTAGCTCGGAGTTTTGTATTAAAACCTGTTCACAAAGATGCTAAGCCTGAGACCGTTGACTAAGGAATGGGGAGAACTCTTAAGCTAAGAGATGTATGTGAAAAACATTAGTTAACTTATATCAAAATAAACTAGGCTTAAGAAAAAACTAACTGAAATGATATTGTGTGGTTACAAAACCAACTAAAAAAACATACAGAAAATGTCTTTAGTTTGAGTCTTTATCAATTTGGTCAAATCTGTAAACACAACAAGCATGAGGAGGCATTGGGTTATGTGTTTATTGAAACTGGGGCGTCTATTCTTCATGACTGAGTCAGCTGCCTTCATTAAGTCTGGTTTGTATTGTAATACCTATACGAGGGATCAGCCGAGCAGCATTTTGGTAAACAAACCGCGTCACTGGGTGGCAACGGCAATGGAACCCTATGGAGCCCAAGTGGCGTGAGGCTTGAGTGTCTGACTCTAGCCGGCCAACTCTGTTTACATTTTAAAAACTGCAACAGTTCACACAACTTTAACATGACATGCATGTATTATACATCAAACTCTTGAGCTAATTCTGCTCTCACTCAGAATGTCAAAATATAAGCGATGTGATATATAGTTTTTTAGATATTAACGTTTGTTTGGCACAACTCATACTATTAACTGCCACGGGGTTCCGCATTTGAAGGTGGCAAGTGACGTTAGGCTGATTCGTCCTATTCTTAACTTCTTAATGACAAATCTTCCCTGATAAATACCCTATAGGTAACATAAATAACAACAAGAGGGTCAGGGGGCTGGACAGGAGGCTGCCTATCCTGACCCTCTTGTTGTCAGTACCGGTGCCCCCCAGGGCTGCGTCTTTTCTCCCTGGCTCTTCTCCATCTACACCAATCTTCTAACATCCCACCACAGGTCAGTCTCCATCTATAAATATGCCGATGATACCACCATAACCGGACTCATCACCAACAACAACGAGACTCAGTACCGTGAACAGGTGGCCCAAGCTGTCACTTAGTGCCAGGACAATAACCTCCAACTCAACTCTTCCAAAACCAAAGAACTCATCACAGACTTCAGACGGAACCCATCCCCCAAGACACCCCTCTACATCTCTGGAGAACCCATAACCATCACAAATTCCTTGCTACCCACATCAGCAACACACTCAAATGGCACGATAACACCAGTCACTCAATTCTCTGCTCTGGATCAGGTGAGCCATGAACTGGAAGATCAGAGCCTGATCAGAGATATTTTTCAGAAAGCAATTCTCCACTCCATGAAAACCCTTCAATGCATTATTCAGGCGATAACGTGGGGTGGCAATGTGCCAAAAGTGAGTGCTTGTTACATCGCCCAAAACGAGCCAGTCAAAATAGTGGTCGCACTAACGTTAAACTGGATGATTTTAAAAGTGACATTCAATGTCATGTCTCACCTGCAACTGATTTGAGGTGTGCCCTATAAAAAGGGTCACACCTACTGATGTTGCACTACACCCTGACGAAGGCACTTTCGCCGAAACATGTTGGGGTAAACCATTAAACAGCAGAGGAGATTTTGTGTGTGCGACTTCCTGTCTTTATGTTACAAGTGGCATTCAAGTCATATCTGACTACAGTAGTTTTCAATTTATTTCTCCAAGCAAAAGTTATGTCTCAAATATATAATGCAACACTATCGAGTCGAGTCAGATGATGACTCGCGACTCCCGAGTCAGTAAAAAGAGTCTCAAGTTCCGAATGATTCGTTCAAACTCACCCATCCCTAATATATTCTGTAATCCTTTAAACTTTTAACTATTTGACATGTTTCATCCATTTCTGTAATATACTGTAATAACCTGTAATATACTACAATATACTGTAATATAATGTAATATACTGTAATATCATGTAATATACTGTAATATCATGAAATATACTGTAATATCATGAAATATACTGTAATATCATGAAATATACTGTAATATCCGGTAATATACTTTAATATACTGTAATATCCTGTAATATACTATAGGTTAGAGAGAAGAGGATGTGGCCTTCTGTAACTCTGATGTGGTTGTTGTGGGCCTGCCTGCTGGCTGCAGAGAGCCCAGAATCCCGTAAGTTTGGATTTATTTTACAGGCTTATATACTGTATGAACACTATTTATTTGTTTGTTTGTTTATTTACTTTTTATTTTATTTTACATAAAGGATATACATTTCATATTTTTTCTTCTATTTGAATATATGTGCATACTGGGGTCCCTAAAAAGTCATAATTATTCATAATCATTAGTCATAATCATTTGGATATGACTGTAAAGATGAGACTCTTGATGATTCAATGAGCCCAATTGTATTCATGTGTGATTATGTTAATTCCCATAGTAGCCATTTTATTGTAGTAGTGAGATAGTTTTTTGAAACTTGAACTCACTGGATAAAATGTATTTTCCCCCAATCATTTTTTCTGCTTCCCCCCTCATTTTCTCCCCAATTGTTTCTCCCCAAATTCCTCTCTGCTGCCCGGTTGCTGCTCCACCCCCTCTGCCGATCTGGGGAGAGCTGTAGACTAGCACCATGCTTCCTCCGACACATGTGCAGTTGCCTTTTGTTTTTTGTTTTTTGCTTTTTTGTGATCATCCACTTACACATAGTTTTTATCTGCCTGCAATCTGACTGCGAGCAAAAAAAAAACGAGCGTTATTTTAATTGCGGTGCATTGATACAGTCGATTGTCGGAAAATCCAAATGCAGCGTCATGTTATGATCATTGACTTGTTATTTTTCTCAGATTACATCACCGTTTAAAAATTATAATTGCATTGCTTTCTGTGACGTTAAATGGCTGTGTGGGTGACACTCTGCAGCCCCCAATATACTACTAATATAGAATCAGAGATCATTACATTTAAAAGCCAAGAAAAAACTATGTTAATATCAGTTTTACTACTTTAATAATGTCATATTATAGCATAGTGATATATATCCGCCTAATTAATGTGTCATATTATGCTTAAAGTGTATTATATCTGCTCTGCTGCATAACGGCAGATCTTCATTCATCTTTCCCAAGTATTTTCCAAGCTTGCTGGTTTCGGTGCGAGCGAGTGGAAGTGACGTGACACATGGGGGCGTGGTTTCACCTAAACTGGGTTGTAAAAAGTATACATGCGACCAGGACACATACCCTCAATCCGGCTTTCTCAGTCAGTGGACATGACTTCAAGGTGGAAAGAGCCAACATGTTCTAAAAATGAATGCCAAATCTGTGCACATTTTTCATTTGAACCACGGATAGCATGCTTCATCTTTTCCAATTTGACAAAGAAGAGGGCATCCTTTATCCAATGGGTGTGTGAGGGGGGACGATCGGGCTCTTCCAATGCCTCAGAATAACACGTCTCACTAGCAGTGTTAAGCTTGTTTTATGGTCGCCATGCCGAGCCAGGCACGGGGGAGGAGCGAGGGCCGCTCACCAAAAATGACGTCAATGCGCTGGGCACGCCCTCTGCAACCGCACAGCGCGTACCTGAAGATGTTTCTAACAGCGCGTACCTCCACAGCTCCCAGGGAGCGCTGCTCTTTGCAGGGAAAACACTCACGCTGTGTTTTCACCACATTTCTTGACCCATGTGGTAAAACTTTGATTTCTGTTCATTTTTAGTCATTTCAACAAGTATGTGTTGTGTTGAGAGAGATTAAAAGCAGCACAGAGTAGGCTATCAGGGCTGAGAACTGAAACGGCTATTCAGTAAAAACAAGTTTGGTGATTCATTCATGTGCTGATATCCGGTAATTTGAGAGTCAAAGCGCACTCAGTACTGCACATAATAGCGTTTCATTGTGACTTTCCATGCGCTGCAGGGCTTAAAATTCACTTTGCAAACTAGGGGGGAATTCCCCCCTTATGTTCTTCAGATAGGGGCGATCTATAGACTTTGGGGGGGATTCTTTCAGGCGATACTATAACGACAAATACCTGCTTCTCCTGTCCAATAAGCGATAATACTGTAATTTCACATTTTTGTATTTAAAAAAGGAAGTAGTTTATGCACACCTGAGTCTAAATTACTATGACTTTTGTTGTGTTTTTTCTGCAGACTAAGCCATAGGCTTTTGCTTCTATGAAAGCCTTTATTTTTTTGTATTGAGTGATACACTAAACACTAATATCATATTATATCAGAAGTATTCTTTGTTTTGTGTTCACAATAGTGATGTCAGTTTGATTTGGTTAGGTTAGATCTATGGAATATTAAATCATCCATCTTTGCTCACTACATCTGCCTTTCTTACTGTCATTACTGGCAACTAAACCTGTTTGAATTTTGCATTGGGGAGAGTTCTATTGAAGTGACTATAGACCATCTGTGTGTCGATTCACTTTTTATTGAAAATGCTTCCACCAGATTTTCATGGCTGCTTAATGAGAAATGTCATTTGAGTGGCGACATCGTTGACATCACTGACACTCGGCATAAGGAGGATTAACGTTATTAATTAACGTCATTATCGATATCAGATTCTTCATCGTCAATAACGTAACACTAAACATCACTGACTGACGTTACTCGGTGTTGACGTTTCAGCTAGAAGTGCCTTGTTGTTTGACTTGTTCGGTTTGTTTTTTCTGAGCGGATCCCCCTTCTGAGGACGTAGTTTTCCTTTTTAGCCAGCGAGCTATCATGTTTGCAAGCAGCTGTCTGTATCCACCGAGAAATCAGCAGAGGAGCATTGATGTCGAGAGAGGACAGGGACGCGATATTTTTTTTCCCATGATGGCGAAGGCATGACCCGCCCCTCTCTGCCTCTGATTGGCCTAGTGTCAAACGTTCATCCAATCACATTCACTTGGCTATCCTGCATCTCTTTCTACAGTCTGTGCTCAGTGGGTCAGACAGACAGCCATTTCGCTTGTTAAGCACCATTCCGCACAAACATAGATCGGTCTGCGCGAACCATTGCGGGATTACTCCCCCTTTATAAATTGAAGATATGCGGGAATTCGGGAAAATGTGCGGGATTTCCGCCATCCCGTGCCAAATTTTAAGACCTGGGCTGTTCTCACTATTACCATTGTACAATGTAACATGCTGATCGGTTGGCTGCCGTTCTGACTATAAAATCATCGGGCCGAGCGTGGAGTGCGCACGTGATCTGCCTTGTGGAGCCTCGCTCGACTATAATGAGACCGTAAAGAAGGCCACTAGATCAACACAGTGTGAGGGCAGGAAGAGGTCAGTAGGTAGGAAGCCAACCAGGGGAGAAGAGTAGATGTTAACAGATGTAATGGCCAAGTGTTTGATTCTTCCCATTCACATCTGTATTTCTTTCTGAAACTTGAAGAGTTTTCAGTGGAAGTGGTGGAGTAGGTAGGACAGTCATATTTCCCACCAGTATTCTGCAAAGACCCGCCCCATCTCTCTGTTCTCTGATTGGCTCAGACCGGATCAAAGCCAATCAGTGAGCAGAGGGTCAGCCTGACCGTGACTGATGCCTAAAACTAACCTAATCTACCAACAAAGGCAGCAGTACTAGCTATGCCACTCTGAAAACGCTTCTTCATTGTTCTGCCTGCTCTGATAACACACTTGAATTGATATCTAACAATGTAACATACTGGTAGTGTCACAGTGCCGACTGCTCCTCACACAAAAATAACAAATAAAATGCTCTGGTCTGCGAGGCCTGTTCTGCCTAATAGAACCACCGCCCAGAGCCGTATAGATAGAAGAGTCCCGACATCTCCATTCACCCCAATGGACCAGTTTTTTACTCTCAAGAGTTCCAGGAAGTAAGGTCCTGGATTAAGCAGCACTGTCACAAAATAGACAGTTTGTGTTGTACTCTGAAAGGGTTTTTCATCCCTTGAATCAAATTGTACATTATCAGCTTTATTTTAGCATGCAAAATAGTGCGAGACCCATTCCTGGCTGTTCATTGGCTAATGAGTCTCGCATTTTGGTCCTCCGCTGATGCCACTCTCTCTCTAGAGGACACTAGCACCGCCTATGACCAGGTTGGATGTTTAGCTGAAGCATTGCTGCTCCGCCCCCCCTGACACTGCCAAAGCAAATGCTCACATTTAAAATGTCACAGCTTCCATACTTTTTGTCATTGCAGAGACACCACTCTACGGGAAACTAGGGGGCAGTGTTGTCCTCAGGCCAGACTTGTCCTCTGTGACTGGCTCCATCACAGCCATACTGTGGAAACATGGAGAGACGTTGGCCATAGACTGGTTTGGAAAGGAGGTGCATCCCTACAAGCAACTCAAAGGTAAACTGAGACACAGTGGGTGATTGAAGCTTCCCATGTTTGACCAGGGGAGATACGGATGTAACACTCACCTTTAACAGAGGGAGGGAGGGACATGTTGTTCTCTCACATGTTTGCTGAATGGTCCTGTAGTTTTTAAATTTGATAAAGAAAGTTGAACAAAGTCTACTCTGAGATAATAAAGGATATAACATGGATAAATAAGAGAAACATAATCAAGAAAATGGATCAGTTCTAGATGTATCTCAAAACAAATATACAAACTTTGTTATACAACCATCTTTGATTTAGAATTTTACAGCTAAAACTAATCTATAGGTATTTGCACACACACACATGCACGCACGCGCACACACACACACACACACACACACACACACACACACACATGCACACACGGCGGCTCCTGAGCTTGATAGCAAGGGAGGAAACTCAGGCGTTTTTTTTTCTGTTGCAGTTTGAAGACAGATTTAGAGGAATATCTCATTTTAATTTAGCATTAGGATTAGACTGTTGTGATATCATTGTTCAGTTTTAACCATCAATTGTTCCTTTTCTCATTATTTCATTTCTCAGAGTAAATACTGTTACATTACATTACATTACGTCATTTGGCAGACGCTTTTATCCAAAGCGACTTACAATAACACATTTTTTGACAGCAATAGAGCAATCAACTATGGAGCACAGTCTATGACAACTACAACTTCTGAAGGAACAGTGGTACAAGTTTAGGTTAGTGGTACAAGGTTGGTTAGTTTTTTTTTTTTTTTAGAAAGAGAGAGAACGAAGTTAGATCAAGAAGGGCCCAGATGGAGCCTGAAAAGGTGTGTCTTTAGTCTTTTCCGAAAGATCGGCAGTGATTCAGCTGTCCTGACCGAAAGTGGAAGCTCGTTCCACCATTGAGGTGCCAGGGACGAGAAGAGTCGAGATCGGGATGAGCGACTTTTGAGCCCCCGTAGCGAAGGAGGGGCGAGGCGACCTGCACTGGTGGAGGAGCGAAGGGAGCGCTGAGAGGTTTGGAACCTGACCATGGATTGCAGGTACCGGGGAGCTGACTGGTGTACTGCCCTGTAGGCCAGTACCAGTGTCTTGAATTTGATGCGGGCCGGGATGGGAAGCCAGTGGAGCTCCTGGAAGAGGGGAGTGACGTGAGAGAATTTGGGTTGGTTGAATATCAGACGGGCTGCAGCATTCTGAATGAGCTGAAGCGGTCGGATGTCGGTGGCAGGTAGGCCGGCCAGGAGCACGTTGCAGTAGTCCAGGCGGGAGGAGACAAGAGACTGGACCAGGAGTTGAGTCGCTTCTCTTGTGAGAAAGGGACAGATTTTGCGGATGTTGTAGAGAGAGAACCTACAGGAGCGCGCTGTAGCAGCTATGTTGGCAGAGCAAGACAGCTGGTTGTCAAGGATCACCCCAAGGTTCTTAGCTGTTTGGGAGGGCAGTACAGTGGTGTTGTCAATGGAGATGGAGAGATCTGCGAGAGGGCAGTCTTTTCCTGGGAGGAAGAGTAGCTCGGTCTTACCAAGGTTGAGCTTGAGGTGGTGGGCAGACATCCAGTCGCCAATGTCTTTGAGGCATGCAGAGATGCGAGCCTCGATTTGGGTGTCAGAGGGGGGGAAGGAAAGGAAAAGCTGGGTGTCATCAGCATAGCAGTGATAGGAAAAGCCATGAGAAGAGATCACATAGGCAAGAGATCTTATATAGAGAAGGAAAAGTAAGGGGCCCAGGACTGAGCCCTGGGGGACACCGGTGGTGAGAGGACAGGATCTGGAGAGGGACCCTCTCCATGAGACCTGGTATGAGCGGTTCGAGAGGTAGGAAGCAAACCAGGAGAGTGCAGAGCCTGAAATGCCGAGGTCAGACAGAGTGGAAAGAAGGATTTGGTGGTTGACTGTATCGAAGGCAGCAGACAGGTCAAGGAGGACAAGAACAGAAGACAGGGATGAGGCCTTAGCAGTGTGAAGGGCCTCTGTGACAGCAAGAAGAGCTGTCTCAGTGGAGTGAGAGGCCTTGAAACCGGACTGCAGAGGGTCCAGGAGGTCATTTTGGGAGAGATAGAGAGAAAGTTGTTCGGACGCTGCTCGTTCGAGGGTTTTGGAAAGGAATGAGAGAAGAGAGACAGGTCTGTAGTTGTGAATAGCAGTAGGGTCAAGGGAGGGTTTCTTAAGCAGAGGCTTGACTCTTGCAGTCTTTAGAGCAGGCGGGACAAGACCAGAGGACAAAGAGGAGTTAATGAAGGTAGTGAGGAAGGGAGATATGTTAGGTGAGATGGTTTGGAGGAGAGAGGAAGGGATAGGATCGAGGGGGCAGTAAGTGGCTCGGTTTGAGCTGATGAGTTTAAGCACTTCATCAGGAGAGAGAGGGGAGAAGGAAGGAAATCCAGGGACAGGGGGCCGAGGAGCAGGATTGGAGTCGGATTGGAGTGTTAGTGAGGGTGCCTGGAGGATGGAAGGAGGAGCTGATGTCATCCACCTTTTTAGTAAAGAAGGTTACAAAATCATCAGCAGAGAGGGAGGAGGGAGGGGGAGGGGAGGGAGGGTTGAGGAGCGTGGAGAAGGTGGCGAACAGTTTACTGGGATTGGATGCAGAGGACTGGATTTCAGAGATGAAGAAGGAGGTTTTTGCTTTAGAGACAGCATCAGTGAAGTTTGAGTGGATAAGGTGGTAGGAAGAGAGATCTTCAGGGAGATGTGATTTTCTCCATTTTCTCTCAGCTGCCCGAAGCTCAGTTCGATAAGTTCGCAGAGATTCAGTCAACCAAGGAGAAGGGGGAGAAGATCGGGCAGGCTTAGTGGTGAGTGGGCAAAGAGAATCAAGAGCGGTGGAGAGAGAGGAGAGAAGAGTAGTAGAAGCCTCGTCGGTGGACAGGAGAGCAAATTGCTCGGCAGGGGGAAGTAGGGAGAGGACGGTAGAAGAGAGGGAGTCGGGTGAGAGAGTGTTTAGATTGCGTCGGGTGGTGGTAGAGTGAGGGGGAGATGGGTGGGAGGAGGGGAGGGGGATGGGAAGGGAGAAGGTGATAAAGTGGTGGTCGGATACAGAAAGAGGAGTCGCAGTGAGGTTAGAGGTGGAGCAGGATCTGGTGAAGACCAGGTCAAGCACATTCCCTGCTTTGTGAGTAGGAGGAGATTGAGAGAGGTAAAGGTCAAAGGATGAGAAGAAGTTAAGGAAAGACAGAGATTGTAAGGTTACTGGCTGGATGTTGAAGTCTCCCAGAAGGATGAGTGGAGTACCATCCTCAGGAAAGACGGAGAGGAGGGTGTCCAGCTCGTCCAGAAAGTGACCGAGCGGACCAGGCGGGCGGTAGATTACCACAATGTTGAGCTTGATGGGTAGGGATACGGCAACTGCATGGGACTCAAAAGATGAGATAGACAGATGAGAGAGAGAGGTGACAGTGTAGGTCCATTTGGGGGAGATGAGGATACCAGTGCCACCGCCACGGCCAGAGGCTCTAGGGGTGTGGGAGAACGAATATGCAGCAGAGAACTGTATATATATTTCAAGATTGTTGTCAATTATTTGTGCTGTTATGGTTATTACCTTAGTTACTCACTTCTACACTAGCTTAAATTGTGTTACTTATGGATGGAATTATAGTGAAAATAGATTATCCCCCCTTTTTGCTAGGGATCCCACTTTGAAAACCACTGGCTTAGGCTTAGGCTACAACTGTACCAACCAGCTATTTTCTTCTTTTTTCTTCTTGTTTCAGGATTTATCTCTATGCATTAGGCTATTTATATAAATCTATTTATTCACATAGATTCATGATATGGTATACAGCAGCCTGTGACATCAATGTTCTGATTAATCTACTGTCTAAATGTAGCCTATTCATAGTATAGTATTCCGATGATGTCACAAGCATCTTTCCTACCAATACACATTGGCTGTGTCACTTGATTGTAATCACCTGTAAATTGATCACAATCACCCAGTGGCGGCTCCAGACGGGTGCTAGGGGGGGCTTGAGCCCCCCCTGAAATTAGCCAAGCCCCCCCTAAGCCCCCCCTGGAAATTTCTTTGGAGAAAAACAAAAACTTAACAACTAAACTAGGCTAATACACAAATATTCTGAAGTTTATTCTAAAAATATAAATTAATTTAAAAAATTATCCACTGATCGATGTATTGGTGCTCTGTTCATCATAGTAGAAGTGAAAACTCCCAGCCTCCTTGAACAGAGCATTTACACACCTCCGTGGCTGGTCTGACCCATGCGCTGCCCCGGGCCGGCCAAGCAGGGAGGCAATGGGTCCCATTTTTATAGTCTTTGGTATGACTCGGCCGGGGATCGAACTCACAACCTCACAGTCTCAGGGCGGACACTCAGACCACAAGGCCACTGAGCTGGTTTTGATAAAAGTATCAAAACGCCTGTTGTCCAGCTCAGTCACTATACAGTCTTGTCACTGGTGTGATTGTTATATAGTGCAGTCTATATGAATGGTTCTATTTCTTTTTACTCAGGCACAGACTATTGATGAATGGATGTGCCTGTGTATGTGGCACTGTTTATTTACATATAGCCTATATGTATGCAGTGATTAGCCTAATTTGTCTCTCAAATATAGCACATTTTAAATCTTTTGTGTAACTTGTGAATATAAACTCTTGATTTACCATCTAAATGTGTGTGCTGCATATAGCCTTGTGTAACTGGACTCATCAGTCTCAACATACAGTGTGACATAGGGCTAAATACACAGTCAGTGTTCAGCTCATTGAAGCACTTACATGCATAATGTTGGGTTGGGGATTTGGCTCTCAATGGAAAAGCAGTGGGCCCTCCTTGTCTAATAGTAGAGCCTAATTCACACCCTATCAATATTATTATTATTTATTATATTAGTGGTTCTCAACCTTTTTACACAAGTACCTGAGAAATTACCACCATATGAATGTATGAGAGGGAGGGGCCCCCGCGTACCACCAGTTGTACCTGTACCACAGGTTGAGAAGAGAACCACTGTCTATTTATGTAGAAAAAGTTAGCCCCCGCTGTAAATATTTAAGCCCCCCCTTAGCCCCCCCAGCCACAATTGGCTAGAGCCGCCACTGCAATCACCTGTTATTTTCCTACCAAGATGGCCGTGTGGTGATGTAACAGAATACTATCAATTACTGCATGACTGATATTGTAATCACACTCAGGTGTGCTTTCACAGGACAGGTGTTGTCCATTCAATCAGCCCACCTGTCTTTATAATGGTTGGCTTGCACTGTGTTTGTATGAGACTTGACAAAGGCTACGGCCGAAACTGTTGTCAAATAGCGTTAAATTACACTTTCTTGCATCTGGAAACAGCGTGTGCCTTCCCTTCCCCTCTATCAACATACTCGTTTAGTTACATTCCAATTCATCAACTTTGGAGCGTTATTTATTCCCCCCTTCCCGACATGTTAGGTTGACATGCTTGGTCCCAATCGATTCCTTATTTCTTCTACTTTCATATGGTATAAATATCACCACTCACGCTTTAAAAATGAGCTCGCTGTCAGCCATCGATTTACGGGCCAAATTCAGTTTAAAAATGTGGGAGTTTAAGGTGGCGGTTTTTATTAGGAAAAATTACAGGCTATGCAGTATGAAACATATTAATACAAAACGATTGGTGGACCATTTGCACGCCGAATTTACTAGAAGGCCCGGATAACTTGAAATTAATTGACTTACTTGCACATCCATGCCGTCTGTTAAAGGAGCCCAGTCTAAGGCCATGTTCAGACTAGGAGGCCAAATCTGATTTGTGAACTTTAGTGACCTATTAAAGGACGGCTTTTCCGTGGGGAATATGAATATATATTAAATATCACGCCCCTAAGGTTTTCAAATCTGTTGAAATTTTTGAAATTGGTTGTTTACAGCCTGAGATATCAGCAGAAATCCACTCTGTGTGTGGGGGGGGGGAGGTGCGGGTGCGGGGACTCGAAATCCTACATTTCCCACAATGCACTGGGCTCGCGTGGCCTTCGTTTCCATGCCCACCCCTCAGGCATTTGGCTGATATCAAACTCCAGTAGGTGGAGGTAATGCACATATATGTTTGCCAACCGCCATAAAACTCAAACAAGAAGAAGAAGAAGGCTTCGACAATAAAACATATAGAGAAGAAGAAAAAAATCGAAAATAAAATTGCCTCCAAATTGCACCAAATTTAAACCGAAGTATATATGTCAGGAGATGTCTTCATAAAAAAAAATTCATGCATTTTAAGGCATTTTCGTAGGAGTTACGCGCATCTGATGTTGGAACTATTTTATGTAAAAATGTGTAAAAACGGGTACATTGCTCAGCGTTGATTTCGTTACTTCAACGCACCTACTACTAGATGTAAAATTTGACGAGCTTTCCAATGCCGCCAGTCACGTGTCTGTCCGTGCTTCCGTTCCCGAGAAAATCATCTCTTTGCAAGGAGGTATGGAAAGCTTACCTAGCTACAACAGGCTAGGTGGTGGAAAAAGATGGCTGCCTTTTGGTTTTGTTCAAGACCTCTGAAGGGGCGTGGAGGACCTCTAGAGGCGGGACCATGGCTCACAACAATTGTAGTTCATAGGTCCTCGACTTCCGCAAGGCGGACTTGGGCCAGATGACGCGAAACGCGTCGGCTGGCCCAAAAAATATGTGAGAGATGCTTGATATCTCTGGCAGTGGACCTCCAATTTCAAAAATTTCAACGGATTCGAAAACCTTAGGGGCGTGAGATTTAATATATATTCATATTCCCCACGGTAAAGCCGTCCTTTAATGACTTTATCCAGATTGGTTTTATGAGTCTGGACGCTCCAAGTCTGATTTGTGTCACTTGTCCCAAATCACATATGGAGGTAGTTTCTAATCTGCTTTCGACTGATGTGACTTGAGTGCGGACGCGCAGATCCACCAAATCTGATTTGAACGTCACTCGTAACTCGTCATCAAATGCTTCTGCGCAGGAAGACCACGTCACCAACGTACATATTTACTGACGCCCACGTCGTTACCATAGCAACCCATGCACATAGGCTGTTTAGGTCTGGACACACAGATCCGACTTGAAAATCAGATTTGTGGCAGTGCGGACACACTCCCAAATGAGATTTGGGAAAACAATCAAGATAATGATGATTAATGACTTTATCAGCAAATCAGATTTGCCCGTAATGTGAACATGGCCTAATACTGTAAGCTACTGAGGTGCTTAAACCGTGGATGACCTGGGTGACGCGCTCGCTACAGCTGATGTTACATACGATACCATTTGCATTGAGTGCTGCATAAGAACGACAAAAAAGGCTTGTCCTTGATGTTCGGAACCCATCCATTTATTCAATTTCACCGATACAGCAAAGTTATTTTCAACAGAAAGTAAAAGGCAGAGACAGCACACCAAATAAATGTTCCCACTGCTGCGCGACACGGTAGCGACACGGTCAAAAACCAATTGCCCTTCCGGGTCAAACACAGTGGTGGAAAAGGCAGCACCTATATAGAATACCTGAGCCCAGGTAACATGGCACAGCGACACCCCATGGACAAATAAAAATATGACAGCACAAAAATCAACCAGAAATATGACCAGAACACATTTGGCACTTACACCGTCTGTAACTGGTGCTGGTGCAGACGATGACGTTGCAGTATCCCAGTGTTTGCTTTGTTGAGATTTCAGCCTCCGTGTGTACAGCGCCGCCCTCTCTAAACTCCTGTTGTAGAAAGTCATGTTGGGCCGCTCGCACAATACAATGTCTGGCTTGTGAGCTAACTTACTGCTTGATAAAAAAAAAAAAAGGAAAAGAGGAAGGGGAAAGTATAATATCGTCGCTGTCGCGGTAGGACCTCGAATCTCCAAAACAGCAACTTTTCAGGAAGTTAAAAAAACCTGTTTGCTCTTAAAATACTGAACCAAACGTCGTCAAAGTTGGCACATGTCTTAATTATAGTTAGTTTCCCGCTGAATGTGTCTTTACTTTATTAATATCTTACCTGGATAAGCTCAAATGATGTTGTTTATATTATCAGTCCGACTTGGAAGCACTCTCTCCCGGCCAGTCAGGCGGGAGAGAGTGGTATACTCATGCACGAGCCCCAAGCAGCAGCAGTGCCCCTCGCCTCTCATGGCCGAGGCGGGGGCTTTGGCATGGGGTGAGAACAGTCTGACATAATGTAGCGTTAACGTTACTTTATTCTCGTCATAAACCACTCTGATTTGCATGTTAAAACAAGTTTGCAGCCTAGGAATAACTGGAAAACATTGTATTGATCTATTAACGTCAGATGAAGCCAGAATTAGTCAAAACGATATCAGAAATATACAGCACGTCTGCCGTGTGACTTTTCCGGGTTTACTGTCCTGCGTGGGGGGGGGGGGGGGGGGGGTGTACAGACGGAGGTAGGGGACGAATTTCGAGGTTTGACTGACAGATTGAGGGCGAATGGCATTACGAGATTTACTCACAAGCTCGTTTGAATGCTTTTCCATTGGTTGCATTTGGTAAGAAACACACAGAGACGTGAAGGGTGACCAATGGCATTGATTTATGACAAAAAGTAAAAAAGTGACATTCGAGGTCCTGGCACAACAGCGACGATATGGTGTTACTGTCTGTAAATCTATCTATTAGCCTACTTGAGGTCATCACTTCCTAGTAGACAATGGAGCTGGATTCCACAAGTTTTTCAGACTCATTCATCATTGGACAATACAATGTCAATCTTAGCAATCTATCCAATCAACAACCAATTTGGTTGAATAAATTACTTGATTGGTAAGGGCGGTTTAGGCTTCAGCTAAATATGATTGGTTGAAAAACACATAATTTCACTGTTCCCTGTGAATTGCAAGAGTTTTTCAACCAATCATATTATGATTGGTTCATGGTTCATGGTTCATTAGATAAATTATCAAAGAAATAAACGCTCTCAGGGGTAATGTTTTTGTACCTGAGGGCCGGGCCAGACTCCTGTCTGCATGGAGCTCTCCTTTCCATCAGTGCCCTACAGGTGTCACTGTTGTTGAAGCATTTAAGTATAATGAATGAAAAAAGGAGCGTCCGCACATCAGAAAAACCACATTTGATTGATATTTTATAAAAATAAAAAAATTATATATAAAATCCCCAATCTCTTCTATAAAATGGAGGACCATCCTCCTCTCCCTCACTAGAATAACCTCCTGTGTGACACACACACACACACACACACACACACACACACACACACACACACACACACACACACACACACACACACAAGGCTTAAAAATGGAGCATCCAACAGTGTGAGTGCTTAATATTGTGGCCCAAAACCATTGTTTTGTCTGTATAGGTTTCACTATGTCATCCTTTATGTGACCTTTGATGTACTGTAGACCAGAATGTCGCCATCTATTGGTTTTTATATATCTCTACACCCTCTAGAAGCAACAACACCTTCTGTGGCAGTTTCCTATTGGCTTAACACCACTACATAAGGACCGGGTGTGGCATGCGATCTGTTTGATATCTGTTTGACTTCCTGACGAAGGCTTGATGCCGAAACACGTCGAAGTTTGGTTTTTAAAGTGTATTATGACATTGCCATGCAAATAAAGGCATTTTAACCTTAATGAGAGTGCCTTGGAGTTTTTTGTATTTCTTCAGCATATCGGTATCCCTATCCAAAGAGCACCTCAAACAAACAACTTTTTGAGTCCAGGAAGCGCTCCTTCCTAAACATTTTTGACTTGTGTAGATTTTGTGAGGAGGAAGAGGAGACTGATTTGCTTTTATTTTGGTATTGTCGGTCTTTGTTATTTTGGATTAATGTCAGCGCCGCTGCTGGCCATTAGGGTGCCCTAAGCGCTTTTTTTTCATTGTGCCCCCACCCCCTACCAAGAAAAATTCACAAATGCAATCGTCTCTGTGTGTGTGTGTGTGTGTGTGTGTGTGTATATATATATTGAGAAATCTGGTAATAGTAATTTTGTTATGTTTTACTTGAGATGCCTGAATTATTTCATGTTAGAAGCAGAGGCGCTTTATTTTGAAACTCCAAGAAGGAAGTATCTGCCATATGCAGGGAAGTACAGTAGCTTAACTACGGAAACAGTGTATTGCAAGATGGCCTGAAAAGTCCGCTGTTTATCTCCCTTTCTGCTGCAGCATGTTGAAGAAATAAATGTTCAGTTTGAACAACACCCGTTCTGATCATTATAGAGCAAGATGATGGCTTCCACTACACAACACTGTATTTACCTAGGCTACGTTACATATTTGCGGGAATTGGAGGAATCTCGCACTTGTACTGATGTCCAGCATGACTGGTGACGAGGGAAACATGAGTTTGTTTACTGCGTCGCATGTAATTAACGAGGAGGTCAACTTTGTTTTAAGGGGAGAGTTAATTTTAGAAGGGGCAGCATTACCAAACTGCGGGGCATCCACCACACTGTCTGTTTGACCGTGGTATTCCTGCTCTGGATGATGCCCTAGGCGACACTTGGTGCCCTACGCGTAGTGCGTTGTGCGCGTGTAGGGAACCTGATTAAAGTTGAAGAGTGGATTTCAGTTTACAGCTCAATTTGTTATAGCTGCCCTCTAACCAGACTGTCTGACAAGGGGAGAAAGTACAATCTCTCTACTTGCCAAACAAGATGACTGACTTCCGCCAAAGACAGACGTCATTACCGTGACTGTTAATTCAGTCTGAGCGCAACACAAAAACATACTGTAATGAAAAAGTACCCGGCGTCTATTTGGAACCAGCGTTTATTTACCCAAATATGTGCCAGACACAGCATCTATAAGGGACCGCCGTCTATTTGGGACTCTGTGTTTATTTGAAGTTTTACGGTAGTCATAGCGTCATCTACCGGTAACACGAATAGCGGTTTATCTCGAGGACCGTTCGGCAGATCGACTTCAAACTGAGTGCACTGCCGGGAACCCGACGGAGTGTTAATAACTCTGTTGAGAAGCTAACCCTAACCATGTTAAGAACTCTGTTGATAAGCTAACCCTAACCATGTTAAGAACTCTGTTGAGAAGCTAACCCTAACCATGTTAAGAGCTCTGTTGAGAAGTTAACCCTAACCATGTTAAGAACTCTGTTGATAAGCTAACCCTAACCATGTTAAGAACTCTGTTGAGAAGCTAACCCTAACCATGTTAAGAGCTCTGTTGATAAGTTAACCCTAACCATGTTAAGAACTCTGTTGAGAAGCTAACCCTAACCATGTTAAGAACTCTGTTGAGAAGCTAACCCTAACCATGTTAAGAACTCTGTTGATAAGCTAACCCTAACCATGTTAAGAACTCTGTTGATAAGCTACCCCTAACCATGTTAAGAACTCTGTTGAGAAGCTAACCCTAACCATGTTAAGAACCTTGTTGACAAGCTAACCCTAACCATGTTATGAACTATGTTGAGAAGCTAACCCTAACCATGTTAAGAACTATGTTGAGAAGCTAACCCTAACCATGTTAAGAACTCTGTTGAGAAGCTAACCCTAATCATGTTAAGAACTCTGTTGAGAAGCTAACCATAACCATGTTAAGAAGTCTGTTGAGAAGCTAACCCTAACCTTGTTAAGAGCTCTGTTGAGAAGCTAACCCTAACCATGTTAAGAACTCTGTTGAGAAGCTAACCCTAACCATGTTAAGAACTCTGTTGATAAGCTAACCCTAACCATGTTAAGAACTCTGTTGATAAGCTAACCCTAACCATGTTAAGAACTCTGTTGAGAAGCTAACCCTAATCATGTTAAGAACTCTGTTGAGAAGAATTCTGTTGATAAGCTAACCCTAACCATGTTAAGAACTCTGTTGATAAGCTAACCCTAACCATGTTAAGAACTCTGTTGAGAAGCTAACCCTAATCATGTTAAGAACTCTGTTGAGAAGCTAACCCTAACCATGTTAAGAACTCTGTTGAGAAGAATTCTGTTGATAAGCTAACCCTAACCATGTTGCTCCATAGATCGTGGTGACCTGAACATTTCAACTGGAGAGCTGAAGATCACAGGATTGACCAGAGAAGACAGTGGATCGTACACAGCAGAGATCAACAACCACCTCAACAGCCAGACTAAGCTCAAAGTCATCTGTAAGTGTTTTATGTTGGCAGTTTGTCCAGTTTCAAGTCGGTGATGTGGAGTTGTGTGTGATTCACCACTTGCTTTTAATTAAGTGTAGCCCACTGCTATTTCATGACTGTTATTTCTGACAGCCCATGAAGGCAGCATTAGTGCGACAGGCAGCAACGTCATTTTTCCTCCGGACGCAAAGTAAAGCCAAGCTGAGACTCAATGTTAGACAGGAGAGGAATAATTAGAAAAGTGAATATAGATGCTTGAAAAAATATAAATGAAGGATGTCAGGAGAGAAATATGTAGATGCAAGAGAAGATCCGGACCGGAGACACAGAGGGAAGATACAGAAGAGGATTTGATGCTAGCTTTATACCTGAAAAGAGGATTTTGCTTGGAGGTGAAAACTGGAAGAGAAGACTGCTCGTCACTTGGTATGAGAGGAGAGAGAGAAGAGTTCGGACTGGTTTTGTTTGTAAACCCAGTTCTGAACTGAGAGAGCACCGATCCACACAGAACTACACATACTACAACCGCCTCATTGAGTTTTTAAAAGTGCAAGCCAGTCTCTTCATAACCTAGACTTGATGTACCACTGTGATTGGACATTTCTCCTCTTAAAATACACTGGGTTCCATAAGCGGCAACCTCTGACTGGGAAAAATGATGCAGTTCCTCGAATGGCCACTTGAGGCTGGCTCAAAAAGCGAGTAAGTCCAAATAGACCCCATGTTAAAATGCCCAACTTTACAGCAGAAATAAGCATGTTTACAACCTGGTTTAAAAAAAAATTGTTTTGGTCCCTATAGCGATTTCACCATTCATGAAACTGTACGGGAAGTGAATGTTTATGTAACTAACAATGGGAAAATGAGCTGACTTCTCACTTGATTTATGAATTTGGTTTGCTAGAGATTGAGTTCATGATCTCAATCTCTAGGTTGAAACTTTCAAGTCTTATTTAAAGTCCCTGGAAACCAAAATTAATTAATCAAAATTAAGCATTTTGAGTTCATCACACCACAGGAACCTATGTTAATAAGCCACCAGCCACATTTGAATGATGATGGACGTCGCAAAGTATATAAATTTAGGTTTGACAGTCAAGAGAAAAGTCATGAGAATCCATTAGAATTTCTGACCCTACATCTGCCACGGATGGTGTGGGCGTGTCCACAATACTCAAGCCGCGAGAGGAGGAGGGGAGGGGGCGAGGGGGTGGTGTGGGGGCCAGAGAGGAACTACGACTTGCAAGTAATGGATGCGGCAAGCTCAATCGGTGTTGTGCAACCTTACATGTTTGAGCCACCAGAGTCCACATGTAATCCAGATGAAGAGGACACAGCCCCCCCCCCCCCCGAGAATCCTCGTTCCTCTCAACCTGCAACCGAATGGTATTTTCCCTCCTTGACAATTATGCAAGTTAGGAATAAGTATTTCAGTCTAGCTATAACGTTATTAGCTAGCCAACTACGTTAGCAATAACACTATTTAGTCACAGATCAAGGTAGTAGCTATCATGTTTTCAGTGTTGTTGCATAGCAAATATAACATTATAGGTGCCAGAACCCCCTAGTATTTCATTCACATGCATATCTTGAGACTGCTTTTGTGTAGAGTAGTGGGCGGATCCATCCCAAAATATCGATACTACGTCCTGTTTTGAGGATCGATGCCAGTTTTTTCTCTCTCTTCTACGGTTATATCCATCTCATCAACTGTTCTGTGTCAGTGTAGCAGCGTTCAACTCAACTAAAAACACTGTTGGCCAACTGAAAACTCACCCGGAGTTAGTCAGTCTGTGTGTGTGTGTCTCTCCCCCCCCCCCCCCCCCCCCTTCTTTAAAGTTTCCACCAGTCTCTCATTCAATTGCGCGCGTGTACAAAGGTTTTATAGAACGGACCGAGCTTTGATGTGATACGATTTTTCATTTGAGCACGTCGGGCACTGCTCTCTTCAATGCGGAAGTGGAAATCCAGCCATTTATTATTTAAAGCGATTTTGGGGGTTTGGGTTGAAACTAATGTCTCCTACTTTCTGAGGCACCCAATTACTCACATAAGACCCTAAATAACATAGTTAGAAGGTTTTTGTGGATTTTGGTTTCTAGGGACGTCTCTGGACGTCCTAAAAAAAAGTAACGAGGAGTGCCAAGGACGTCTGTGGACGTCCTAAAATCATAATTCATATTATTCCATAATTCTGCTGTTTAAGGTCGTACCTAGCCAGTGAGCATGAATCCCTTCAAGGGATCACACGGCGCCACCTTAAACATCGACACGGGAGCTGCGCCACCCACCTCAGATCCTTTACTTTGTGCAGGAGAAAGCAGGGAAAGACGTGATCAAAGGGGAAACCGATGCATGCTTCAGCCAGAGCCGTATAGATTGCTCTGTCTGCAGCGGACAGTTGGCTCGGCTGCATCCGCGCCCACAACTGAGCTCTTCTGCTTCTATCTATCTGCATATAGTTTCTCCACACGATTCCCTGCCAGAAAGCCAGCACCCGAAGCCGAACGGCCAAACCTTTTCGTTCAGTCGCGTTTGGCATTTCCTTGTTGCGCTAGGATCCGTCCGGGGCAAAAACGGAGTCTGTGAGAAAACAGACTCTGTGCGTGTGGGGAGGAGCCCGCAGCTCAGAGGTGGAGGAGGGGGGGGGGGGGGGGGGGAGAGGGGGGTGGGGGGAGCAGGCTGCACAGAACTACACCACGCCACCACATCAGAAAACACCAGCCAGAGTCAGTGAATGTGCTCGAAATTAGAGTGCAAAAAGTATTCATAAAAGTGACTATATCTTGAAAAGTAAAAAAAAACGGCAGAAAACCCTTGAAAGTGCACTTCTTTCAGAGGCTGTCATTTCATAATGGAACTGTCTAGGAACAAAATTTCTTCTTTGGAAGAAGCAGGAGTGTTCAATGTTTCATTAGAGTCCAGCCCTGTCAATATAGCCCTAATAGAAAAAATTCTATAGCTGTTTTCAACTGAATGGAAGTGAATCTGGCACAGGCTCCAGACAATTTTACTGAAGCGCTGTGGCACTCAATGTGTTAATACAGCATGATGTTCATTTTGTAAATTATGGTCCAATTAAGCCTCAAATAGACGAGAGAAAAGACGATGCTTTGACAGGGTTTTTCCTGCATAGAGAATTACGAGGCGGCCGACTCCATATAATTTAGCTCCGCCTCCAGCTCTTGACAGGTGAAACCATACTTGCAAAAACGCTAACAAGCGTTGCACTCGTGGCTTGGTGATGAAATAGTAGCTCAGCAACCTTTACCAGTAACGTCAGATATAGACATTAATTTGCCCCCTAAACCTTCAATCAAATAACAATTTCATACGAGCATATTTATGGTTATACATTACGTTACACATAGACTGGTTGCCTTTTCACAGCCACTTGTTCTGTATGAGATGGTAATCTGTAATGTAGCCGTGCCCATTAGCCTCTGATTAGCTACAATAACGTTATCAGACGTCAACTACGCGCTCCCGCTCACGATAAAGAGCCTTTTTGAAAGCACAGTCTGCAGTCCTGCTGCTTAATGCTGTTTCCAACCAGGAAAAATATGTTTTCGAGGGAATATCAGCTCTCTTATCATTAGTGCGACTGTGTTTAGCAGCTCCCATCGGCTCCTCACAACTACCCATGTCTGCTAGCAACAACAACAACAATAAGACTTCTGGTCTGAGTTTTTCAAAATAAAAGAACAATTAACATGTCTAAAGCACACATAAGCCATTGAATGTGATAATAGGTTTGTTTTGAAAATTAAATTAAATGTAAGGAAGTATCCTAAAGACACGTTTAGATGCACAACAAAATAGATAAAAAGTGACTGGCAAGAGCCTGTGAGAGCATGGTTTTACACAGACAGCTCACTTGACTCATGATGAAGTCATGCATTAGGTGAAGCTAACTGTATTGAGACAATTCACAACACATACACAAAGCTTTTTGTGCACAGTAGATCTCAGGACATTTTATTTTATTACATTCTTTATTCACTGTAAATGATCAGCAATTATACTGAACAGACAGTAACTGTTGGCTACTGATGTTTATTTAGCTATTATATTTCTATTCTTTATTTCCTGTGCTCACTTCCAGAAGTTGACAATGCATAATGTTAAATTCTTTTTTAAATAAAGTTGGCTTATTTGTTCAAGAAAGCAGCCTTCTGAGTAGCTTTGCACATAGTCATATCGGTGCACAATCCACATAGAAAAGGTCTATATCTGCTCAAAAATGCACTATGTCGGCACTCGGCAGCCATATCAGTAATCGGTGAATATCGGCTCTAGTTCTGCCTCATTTTGAGCCAGAAAAAACCCTGTTTGGGGTGTGATTGACAGGTCACCTGTCCAGTGATCTCGCAGCTCACCTATCACGGACCAATAGCAGACAGCTCTGTCTGGCAAAACAATAGAACAAGATGGCAACGGTCAAAATGCCAAACTCAAGGCTTCAAAATGGTGACAATCATGGTGGCTACATGATATGTTTATACAATCTATTAACATTGTGCCGAAACCCTCCCTCCATGTTACATGTTTGTTCATGTTAAAGGGATAGTTTTTTTTATGTGGGGTACATGCATACAGTCAGTGTACTACATGCAGTAGAAAGCAGCCGGCGTGGTTTCAGTTTGGTGAAATGGAGACCGGCCGCATCACGCAAGTAGAGCTGTCTGCTGAGTGTGAAAGGAACCAAAAACGTATAAAAAACAAAACATTAAATGCTTCCATACTGCTCACCTGGTGTAATCCAAGTCTCCACAAGCCCTCAGATACCAAGTTGACTTGAAAAGGTGTCTTTTACACCGTGTTTTTAGCTGAAATCTTCACTGTAGCCATGTGTGGAGCTAAGTGGGGAAGAAGTGGGGCTGCTGCACCACCTCCACCTTTCTCATGGCCCGTTTCACATCATCAGACAGCTCTACTTCCATGATGTGACCAGTCTGCATTTCTCCAAACTGGGACCAGGCTGGCTGCATAAATGTAGTACACAAACTGTATGCAAGTACCTTATACAAACTCACATACAACAATCCAAACTATCCCTTTAAGTGCACATTATGTGCACAAAGTGTGCGAGTGTCTCTGTCTCTTTCCAGCTGTCTGCATTGAGACAGAGAAAGAACAATGTGCATGTGAGTGATCCTGACTGTAACAGCTGTTCTCCTCTTCTCTCCATCAACAACAGCTCCTGTCTCTAAACCCTCCATCTCTAAATGGTGTGCAGATGATTTGACTCGCTGTTTTCTGAGCTGTGAGTCAAACACCACCACAGACGCTAAACCAGTCAGCTACACCTGGGAGAAAGACAACACCAGAGAGAATTCCACAGAGTTACTCAAACACCAAATGATCATTACAAAGGTACAATACAGCAATACTACTGACAGTGTTTGTACCTCTGAGTCTTTCTGTCCATGTGTGAGTTAGTTAATGCACTGTCAAACTTTTTCACATCAACTGACATAAATTAGACCACAGACTCCCATCTGATAAGATTTTAGCTTTTAGATGTTTTATTACAGAAAGTGTATGAAGACCATGACCAAAACAGTCATTGTGTTAATTGTGGATGAATTATAGGGACATTAAGTTATCCTTCTTTTTGCTGGGGACCCTCTCATGGACCCCTGGGGTTCCCCAGACCCCATTTTGAGAACCACTGAGTTAATGTCCACTGGTAATATCAGGAGATGAACAAATGCATTCCTTTACAGGAATACACCATAATGATTTGTTCAACTTGCATCACATATTCATTGCACCAGCCGCTAGTTTTCAGCTGTTTTACCCCCCCCCCCCCCCCTTCCTGCAGCAAGCCCAAATACAGAGTGCCAAAGTCACGCCCTCTTCCGGGTTAGACATACAAACCAAGGGGTTTCATCCACCATTTATTTTTCCATAGACATTTTGTAAAATGCTTATAAGAATAGTTTTACTTGGTCAAACCAAGTGATTCAGCTATATTTAGAATCAGGAGAGACCATAAAGGGAGAACATTTCACTCAGATAAAAAAAAACACACACACGCTAAATCCACTTTTTGTTTTAGATTTGGTCAGTTTGATATCATCAAGATTTTCAGGGCTACAATGGGAAACCTGTGAAAGACTGAAAGAGAGTGAGCATGTGAAGTGTTTAGCTAGCAGCTTCTGTGAACTGTGTCTAAGCAGCTCCTCTCAACACAGCAGATTACACCATGTGCTTTAGGAGGTGTGTTGTTTTTGGATGCTTCCAATGTGGGCGTTGGCTTAAGAAGACTGTGCTTTAACAAGAGTAGCTGGTTTAAGCTGCTGAAGTGCCGTTGAGCAAGGCACTGAATCTCCTCCAGCTGCAGGGAACTCAAAGGCTAAAGGCACCAAGTGAGCACTGTTCAAAATGAAAGTGAAATGTGGTTTGTGATCTTATATTTCACTGGTTTTATAGCTGAAGGATTTGAAGTATGCATCATTCAGCTGTAAGGTGGAGAACCCAGTCAGTGAGGAGGTCAGCCAACCCATCAGCAACCCCCTCATCCCGAGTGAGTTACCTCACTTTAACAACAATGCAGTGCTGCCACTACATCTCTCTCTCCTTCTCTCTTGTCTCTCCCCTCCCTCTCTCTCATGTATCCCCCTCCCTCTCTCTCTCTCTTGTCTCTCCCTCTCCCTCCCTCCCTCCCTCTCTCTCGCTCTTGTCTCTCCCCTCCCTCTCTCTCGTGTCTCTGCCTCTCTCTCTCTCTCTCTCTCTCTCTCTTTATCTCTCTCAGATGCCACCTAGAG
The DNA here is from genome assembly GCF_964638095.1 of Poromitra crassiceps. Classification (NCBI taxonomy): domain Eukaryota; kingdom Metazoa; phylum Chordata; class Actinopteri; order Beryciformes; family Melamphaidae; genus Poromitra; species Poromitra crassiceps. The sequence continues at coordinate 35,915,841 of NC_139645.1, forward strand.
CCAGGTCTGCTTGAGGAGTTGTTTTCCTTCCTGCTGCTGCCAAATGCATGTTGGGAAATTGTTTAAATTGCTGGGTTGAAACTTAGTAAAGACCCTGGTCTTCAACCATTTGTAAAGCATCTCAGATAACTGTTGTTATGATTTGCTTCTATATAAAGCAACTTGACTTGACTTAACACTTGTTGCTGTTACTTTTTTCTGTAGAGTCTGATGGTGAAGGGAAACGGAGAACAGGGAGAATAGTCACCATCTTCGTGGTACTGACAATGTTGCTGCTCGTCATAATTCCCATTGTCAAACGCATACGCAGAACAGGTAGGAAGCCAAGAAATACTATATTTATTTACAATGAATTACTGTCTAATTTATATTATTAATACTGATGTCATCAAAATGAGCTTTGCCTCTAATTGATAGTATTCACATTTTGTGTCTATATTTTATTTAGGGTTAGTTGCCTCACTCCAAAGGAGAATTTCGTTTTTTTTTCAACCTGGACCCTATTTCCCATGGGTCTAATAAACTCATCGTGACATATTTTTATATTAGACCCATACAGTGTGGGAAATAGGGTCCAGGTTGAAAAAAAACGAAATTCTCCTTTAATGTTGTTGAACTGCCTCTCTTGAGTTCCATTTCCACCATGCCAACACAGGAGGCGCTGCACTCCTCTCCCATAGACTTGAATAAAAGATTGCCAGGTGTTTTCACTAAAGCTTTACATTACAGCCTGCAACGTACAGCGTAATGACTCCAGAGTAATATTTTGTACTAACAGTGAAGCCAGTACAGTAGCTACTGATACATACTCTTTCAGGGTGATTCAAGACCGCTCCACTTCCTGAAAGGGAGATCATTCAGGTTGATCAGGGGTTTATTTTGTGATCATGACCAACTTGCTGCTCTACACCATCCTGCTTATTACAGTGAGACAGCCCCTTGGCTCAAGACCATTAGAGAGAGGTCTGACACCTGCATGGTCAGGCAGTCAGTCTGTCTCTCCTTCTTGGGTTATTTAGTTTGGTTAGTTTTTGGGTTGATTTATTTAAAATTTTCTCACTCATCCACACACTACATAGCCTGGTAAACCACCCTGATCATGTGACCTCACATTCAGTCTGGTCTCCAGCCCGCCTCCAGCAAAGTGCAGAAATGACAGAGTCCATGTAGTTGACAACGTAACAGTTGGCAAAACTATAGTGGCTCCTGAAGCAACAAATGTTAACGTTTGTAGAGTAAACAGCCAGAATTGCAGTAATTGCAGAAATAGACTCAATAACAACAATTAACCAAGAACAAGCGTATGCACCAGCAGAGAAAAAATTTTTTTGAGTGGATTTGGCGACACTTGACTGAAGGTGTTCTCTGTCAAGTCAAGTAGCCTATTGACTGAAGGTGTTGTTGTCTGTTGTCTGTTGAAATCGATGTGGGCAGGCTGGAGGCCAGACTGACCCACTGAACAAAACAGAAAGTGATTTCACATACATGTTTTACCGGCTACACACTACAGTGTACACTAGGGCTGCACGATATGAGGAAAAGCTGCGATGTGCGATAACACTGTTCAATATTGCGATGACGATATGACCTGCGATAAATGAAAAAATGCTATAAACAAAAATATAAAAGGGTACATATTAGCTACAGTAGCGTGTTATTTTACCACGCTAGCCGGGCGCTTCTCGCTCATACAGTATGAGCCTGGCTAGCGGGGTAACGTGTCATTCTGCTTTAATAGACAGCTAACATAGACCCCAAACATTGAATAGCCTATGTCTATTAAATAAAGAAGTAGTATTCAGCTTGACTCACTTCTGTCTCCACAGCCTCCCTGCAGGTCTGCAGACATTTTGGGGAACCCGTCTTTGCCCACTGCAAATAGGCATCATGTCCTTCGTCAAACAACGAGTTATGGAGTCTGTTATTTCTTTGTGGCGTTTGGATGTTGTCTCGTAAGGAGTCACGCTGGCTAAACTCCAAGAAATTGACGGTTGCTGCAATCGCTTCTTGCTGCTACTCGACGTTGTTGGCTTTGCGGCTTGGCTTTCTTGTAATTGTTTGTGCAGTTCTTTGTGGTTATATTGCAGGTGGTGATGAAGGTTTGTTGTGTTTCCCCACAACTGCGAAAACACAGATACAGGGAGTCACTCGAAGTTGAAGTCTCTTGCTTTATAGTGTCTTTGGTGAGAGCAGCTTTTGGCTGCATGTGAAAGACATTGAAAGAGCATTTGCTCCCGTCACGTAACTCAGTTTTTTTTATTGCGATAACACATGACTTTTGCGATGTGTTCATCGCGCATTTTCATATCGCGATGACGATGAAAATACGATACATCGTGCAGCCCTAGTGTACACACACACACACACACACACACACACACACACACACACACACTACACTATACTACACTACACACTACACTATACTGACTACAGTACACACATTATTGATATAACACATTATTGATATAGCCTACTGACTGTGACAACGGCTACTTCCATGCTAACTCTAAATTTACTGTTAAATTTACCGGACTTCTTTCTGTGGATTGATATGTCTGTACGTGGTCCTCCAGTCTTTTAGAACGGCGTGCATAGCAATGGTCTGTTTTACCTAGCAATGGTCTGTTATACAGAATTAGCAAAACATAGAATGTCATGATTGACCAATTAGGTCAGTAGTATTCAACAATGTAGTTTTACTCAATTAGTTTAGCCACAGCTGTAAAGGTAAAAGTGGGGCTATTTAAATGTTTTATTTGTTCTTTACAAAAGCCCCCCTCACTGTTGCCATCGCAACACAGCAGCACCTTGGAAATATGGCCGTAAGATGGCGAAGTTAGATGACTAACATCTGTACACTGTTAGTATAAAAGATTACACCAACTCCGGAGTAATTATGCTAATCTAAAGCGTTGCCAAAAAACCTTTTAGACCTGGCAATATTGTGTCCACGTCTATGGTGCAAAGGTTTTAACAGTGTGAATATAAGCTTAATTCATCATAACATTGCTACAATACAACATTTTTACAACCACACCTCCAGCTTCACCACATCACATCAGCCCTACAACCACACCTCCATCTTCACCACATCACATCAGCCCTACAACCACACCTCCATCTTCACCACACCACATCAGCCCTACAACCACACCTCCATCTTCACCACATCACATCAGCCCTACAACCACACCTCCATCTTCACCACACCACATCAGCCCTACAACCACACCTCCATCTTCACCACATCACATCAGCCCTACAACCACACCTCCATCTTCACATCAGCTAGCCGTACATGAGAAACACTTTTGGGAGCAAGAGGGAGAAAAAAACACAGGAAGTGCGGGGGCGGGGTCACAACACAGCAGCCACAGGATCATGACACATTTTGGCAAACAGCAAATCATTGACTGCAGTAGAAGTATGCTTGATCTTTCTCCTCCCTTCCTGTTCACCCCAAACTATGATTCAAACTTTCACTTCAGCTGGACTTAAGTTTAGCAGACATCCAACGATTCACAGTTATTCATTTGGCCTAACAGTGATTGGTTTCTTTCTTTTCCTGCAGTGACCCTGAAGCTGGAACCAGGTCAGTACCTAAATCACTCATACAATTATTCCTATTGATGCATAAGAATAAAAGTAATGATGCTCATCTAAAGCGAAAAACCTTTTAGACCTGGCAATATTGTCCACGTCTATGGTGCAAAGGTTTTAACAGTATGATAAGCTTAATTCATCATAACATTGCTACAATTGACGGTTCAAACTGCAGGTGAAATGTTGTCTGACATGTTGCCATTTGAAAAATTGGCAATTTGTCCTGATATTAATGCTGCTCAGCTGTTCACCAACTGTGGTCTGACAGTGACACACAGGGGCCCTTGCAAACAGGTAGACCTACTGTATGTGAAGTTAGGATGGTCAATTAAGCATTTAGCAAATATGCCTCCCCTCCTCTTTGTACATGTTCACCACCAGCTTATTTTTGTGTCACAGCCAAAATATTCCAAGTATCACAATTCTGTGATACAAAGATCACGTAGGTTACCCTGATGGTGGCACTATGTTAAAGTGAATGAATATCAGATTTCATCAATAATATAATTACATTTATTCAGGTATTCATATTGTGGTATGACAATTTAACATTTGATGCCAGCAGAGGTGGAACGTAACTTGAGCAGTGTAGGCTAATTATGTACAGTTTATATGGAAGGCGTCTTTATTTGAGTATTTCTCCCTTTTGACTTTCTACTTTTACTCTACTACATTCCAGAGGGAAAAATGGTACTAGTTACTATTACTATTATTAGTTACTTTTCAGAATAAGGTTTAACATGCTAATCAAAGCTGAAGATGGAGCTGAGATGAAAGCAGCCCATTCTCTGGGGATTGTTGAAAGTCATTTAGTCACAAATCATGACCCAGAACAAAAACCCACAAACAGACACAAAGACAAAACACAGTTCCAGGTTGTGCAGGGGACTGAGAGAAGGGACTGGTGTGGTTTGGCTGTAGAGTTCCCAGGTTCGAGTCTGAGGTTCTGCAGGCGAGCTGGAGGTGGAAGGGCAAAGCCAGAGAGCACTGGCTTGTTGAAAGGAGGAGCAGAGCAGCTGTCAGTCTTAGCAAGCAGAGCAACATAACCTTAATGTTAGCTGATGGATTAGCTTTACAAGATTTTGACTATGAATTACTTCTTATGGTTATGTAGCCTATTGATAGACAACCACACCTCCACCACCACCACCTTCACCACACCACATCAGCCCAACAACCACACCTTCATCTTCACCACACCACATCAGCCCAACAACCACACCTCCAGCTTCACCACATCACATCAGCCTACAACCACACCTCCAGCTTCACCACACCACATCAGCCCAGCAACCACACCTCCATCTTCACCACATCACATCAGCCTACAACCACACCTCCAGCTTCACCACACCACATCAGCCCTACAACCACACCTCCATCTTCACCACACCACATCAGCCTACAACCACACCTCCAGCTTCACCACACCACACCAGCCCAACAACCACACCTCCATCTTTACCACATCACATCAGCCCAACAACCACACCTTTATCTTCACCACATCACATCAGCCCAACAACCACACCCCCATCTTCACCACACCACATCAGCCCTACAACCACACCTCCATCTTCACCACACCACATCAGCCTACAACCACACCTCCAGCTTCACCACACCACACCAGCCCAACAACCACACCTCCATCTTTACCACATCACATCAGCCCAACAACCACACCTTTATCTTCACCACATCACATCAGCCCAACAACCACACCCCCATCTTCACCACACCACATCAGCCCTACAACCACACCTCCAGCTTCACCACACCACATCAGCCCTACAACCACACCTCCAGCTTCACCACACCACATCAGCCCTACAACCACACCTCCAGCTTCACCACACCACATCAGCCTACAACCACACCTCCAGCTTCACCACACCACATCAGCCTACAACCACACCTCCAGCTTCACCACACCACATCAGCCCTACAACCACACCTCCAGCTTCACCACACCACATCAGCCTACAACCACACCTCCAGCTTCACCACACCACATCAGCCTACAACCACACCTCCAGCTTCACCACACCACATCAGCCCTACAACCACACCTCCAGCTTCACCACACCACATCAGCCCTACAACCACACCTCCATCTTCACCACACCACATCAGCCCTACAACCACACCTCCAGCTTCACCACATCACATCAGCCTACAACCACACCTCCATCTTCACCACACCACATCAGCCCTACAACCACACCTCCAGCTTCACCACACCACATCAGCCTACAACCACACCTCCATCTTCACCACACCACAACAGCCCTACAACCACACCTCCAGCTTCACCACACCACATCAGCCCTACAACCACACCTCCAGCTTCACCACACCACAACAGCCCTACAACCACACCTCCAGCTTCACCACACCACATCAGCCTACAACCACACCTCCATCTTCACCACACCACAACAGCCCTACAACCACACCTCCATCTTCACCACACCACATCAGCCCAACAACCACACCTCCAGCTTCACCACACCACATCAGCCTACAACCACACCTCCATCTTCACCACACCACAACAGCCCTACAACCACACCTCCAGCTTCACCACACCACATCAGCCTACAACCACACCTCCATCTTCACCACACCACATCAGCCCAACAACCACACCTCCAGCTTCACCACACCACATCAGCCTACAACCACACCTCCATCTTCACCACACCACAACAGCCCTACAACCACACCTCCAGCTTCACCACACCACACCAGCCGTAGATGAGAAACACTTTTGGGAGCAAGAGGGAGAAAAAAACACAGGAAGTGCGGGGGCAGGGTCACAACACAGCAGCCACAGGATCATGACACATTTTGGGAAACATAGCAAATCATTGACTGCAGTAGAAGTATGCTTGACCTTTCTCCTCCCTTCCTGTTCACCCCAAACTATGATTCAAACTTTCACTTCAGCTGAACTTAAGTTTAGCAGACATCCGATTCACAGTTATTAATTTGGGCTAACAGTGATTGGTTTCTTTCTTTTCCTGCAGTGACCCTGAAGCTGGAACCAGGTCAGTACCTAAATCACTCATACAATTATTCCTATTGATGCATAAAAATAAAAGTAATTATGCTCATCTAAAGCGAAAAACCTTTTAGACCTGGCAATATTGTCCACGTCTATGGTGCAAAGGTTTTAACAGTATGATAAGCTTAATTCATCATAACATTGCTACAATACAACATTTTTATGACAGTTCAAACTGCAGGTGAAATGTTGTCTGACATGTGGCCATTTAAAAAATGTACATTTTGTTCTGATCATAATGCTGTTCACCAACTGTGGTCTGACAGTGACACACAGGGCCCCTTGTAAACAGGTAGACCTACTGTATGTGAAGTTAAGATGGTCTAGCAATTAAGCATTTAGCAAATATGCCTTCCCTCCTCTTTGTACATGTTCACCACCAGCTTATTTTTGTGTCACAGCCAAAAGATTCCAAGTATCATAATTCTGTGATACAAAGATCATGTAGGTTACCCTGATGGTGGCACTATGTTAAAGTGAATGAATATCAGATTTCATCAATAATATAATTACATTTATTCAGTTATTCATATTGTGGTATGACAATTTAACATTTGATGCCGGCAGAGGTGGAACGTAACTCGAGCAGTGTAGGCTAATTATGTACAGTTTCTATGCAGGGGCGGTTTTAGCATCAGAGCTTTGGGTGGGCTCAGCCCACCCAAAGGTCATGGACCACTGAACCCCTAGGGGGGTCCGGGGGCATGCCCCCCCGGAAGAAAATTTTGTACAGTTTCAAGTAAAAATGGATCAAACTGGCGCACTTTGAGATCAAAATGAAGAGACTAGATCTATGAAGAACTACACACATCAATATCTTCTTTACCGTTCTGTGGTTTTACAGCAATGAAAAAATAATTGTTTCCCTATATATACTATATATATTCTGCATACAGGTTACTATATGGTAGAATTATGCTTGCATAAATAATACCAAAATCACTTCAGGGGAGTTTCAAGTAAAGTAACATTTTGCTTTGTAGGCAAAACAAAAGTAAAATTAAATCAAAAGGGAACTTCCTAAATTATTGGCTGGAATAATATTCCGACAAGATAATAATATACTGTAAGCACTAAAGCAGGAGTTTGCAGTCAACTAGTTGAAATTAATATGTGGCAGTATTTGTGGGGGTCAAAATCTATGTAGGGTGTACCACCACAAATAGATCAGTGTATGGGAAACACTGACTATTAAATTGTGTGACTAGAAAGACACCAATAAATCTGAGAAAATGTACTTTAATTTTGAACAACAGCACTACAACGGTGGCATTACAAATGGTATTATGAAATTATTGTGTGAAAAAACAAGAATGCCACTTTTTTCATGAACTTTAAGCAGAAAATTAAAAAATAGTTTTAAAGCAAAAATAAATAATAAATAAAGATCATTTTAACATTGGCTCAACCAGCCCATCTTACTGACCACCAGGGGTCCTGGTCCTTAATCCCTTTTTATTACTCCCATGCCACTGGTACTGTACACAAACAAGGCTGTTTAAATATCTGCCTTGCACTCCCTTAGAGCAGGGGTGTCAGACTCATATTAGGTAGAGGGCCGGATTTGTTCAACTGAGACCTCATGGGGGCCGATTTTTTTTTTACTAAAATCAATTCGACTCATTTACCCATTTACTTCACAAAAGAAATACTGCTCTTTCCATTTCTCTTGAAACTGCCTGCATTCCGTGTCAACCTTTCTCTTTTTCGACAGCATCTTGTTCAGGGGCGGACTGGGATCATAATTCAGTCCGGGCATTAGATACCAAGCAGGCCAGGCCGATACGGGCCGACGCGCGTGCCGGCCGTTTGAAGCCCGATTTGGGCCATTTGAAGCCCAATTTGGGCCGTTTGAAGCCCAATTTGGGCCAAGTCCAATTTTACAATGAGATGCACCCACTTTAATCCTGAATAAAGTAATAAAACCACTAGTAAACCAGTAGGCGGCGCCTGGCCTGCTGTTCAGTGAGTGGCCTGACTGCGGGCACAATTTTTTTTTTTTTTTTTTTTTTTGCAGGCCAGGCCAGGCCACCGGGCATTTGCCCGACGTGCCCGATTATGCAGTCCGCGCCTGATCTTGTTGATTCTTTTGTTTTTTGGTAGGTAGCTGAATGCGCGATTCAATTCCAGCGTGGCATCATGGCGGCTTTGTTTACACCTGATGACCTACTGACATACTTCCTTGTAGTGCAGGTTAATTAACTTATGAATGAACTCTTAGCTTGCTTATTAGCCACACGTAGTTCATGATAATGGGGTGCGAATTTAATAATAATAATAATAATATATATATATTTTTTTTAATATTCCAAAACATCTCGCGGGCCGGATGAAACCTGCCCGCGGGCCGGATCTCTGACATCCCTGCCTTAGAGGGAAATAACAAGCCTGTAAGAACTTTTATTGAGATACTGAACTAACATCACAGCAAGACATAAGTGATGCCATGCACGCATGTTAAGCTATCGTCATCATCACATCAGACAGGCTGTGTAAAGCAGCCACTTGCGATTCTGAAGGGCTTAATTTCATTCAGATAACAAGGGACCCGTTTGAAAATGTTTGTCACTTATGCCCATATGTTTCTCAAAAAACATCACATCCATTTACACCCGCTTACTGCGAGCTAGCATGACATGGCTGGCTGGTGCCATGGTAGCCTACCTACCTTCCTCCAGTCCACCTGTTTGTCTGGCAGGCACAGCGACAAGTTCTTTTGTTTAGCCTATGACAACGTTACGTGCTAATTTGCATATCAATATGCGCTAATTAAGTAACTACTAACGACTCTGACTGCTCAATGCTCACCTCAGTTTCATTGATCATGAGTGGGGAGAACGATTGTGTGGACTGTGGAGGACCACTTCGCTGCTGTACTGTGTGTGTGACCTGTGTGAAGTGATGTGGGATTAGACAGATAGTTTGAGGAGGGAGCGCCTGCGCAGCCGCGGTTCTAGAAACTTTTCGGGTGGGCTGAACCCCCCTAAATTTTTGTCTCAGCCCACCCGAACATAGAGGGGGGGGGGAAACATGCACACAGCGCATTGAGTGTAGTCAGAAACTGCGACTAATGACCACCATGGATTTGGAGAGGGATTAAAAAAAAAAAAAAAAAAAAAAAAAAAGTTTTTTTGCCTCTATTTTTTTGGATGGGCTGAGACTATTTTTGGGTGGGCTAAAGCCCACCCAAAAACGGCCTAGAACCGCCCCTGTTTCTATGTAAGGGGACTTTATTTGAGTATTTCTTCCTTTTGACTTTCTACTTTTACTCTACTACATTCCAGAGGGAAATATGGTACTAGTTACTATTACTGCAGTATTACTATTATTAGTTACTTTTCAGAATAAGGTTTAACATGCTAATCAAAGCTGAAGATGGATCTGAGATGAAAGCAACAACTTTACGCCCATTCTCTGGATTGTTGAAAGTCATTTTGTCACAAATCATGACCCAGAGCAAAAACCCACAAACAGACACAAAGACAAAACACAGTTCAAAGGTTTTTATTGAGAGTTTAGAAGGATGTTTACAGGGGCACTGTGGCCAGAATGACCCTGACCAAAAAACCCACAAACAGACACAAAGACAAAACACAGTTCAAGGTTCAGGGGTTCAGGGTTCAGGAGAGTTCAGGGGACTGAGAGAGAAGGGGCTGTTGTGGTTTGGTTGTAGAGTTCCCAGGTTCGAGGCTGAGGTTCTGCAGGCGAGCTGGAGGTGGAAGGGCAAAGCCAGAGAGCAGTGGCTTGTTGAGAGGAGGAGCAGAGCAGCTGTCAGTCTTAGCAAGCAGACCAACATAATCTTGATGTTAGCTGATGGATTAGCTTTACAAGACCACACCTCCATCTTCACCACACCACATCATCCGTAGATGAGAAACACTTTTGAGAGCAAGAGGAATAAGAAATATAGCCACAAACGGCAATACCAGGTGTTCAAGCCTTGAATATCTGTATCTTGAATAACTGTATCTGTATCTGTCATCCAGGTCAGCAGTTGACCTGGATGGATCTAAAAAAGTGTCATCATCTGTAGGTCAGCAGTTGACCTGGGCAAATGTCATGCAATTGGGCAAAGTCAGCAATAGAAAAACATGGAAGGGTGATGGTGATGATGTCACAATGCCCTAAAATGGCCTGCGAACGCCTAAAACAAAATATCGCTATATCGTGGGTGAATTCTTTTTTCCCCCCTGGAGCACCTAATAACAACCAATATCTGTCATTGGGCCAAATTTCAGGTCTCTGCGATGTAACAACTCCCGGGAATTTGCATCGCAGCTGATGAGGAAAAATAATAATAATAATAATACAAATTTTAATCTGAGCAAAAACAATAGAATAAGAATAAGAATAAAGAAACAGACAAAGCATCCCTTCCTGTTCACCTCAAACTCTACTGGACAAAAATATATGCTCCCATTTTTCATGAGCTGTAAAAAAGGATCTAAGACTTTTTAGATGCACACAAAATACTTATTCCTCTTGTAAGTGCCAAATGTGTTTCTGTGCTGTCATATTTTTATTTGTCCATGGTGTCGCTGTGCCATGTTACCTGGGCTCAGGTGATCTTATATAGGTGCTGCCTTCACCTCTGCTCACTAGGTGTTTTGACCCGGAAGGGCAAATGGTTTTTGACCGTGTCGCTACCAGCAGCGGGAACATTTGTTTGGTGCGCTGTCTCTGCCTTTAACTTTCTGTGGAAACGAACTTTGCTGTATTCACATCGGTGAAATGGAATAAATGAATGGGTTCCGAACATCAAGGACAAGCCTTCTTCGTTCTTACTATGCAGCACTCAATGCAAATGTTATCGTACGTGGTATGTATTACATCAGCTGTAGCGAGCGCGTCAGCCAGGTCATCCACGGTCTAAGCACCTCAGTAGCCTACAGTATTAGACTGGGCTCCTATAACACCTCTCATTTTGTTCACAAATGTGTTTAAATCCATGTTAGTTAGGACCTCTCCTGTGCCTGGGTCTGTTCAGCTCTGAAACTCTGGTTGAGTAATAATAGCCGATTCTACAACAGCACCTTATACCCAGTCAGGACCTGCTTGTCAACCCACCAGTAATGAGCGGAATAGAGTCCAAGGAGTTGGGAATGTGTAAATTATCAGGACATGTTTGCATTACTCTTTACTCACCTCTCATTGATTTAATCTGTTTTTATTCTTTCAGAAACTCTTGCTACATGTCAACATCAACACAAATCTAATCAGAAGCAGAAGTTTCAGTGTCTGTGTGAATGGTTTGCTACAGCAGGAAACAAAAAACTTCTGAATCAGATCTACACACAGCTTTACATCACAGTGGGAGGAACTGGAGAGGTCAATAATGAACATGAGGTCAGACTGATTGAAGCAGCATCCAGAAAGCAGAGATCAGAGACACCAATCATGTGTGAAGACATCTTTAAACCCTTACCTGGAAGAAATAAACCAAGAACAGTGATGACAATGGGAGTGGCTGGCATTGGGAAAACAGTCTTAACACAGAAGTTCACTCTGGACTGGGCTGAAGACAAAGCCAACCAGGATATACAGTTCATATTCCTGTTCACTTTCCGAGAGCTGAATCTGCTGAAAGTTAAAAAGTTCAGCTTGGTGCAACTTCTTCATCTCTTCTTTCCTGACACCAAAAAAGCAGGAATCTGCAGCTTTGATGAGTTCCAGATTGTGTTAATATTTGACGGTCTGGATGAGTGTCGACTTCCTCTGGACTTCATGAAAAACAAGATTGTGACTGATGTTACCAAGTTGACCTCAGTGGATGTGTTGTTGACAAACCTCATCAATGGGAAACTGCTTCCCCTTGCTCGCCTCTGGGTAACCACACGGCCTGCAGCAGCCAATCAGATCCCTCTGAGGTATGTTGACATGGTGACAGAGGTGAGAGGCTTCACTGATGAACACAAGGACGAGTACTTCAGGAAGAGATTCACAGATGAGCAGCAGGCCAAAAGAATAATCAAATACATCAAGACGTCACGAACCCTCCACATCATGTGCCACATCCCAGTCTTCTGCTGGATCACTGCTACAGTTCTGGAACATCTGTTCAAAGCCAGTGAGAGAGAGGCCCTGCCCAAGACCTTGACTGAGATGTACATCCACTTCCTGCTGGTTCAGTCCAAACAGCAAAACATCAAGTTTCCTGAGAGAACTGAGACAGAGACCAGGGAGATGATTATCTCTCTGGGAAAACTGGCTTTTGAGCAGCTGGAGACAGGCAACCTGATCTTCTATGAAGCTGACCTGAAGAAGTGTGGCATTGATATCACAGCAGCCTCAGTGTACTCAGGAGTCTTCACACAGATCTTTAAAGAGGAGTGTGTGCTGTACCAGCAGGTCTTCTGCTTTGTCCATCTGAGCATTCAGGAGTTTCTGGCTGCTGTCTACATGCTCCACTGTCACACAAACAGGGATAAGGAGGAGGATAAGGAGGTTCTGGAGACATTCATGGGTGGTGAAGAAGAAGAAGAAAGTACATCTAAAGACAGTGAACAATCCCTGGATGTCTTCCTGAGGAGAGCCATGGTCAAATCCCTTAAGAGTGAAAATGGCCACCTGGACCTCTTTGTCCGCTTCCTTCATGGTCTCTCACTGGAGTCTAGCCAGAAACTGTTACCAGGCCTGCTGGGTCAGACAGAGAGCAGACCAGAAAGCATCCAGAGAGACATCATCAGCAACCTGAAGAAGATGCACACTGATAACAATAAATTGGAAACCTTCATTACCTCTCCAGACAGAAGCATCAACATCTTCCACTGTTTGATGGAGATGAATGACCAGTCAGTACATCAGGAGATCCAACAGTTCCTGAAGTCAGAGAACAGATCAGATAAACTCTCTGAGATCCACTGCTCAGCTCTGGCCTACATACTGCAGATGTCAGAGGAGGTTCTGGATGTGTTGGACCTGGAGGCCTACAACACATCATCGATTGGACGACAGAGGCTGATCCCAGCTGTGAGGAACTGCAGGAAGGCTCGGTTAGTCCTGATGTGAATACCAACAGTATAGAACAGTGTAGAGTGACCTTAATATAGCTGACACAATCAGAATTACTATAAAGTTATAGTTCCTCAAACATACACAACTGTTGTTCTACATAGCAGTAGCACACAGTAATCACATTACTTTTCCTCTAACAGAGTAAAGTCATTACTGTTGCAGGTTCAGTTTCACATTCCAATTAGTAATCTAACAGATAGGTTGTGAGTTTGATTCTTTAAGTCTATCAACTCTTTATTGGTGTAATTTCTATGAAAGATCCCCCTTGTATTATTCTGCCTTCAGCTCATATCAATTTAGTGTTTTAGGCTCAAAACTTAAAACGCGACCAAATCTGTGGTGAAGCCTGACTGACTGTGGAGGTCAGGCTGAAAATCTCTGTCATTTTTCATTCTACTTTTAATCACTTTTTACAGAAAGGCTTCCATGAATTTGCATTTATGAATTGTTTTATGTGTGGTTTTTACTGATACATTAACCACTTTTGGGAAATTTCAAATAATATGATACTGTATAAATAATAATAATATATACTATAATCCAAGTAGTGTCTGTCTGTCTGTCTGTCTGTCTGTCACTCTCTCTCCTTCACATATCTCGAGAACCGTTGTTCTGATCGACTTTAAACCTGGGGAGTGTGCTTAGGGGGACCTGACCGAGTGCAGTCTGAGATTCTTTTTTTATAAATGTGCCCACAGGGGGAGCTACAGCGATATTTACATTTTCAGTGTGACATCATCAGTGATGTCAAGGGGGAGGGGAATGGGCAATATGTAATGGGTACTGCACCAATCGGGGGGGAGAGCATGATGTATGAATGGGGCAAGGGGAATGGGTAGATGTACCCATGGGGGGGCGGGTGAATGGGAAGATAGGGAGTGAGAGAACGGGCATGGGTAGTGCACTAGTAACAACAACAAACATACATCATTATTATTGTCCTAGTCATTATCATTATTATTATTATTGTTGTTAATAATTTTATTATTATTATCATTATTATGATTGGTGGTGGTGGTAGTAATACTACTAGTCGGAGTATAAGAGTAGTATGCTGTATAGGTTTTGAATGGTATGCTATAGTCTCAGCTCTGCTTTGATAATCTCTCATTTTACATTAAATCTGTAAACACTGTGTGAACTCTGAGAGACCTGAGCTCTGAAGTCCAACTCCTTCTTTATTATTTATTCAGATTGAGGTTCTGCGAGTTGAGAGACGCTCACTGTGAAGTTCTGGCCTCATCTCTGAAGTCCGACCCCTCCCATCTGACAGAGCTGGACCTGAGTGACAGCTACCTGCGTTATGCAAGTGTGAAGCTGCTCTCTACTGGACTGGAGAGTCCAAACTGCAGATTGGAGACTCTCAGGTCAGACATATAATGTGCTGATCTGAAGATTATATGAATATTGTAATTTGAGGATGTCTCTATCGTGTCTTTCCATCTGAAATCAGACAGTATAGGGATGGGTATCGTTTCGATTTTATCGATACCTTTCAAGATACCTTTCGATACTTCTGTACTGCTTATCGATACAGATACTACTCTGCATAATTTGGTGCAAAAAATAAAGACATGACATGAAGAGATGTGAAAAGATTCAACAGTAATTTTGTTATTAGTTATTACAAGTTAAATTCCTGAGAAGGCCTATTTCACCTCTGTGATTGTGAATATGATGATTTATTAAACCTAGGCCACCTATGTAGTGTCACTCTTAAGGGGGAATCATACTTGCACGTAGAATTCATTGCGCACGTCACTGACTGTAAACTGGACACTAACAAAGTTGCCTGCAATACATCTCTTTACTGGGGCATATTTTCATTTACAAAACGTTTTCTTCATCAAGTCTGGATAAATCACACCCATTTTCAAAGGATTATGGGACAAACCAGCACAATTACGTTATGTGGAGTTTGTGGACCAACTTTATCTGAACGGATGGCTCTGGATGTAACTAATTTGCTGCAAGCTAACATGTTACAGGTAAAGTGAACTGTGTAGTCGCTCGCTTTATCAGATTATTGTATTTATATTGTTGTGTGAATCAGCAACGCGATGCCTCCCATCATAAAACTAGTTTTCTTCCAAATATACTACTGATCTTTGAAACCTGCCGCAAGTGTAGTCACAGCACAGGAGTGTAAACACGCAACATCAAATGCCTGGTGCCACTTCCTCATTGTTAGGGAATGGTAAAAAAAACAAAAAAACAATAGCAGCACCGAACGTCCAGGACCTTATTAATTCCTGGTACTGACCAATCAGCAACCGGTACCAAATAATATCGGTGCTTGGTACCATCCCTATCAGACAGTGCAACATTTTATCTTCCTGAGTAAATTCCTTCGTGGTAAAATGAATTGTTCTATCATAACTCCAATTCAAATACATATTCTGATGTAAAATGCACTTGGGACACCAGAGGTGTTGCTCAATGTAGGTGTTTCCAGACTTAAAGGGGTGTGATGTGAACTCTGGTAGAACCTTGGCTTGTATAAGATGAATCAGCGTGACGTCACTTGCTACCCAGAAATGCGGAACCCCGCGGCAGTTATTCGTATGAGTTGAGCCAAACAAACGTTAATACCTCAAAAACTATACATCACCATCACTTATATTTTGACATTCTGAGTGAGAGCAGAATTGGCTCAAGAGTTTGATGTATAATATATGCATATCGTGTTAAAGTTGTGTGAACTGTCGCAGTTTTTAAAATGTAAACAGAGTCAGACACTCAAGCCTCTCAAAGCTCACGCTCCATAGGTTTCCATTGCTGTTGCCACCCAGTGACGTGGTTTGTTTACCAAAATGCTGCCCGGTTGATCCCTCATAGCTTTCTGGAATTGATAAAACCCCAAATTCTGTGATTCACTCTCATCTGTTGCTCCAGTAGAGACAATTAGAGAGTTCAGGTTAAATTAAGGTCAAGTTCCCATTAAGTTACGGTGCAGTTAGGGGTAAGTTTCCCACCCAACTCAAATTCAACTTTTTATTACAATTATTTCCAGAGAAAATTGCCATATGAAAATATTGTCCCAATAAGAAGAAGTGCATTCTGGACCTAAGGTCACAAACGTCAAGGCACAAACTGCAGATGTATTCATCTGGTTGGTTATAGAATGTGTATAGAATGGAAAGACTACAGTCTAGTAAGCCAGTAAGCCCTCCGCAATATTTCATGTAATGTTTTTGCTTTATTCTTTCTTCAGATTGAGTGGCTGCAGCTTATCAGAGACTGGCTGTAAAGACCTGGCCTCAGCTCTGGAGTCCAAACCCTCCCTTCTGAGAGAGCTGGACTTGAGTTGCAATGACCTGCATCACTCAGGTCTGAATCTGTTCTCGGCTGTACTGGGAAGTCCAGACTGCAGACTGGAAACTCTCAGGTAAAATCAGTTTGCACTTTGCAGTTTTTCTCAGTTGATTCAACACATTTCTCGTCTCTCAAAACAGGATTCCTGAATCTGCAAAGGTCGCCCTGCAGGTTTTACATAAGGATTTGGATTTTATTGATCCAGCTTCATATACACAGCAGTGAAGCTCAGTGACTGAGAGAAGATCATCCATGCTCTGATATCTTGTCATTGTTACTGCACCTCTCTCTGTTCCTCTCCAGCTGCTTCAGAATAGAGCAGCTGGATTTTAACCAGTAGGAAGGTGACCTCTTCATCTCCCCAGTTTTAACATAATGTCGTCTGGTTCCCAGTTCATATTCATATTAAAATGCTGCTGAACACATTTAAAGCAGGCTAGTTTTGGTCCTGAATTTCACTGTGGAGCTCTTAGTTCCCTGTGAGCTGAGATTTCCAGGTCGTGAGTTTCCTCCAGACTCAATACTGAAGGTGGTTTCACTTTAGTGCTCAGGGCTTCCAGACTGTGGAAAGCCATGCCGAGGTACTTAGGTACAGTAGGCTCCAGATTCACTATCATCTTTAAAACTCCTTGGAAAATAAACTTTGATTGACTTGCTTTTGTCTCATTTTGTGTCACATGTTTTGTCTCTCCTCACTTCTTCATCTTGTTTGTATTTTATATGATTTACATCCATTTGCTTTTAAAGTGTTTCATAATTTATCCACTTTTTTTGTTTGTTTTTATAGCTCAATGTGCAGCATAACAAAGCATGTGCAATTTGGAGCATTTATTTATCCAATCAGCTTACAGCACCATGTGTGAATACATGGTTAGCATGTGCGACCCAGTGGGAATCAAACCAGTTTCCCTGTCAGTGTTTGTGCTCCAGTCTGCTTAGTATACAGCACCATGCAAACACACTGGACCTGCTTTAGACCAGGCCTCACCAATAAAGTCTGTCAGTAGAAATAATACAATAATGACATTAATGGTCAGTTAGCCTCATCAATAAAGTCTTGTCAGTACAAATAATACAATAATGACATTAACTATAAGGGTCAGTTAGCCTTATCAATAAAGTCTTTTCAGTACAAATAATACAATAATGACACAATATAAGAGAATAACATGTCTTCTTGTCCTTCAGGCTGAGTGTCTGTCAGCTGTCAGAGAGAAGCTGTGAAGCTCTGACCTCAGTTCTCAGCTCACATGCCTCTAGTCTGAGAGAGCTGGACCTGAGCAACAATGATTTCCAGGATACCGGACTGATGCTGCTCTCAGCTGGACTGGGGAGTCCACACTGTAAACTGGAGACTCTTAGGTCAGGATCATTGTTACTGTTCAACAGACCATTTAAATTATGTTCTACATGGGCGTCGGTAGTGTAGCGGTAGATTCCCTGCCAACACGAGGGTTGCATCCACGTGTTACCTCCGGCTTGGTCGGGCGTCCATACAGGCACGATTGGCTGTGCCTGAGGGTGGGAAGCTGGATTGGGGGTATGTATCCTGGTCGCTGCACTCGCGCCTCCTCTGGTCGGTCGGGACGCCTGTTCGGGGGGAAGGAAACTGGTGGGAATAACGTGATCCTCCCACGTGCTACGTCCTGCCGGTGAAACTCCCTTGTCAGGTGAAAAGAAGTGGCTGGCAAATGTGCATGTGTGTCAGAGGAAGCATGGCGCTAGCCTTGGCTCTCCCCAGATTGGAAGAGGGTGGAGCAGTGACCGGGGCAGCCACTAGAGCAGCAGGGGGAATTGGCCAAGTACATTTGGGGAGAAAAATGGGGGGGGAGGGGGGTCAGAAAAAAAATCTGCTCTGCACATGTATGTCAAAGAAAATATGTGAACCCTCATTTTCCTGCTGAAGTGATTTTTGAAACCAGCTGAGAAACCATCTTTCAGCTCTACTCTCTCTCTGCTGAGAGAATATTTCATTATTTCTCTCCACACTGCCTCTGTTGGTGAAACCTGAAGCAAAGGACTTGTCACAATATGTTAAATTGAGTGCAGAACTGAAATGAAAACGCAAATATTGGAGACAGTTTTTTTTGTATTATAAGTGATTTCAAAGCAGTTTATTAATGAGAACATCCAACATGTAGCTGGTTTTAATCAAAGAGTTTCCACTGAGAGCTACGTATGATCTGTTTTTAGAGGGTTAGATTCAAAATAAATAAATGATAAACTATTAGTGTTGAGTGATGACGCTGAAAATGTTACAATACAAATGTTCATATCAGGCAGTGTTGACTTTCATAACTATGCAAAATCACTATTTCTCTAAGTTTAATTTTCCTCCTGAATAAAAGTTGAATAGAAGATCTGTCAAATTTAATTTAAAACACGTTTTTACTGACAGAATACTCGACTTAGAGTTTGAATGAGGAGAAAACAACCTGAAAAGTCACATTGAACACGTTCAACAACAGATCCTCCTGGAAGACAATACAGCAGCAACTGGTCAGCAGTTACATTACATTTCTTTTTGTGGTTCATACTCAAATTAATATTTACAGTGGCAGCGAGCTTCAGTTGGTGCTCTCAGCCGAAGGCCTTTCAGCTGCCAGCTGGCTGCCATGCAAAGAATTGGACTTTGTTACACCATAATGGACATTAAAGAAACTAATCACCTATATTGTTTATTAAGAGGTTGAATGGGTTTAAGTAATTATGTTACTAGCACTTGTGCACTTGAAAAAGTGCACAATTATTGTTATAAGCAAATTTGTACATTAGATCCGAGGAAATGGCGGCCATCTTGGATTTAAGGTCAAATCTGACTTCCCCCCACATCTGAAAATAAACCTTATGGTATTCACTCACTATCTGATTTGTGAAACTTTTATCCCATTTGTGAAAAGCAAAATAATAGGTGGTTTCACTGAGATTTCATAGTTTTTCCCCATCTAGACCACATAAAACCAGGTCCAGTTCAAAATACATTACACTTAGACCTTTCAAATCTGGGCTAGATTACCAAGGGGACCTGGCCGACACCGTCACCAAGAAACACTTTGAGATTTGGGAAACTTTTATCCTATCTGTGAAAATGGAAAATGGAAGATTTCATTGTTTTTGCCCATCTAGACAGCATAAAACCAGGTCTAGTTCAAAGGCCTTTCAAATCTGGACTAGATTACCAAGGGCACCCTACACTCTCACCAAGAAATACTTTCAGATTTGTGAAAGTTTTATCATGGTATGAGCACACTTGAACATTAGACTAGGGAGGAATGATGGCCATCTTGTATTTGAGGTCAAATCTGACTTCCTTCCACATCTGACAATAAACCTTATGGTATTGACTCTATACGTGAGAAATGTCATGCTTTTTAGACAAGGAGTGCACAAGTGTTATAAGCACATTTGTACATTAGACCCGGGGGAATGGCAGCCATCTTGAATTTGAGGTCAAATCTGACTTCCCTCCACATCTGACAATAAACCTTATGCTATTTACTCACTATGTGAGAAATTTCATGTTCCTTTCAAAAAGTCCACAATTCCTGTATTTTTGGGAGCTTATCCGCTCGCTCTACTATTTGAAACTCTGGCAGGGAATGAGTTAACACCAGCAAGACAATCAGCTTTCTCTGTTAAAGGAGCAAAACTATGGAACAGTCGAGTCTACCTACTGAGCTGAAAACACAACACAATTTTAATGTTTTTAACAGGGGTATTAAGTCATGGTTAAAAGAGAAACAACTGTGTTCTCACACTTAATACCCTTGTAGATCTCTGGTGGTACTCTGTGTATTATGTCTGTATTGTGTGTACATTAGGGCTGGGCGATATCTCGAATATACTCAATGTATCGCGGCTTGTGCCACGTGAGATGTAGAAATGACTATATCGCGAACATTTGAGTATAATTGTCACGCATTGTTTATAATTTAAGCCGCTGGCATGACTCGCTTCACGTTTCCTCTTGCCAGCTCTCCCTCTCAAGGGAGAGCTCTGTCACACTCAAGGGAGGGGGAATCACATGGATACGTCAAACGCGTCAAACCGCGTCACACACCCGTCCCCAGCAACCAAGGCGAAACATGGCCGCCTCCAGTGTGGCTGCTGACTGTTTCAAATGATAACAAAACAACCACTATTGCAATTTGCAATACATGTCCCGCAAGGTTTCTGAGATTAGGGGAAAGTCTGAGCTGGCGTTACGCTAAACCAAACGTGGGGAGGAGGCAGCGGATTTGTTTGGCGTTAACGTTAGCTGTTGTGATGGGGGCTAACGGGGCTAACGTTAGCTAGCTGGTTGTGGCTACCTAGTTCTAGTTGCAGGCAGCGCTCCACAAGCTTATTGTGACCAAAATCCCCGCATTTAAAGCACTTCATACTCCCAGAGCTGGCGTAAACCATAGAGAACCTCATGCATTACTCAAAATGAAACGTCCAGGGTTTGTGTCTCCAAAAGCAACTAACGCTAACGTTACATGCAAGGTAACGTGAAGCTAACGTAGTCTATAATCTAAACGTAATCTATAAGGAAAACGAATGCGCACATTTACATAAAAGTCAACATCATCACATAGTGTCTTTTCTTTAATCTAGAGGCATCATTTTTCAGTCAAAAGTGAGACGACACAGATATGATGGCGTATAGTGAGGCTTTCCATGCCTCACTATAGAACTGGCCCAATGCAAAATTCAGACAGCTTATATGTTGCCGTCATGCCAATAAGAGTCTAAATTGCCTTTTATGTTTTATCGGCAGACTAAGCAGCTAGGCTTTCGGTTCTATAAAAGCCATTATTTTTTGTATTGACTATTGAGTGATACACTTTACTAAAACAATCATATTATATCACAATAGTGATGTCAGATTTGCTTAGGTCAGAGCTATGGAATATTAAATCATCCATCTTTGCTCACTACATAATAATAATAATAATACATTTATTTTATAAGGCGCCTTTCACGGCACTCAAGGTCGCCGTACAACAAGTAAAAACAGTTACAAAAATACAATCAAAACAGTTAAATTACATGACAGAAAAAAAGCACAGAGCTTGCAGCAGAGCAACCAGCGGGAGATGTGTCTCAGACATACGCCTGCCTAAACAGGTGTGTTTTGAGGTTTGTTTTGAATGAATTGATGGCGTCGATGTTCCTGATGTCGGGGGGGGGAGGGAGTTCCAGAGGCGAGGGGCAGAGCGGCTGAATGCTCTTGCATTGGTGGACAGACGGGCACGGGGGACAGTGAGGTTGATGGAGGAGGCAGACCTGAGGGACCGGGTGGGAATGTTGAGGTGGAGGAGGTCGGACAGGTATGGGGGGGCGAGGTTGTGGATGGCCTTGAAAGTATGGAGGAGGATTTTATAGTCTATGCATAGTTTGATGGGGAGCCAGTGGAGTTGGTGTAGAACGGGGGTGATGTGACTGATGACAGGGGTTCTGGTGATTATACGGGCAGCAGCATTCTGGACGAGTTGAAGCTTATGGAGGAGTTTGTGGGGGAGGTCAAAGAGAAGGGAGTTGCAGTAATCCAAGCGGGAGGTGACGAGGGAGTGGACCAGGATTGCGGCGCTGTTGGGAGTAAGTGAAGGGCGGAGGCGCGGTTGATGTTGCGAAGGTGGAAGTAGGCGGACCGGATGGTGTTGTTGATGTGGGAATGGAATGATAGGGTGCTGTCGAGGACGACAGCACCACCTTCTTTTTTACCCCAGGTGTGCATAAAATACATGTTAAGAACTTATGGAAAAGTAATGGAAATCCATTGGTCAAAATGTGTATGAACCCTGAAGGGTTAAATTGAGCATTTATGAGAGATTTCAAAAATATCGAGATATATATCGTGTATCGCGATATAGCCGAAAAACATCACGATATTCTTTAGAGGCCATATCGCCCAGCCCTAGTGTACATTGTGTGTACTGTATTGTATGTACATCCTTGAATATTTGTATGTATAGCTTTCCTCATGTGGTTTTATATTTGATTATGTTTCTTTTCGGGTATGTCCTCTGGGGTGTATTTTAGTGACTTTCTGTATAGTGACTTTCTAGTCAATACATTTGTATGTATAGCTTTACTCTTGTGGTTTTTTATATTTGATTTTGCTTCTTTTTGGGTATGTCCTCTTGGGTTGTGTTTTGGTGTAGGAGTCGCCTGTGGACAGGTGTTGAAAATTAGCGTTCCGCTATGAACACTTAACACTGTGTATCTGTGCATACATGTATGTTACATCTCCAATGCTCTGTGATGTCCATATCAAATAAACTTAACCTAACCTAACCTATGTGTGTTTTCCTGTGTGTGTGTGTGTGTGTGTGTGTGTGTGTGTGTGCGTGTGCGTGTGTGTGTGTGTGTACGTACGTACGTACATGCGTGCGTGCAGGCTGTCAGGCTGTCTGCTCACAGATGTTGGCTGTGCTTCTCTGGCCTCAGCTCTCAGCTCCAACCCCCCCCATCTGAGAGAGCTGGACCTGAGCTACAATCATCCAGGAGCCTCAGTGAAGCTGTTGTCTGCTGGACAGTGGAGACTCAGGTATGGAGAGGGACCATCTGCTAGAACAGGGATTCCCAACCAGGGGTACGTGTACCCCTAGGGGTACTTGAGCAGCTTGCAGGGGGTACTTGGAATGATTGGGGAATACAATTTACCTCCAAAATGATAAATAAATATATATATATTCCAAGTCATTTCATAAGCCCATTGTTAAAATGTGATGTGTGTGCCGCAACTAGTTCTGCTGGCAAGTGTCAACTGCTACTGTTCTGCTACTGATAATGCCAAAAAAACAACTAAAAAGCCCAAACACCGGCAGTTCAGTGAAACATATATTTTGTATAGATTTACTTGTATGTAATCATCAACACGCATGAGAGAGGGGGGTACTATTGTCATGGAAAAACAGTTCAAGGGGTACATAAGACAAAAAAGGTTGGGAACCACTGTGCTAGAAGACTGAGAGTCACACACATTTTTTGCAGCATTTGTAGGTTTTTTATCATTTTATACAGGCTGAGAATGGTAGATGTGTCTAAATAAGGGTAAATTGTAAAATGTATAAATTTCTCAACACACTGGTAAATGTGGATAAACAAGCAAGCCCTGCCTGGAGGTGTGAGTGACATGACTCGAGTGTGTCTTTAGTCTTTCGGAAAAGAATAAAGACACACCTTTTCATGCTCCATCTGGGCCCTTCTTGAACTAACTTCTTTCTCTCTCTAAAAAATCATGTGGAATAAATAATGGAATGGAATAATAAAAAAAAAAGTGGGAAAAAAAAATGAACTTAACTTTACCACTATTCCTTCAGATGTTGTAGTTGTCATAGACTGTGTTGCATAGTTGATTGCTCTATTGCTGACAAAAATGTGTTATTGTAAGTTGCTTTGGATAAAAGTGTCTGCCAAATGACGTAATGTAATGTAAATGTAATGAGTCGAACCACCATCCAAGCTGGACTAGCTAGCACCAGGCAGGGCTGAGCTGAGTAGGTCCAGCTGGACTAGCTGCACCAGGCAGAGCTGAGTGGAGCAAAATAGAAATTAGAAAAATGAAGAGAAATTAAAATCAAGCTGTCAAGCTGAACACAATGTCAGCAGCCGACAGCCAACAGCTGCTGGCCAGCATGGAGAAATAAGGCCAGTTTCCACAGGGTTTTCCACAGGGAGAGCTGCCGGACATAGTATATCAGAATCGGATCGGATGTGGATCGGTGCATCCCTACCTTTAACATCTTCTGGTCAAGGGCTGGTCAGAGTCAGCTGTTTGGCGTTCACTCAACATGAACATCTTATCATTTAATCAAACCGTGCCTCTGACCAGACAACAGAGAATGAGCTCCTCGTCTGCATGTGATACATGATTCAGATGTAACGTCACATGATTTAGCACATTATACAACAACAATAACACAATTGGATCTCTTTAGGCAATCTCTGTTTATTCTGACAAAAGCAAGCAAATAATAACAATATCCTCTGGTCAAGCATGAAAATCTAACATTGCACTGACAGATTACCTTCAAATTCACCAGCCATTAACGTTAAATAGTAAATCATTATATTGTGTAGCAGCGTTTTGGCTGATATGTTATTGCAATGATCCCGGGTTAATGACTAAACTCGTTAACGTATCAAACTTGAAGCTAAGTCAAAGTACTAGAAAATTCATTGACATAGCCCTTGCTGTCTCTAGAAAGTGCATTGCCCTAACCTGGAAATCAGACTCCCCTCTCTCTATATTAAAATGGATAACAGAGATGACTAACTGTATTTCTTTAGAGAAAATTATGTATGTTCTGAAAAACAGACTTGATGTATTTCTAAGTATTTGGCAACCTTTTATTGAGTACATGAAAATACTAACTCTACCAACTGTGAACTTGCTATGACTTCTGAACACCTTAAAAAAAAAAAAAAAACTTGGTTGAGATATCTCACCGTACTTCATGAAACATTATTATTATTATTTTTATTTTCCTTTTCTTTCTAGTAATTTCTGTTACTGCTTTTTCTTTTTTGTCTTTAATGGGAATGAGTTGCATTATGTGTTGTTGTTTTTTGTCTACATGAAAACTTTAAAATAAAATATATGAAAAAAAAAAGACTAAACTCATCAGCTATATGTAGTTAACTTTAGACGTCTCAGAAGAGCATACAAGTAACACCTAATGAGCCACATGCAGATTAACGTTACGACACTTTAAACATAATATATGACAGCATTGTGCCTGTTGGGTCTCCATAACGTGTTAGCCTCCATGGTGCTCGCCGCTCGGTCGGTGTCATCAGATCAGTCCAGTCCCTTGAAGAAATGCACAGCAATACCGTGTTATTCATCACTGTTAACGTTACACATTTACAGTTGCAGTTATCTAACGGAGCCACCTAAGGCCACCTTAGCAGTGCCCTGCTACCAACCTGCTAATGTAACCT
Source organism: Poromitra crassiceps (assembly GCF_964638095.1). Classification (NCBI taxonomy): domain Eukaryota; kingdom Metazoa; phylum Chordata; class Actinopteri; order Beryciformes; family Melamphaidae; genus Poromitra; species Poromitra crassiceps. The sequence goes on from NC_139645.1 coordinate 35,941,777, forward strand.
GCCTTATGCAAAGGATGTGTCATTGGCTCATTTTAACACACATTTCAGGAAAATCACTCTTCATGATGTCAACAAAACAATGGCCTTTGTGTCCTGGCATGTGGTCTTGTGCTCTAACAAAATGTGCGACACAGAAGGTGCCCCCCCCCCCTCCCCCCCCAGATTTTCATAATGCTGGCGCTGTCAAATAAATTTACACCTGGTTATCCACCTCAAATAGTGACAGAAGTGAATTTAATGATGAAATAGTGTGTGAAAAATGTAAAAAATATACCGTGTTGGACAATGACTTCAGTCTCCACCTGAAGAGTCACAATGCATTATGGGGGAGATGAGTATATTGAGTAAGCCCCCGGTCTGTACTCAGAAATTTGTGAATATCTCGCCTACACAAAATTAATATACTGTACAGTGTGAACACACTACCTCTTCAATTTGAGTATCAAAAGTACGCTGAGTAGAGCTATCCGAACAGGCCCATTGACTCTGATTCATAAAGTTGAAGCTGAGGAATATTGTTTGATGTTGAATGGAGGATATGAATCACAGCGTCTGGAAAATCACTGTTATGGAAGTTTATGAAGGTTATTTGTTCATGATCAAAGAGATGATGCTGTCTGACTTTATTTACCCCCCTCCCCCACAGTGTGGACCATGATGCAGTGCGGTGGTTGAAACCAGGCCTGAGGAAGTGTAAGTGTGTATTTAGTTTGATTCAGTTTCTATTGAAATAGAAAGCTCATGTGTGACATCATTCTGAAACAAGATGGCTGAAACAAAATGTGTTATGATGAAATTGAAGAAATAAACAGTCAGTCTATTAATACCATAAAACTTCAATTAAAAGCCAAGTCCCATATAGACATCAATCCCTTTTACTGGCCGGATGTCGCTACACGTTTTGAAAAATAAATGCCCGCCTCAGTATTTATTTATTTAACTTGCATTCAAACATCAGTCCCAGGTCAGATCACCACAGAGAGAAAAAAGTCCTGAAATTCAAGCGGTATTTTTCTTTTTGATGAACAAAAGTCAGAAGCAGCAGTGAGACATTTCTCCATTGATTCCAATAGAGAGAGAGAGAATGGTGACAAAATAAAGGTGATCTATGCAGTTTGGCTTTCAGCAATTTACTGTTGTTAAGATTATTTAAGATGATGATCAGCATCATGTTAGTTGATAGTTGATTCACTTCACATTAAAACATGGTCAAAAGCAGCAAATAGGCTACGTTCCACACTTTGATTGAGCACATTGGCTTCATTCATCAAAATCCATTACGAGCTCACAGCAGCGTTTGACTGCGTTCCACTTGACTCACTTTCTTATTGTAGATTCTCCCATTCGTCTCCTCTGTCTCTCCTGCGCTCTTTTTAAAGGAAATCAAGGAAATCCACTTCCTTCCTCTTCAATCCATTCAGTCTTTCAGCTTATAGGTGACTTGACTAAACCTCAACATATAGACAGTTTTCACAGAACTGTGTTGCTGCCAGCTATTGTATTAGCAAACACTGCAACAGGAAGTATAGGGGCAATTTAGAATGTTTATGTTGTCTGTGTGGGTCAGGCTTTTTAAAGGCCGGCACCAAACCAAACCGTGAAGAGAGCCAGCTCGCCTGTTAAAATATGTGACAATGGAGCCCCCAACCCAACCTGGCAGCCTGCAAACTACAATCTAATTTAACTCTCGATTATAGGGAGGAGACTGGAGATGATGGAGGCATTTTAATAATGCTAGCAATTCTAAGAGACTCTAGAGACGATGCGCCATGGGCGTAACATGTTGTGGGATTTGATTATGTCACGGTTTGTGTTACAAATCGCTGATGATGTCACGATTTGCTAACACCGCCCGCCTTAGACAATTTTAATGACTCTGGAGACAATGTGCCATGGGCTCAACATGTTCTGGGATTTATGATGTCACAATATGGGTCACAAATCAGTGATGATGTCACTGAGTAGCTCACACGCTCAATTTCTAGGGTGGAGACTCTGGAGACGATGCGCCATTCGGACGAGGCCTCAAATGTTACGGTCGCAAATGGATGTATATATTTTCATGAAGTAATTTTGGCATCGTTTGTTGTCTAGGGGTGAAACATACATCTTCCATGCTAACCATATAGCACACATAAATGGTATATCAGTTTACCTCGACCCTCATAGCTGTTGACCAACCCTCTCTCTCGGTCAGGCTCACTTGGCCCGGCGCCCAGGCATCGTTGTATTGGTCTGGAAAGCAACGTGAACAGGCAAATCCGTAGATTCCAAAACAAATGTCATATACTAATTTGAATTAAATTGCACAATGGATACTGTAATCTCCATGCGTAATGTGATGCGATCTCCACACCATCACATCATACATCACATCAACACCATCACATACCAATAACACTGTGTTCTATAACTGTCACATCCTCGCTCTCTCTCTCTCTCTCACACACACACACACACAAACACACACACACACACACACACGCAAACAAACAAACACACACACACACACACACACACACACACAGACAGAGGGGCGCAGAGCAAATGAATGGGCGTTCCCAAGTCATCTGCTATTCTCCGTGATGCGCAGAATGTCACTTGCGCTCGCGCAGCAACAGTGATTCATGCAGGATTAACTAAGAGGATTAATTAATTAAATGATTCAAAGACGTGGTGAGCTTGGTGAGGCCGTTAACATCCACACAACCAATCAGTGTTGCTTCTTTCATTCCCTCCAATTCATTTGTGTAAATGCCAGGTTGTCCATATGCATCAGACATATCCAAAACACAGCGGTCATTATAGATACATCTACTAATCATTTGTAGGTTAATACAACAGGGCTTATTACATTGTAGCCTATATATTTATATCATCACTCTGTTTAGGCTAAAACATATGTTGTGCCTAATCTAATGTCCACATTCTAACTGCACGCTTACTGTAATTAGAGGTTTCCTTCATCATAGGCTCCGCTATAACATACACATGTAAACAATGTGTGTTTCTTTAAGGGATGTGTGAGAATTTAATTCTAGCCTATTTCAGTATATCTAAATGGTCCACGTGTGGGGATCATCTTAATAGGCTATATCATGGATGCAGGGAAAGAGGTTACTTACTGTAGGCTATCAGCCAACACAAGTCATCTACTGTTAATACACTACAGGGGCCAGTTGCACCAACTGGTCTTACACTGGTCTTAAGCTAAGTTGGTCGTAACTTTACGACCTAACAGCTACGCCGGTTGCACCAAGACGGCTTAAGCCTTCTTTTCAGCCAGTCTCTCTCCCTCAGTCTCTCCCCCCCTCTCTCTCTCCCCCTCTCTCTCTCCCTCAGTCTCTCTCCCTCAGTCTCTCTCTCCCTCAGTCTCTCTCTCCCTCAGTCTCTCTCTCCCTCAGTTGCTCTCGTCTCCCTCTCTCTCTCCCTCTCTCTCCCTCAGTCTCTCCCCCCCTCTCTCTCTCCCCCTCTCTCTCTCTCTCCCTCTCTCTCCCTCAGTCTCTCTCTCTCCCTCAGTCTCTCCCGCTCTCTCTCCCTCAGTCTCTCCCCCCCTCTCTCTCTCCCCCTCTCTCTCTCCCTCAGTCTCTCTCCCTCAGTCTCTCTCTCCCTCAGTCTCTCTCTCCCTCAGTTGCTCTCGTCTCCCTCTCTCTCTCCCTCTCTCTCCCTCAGTCTCTCCCCCCCTCTCTCTCTCCCCCTCTCTCTCTCTCTCCCTCTCTCTCCCTCAGTCTCTCTCCCTCAGTCTCTCCCGCTCTCTCTCCCTCAGTCTCTCTCCCCCTCTCTCTCCCTCAGTATCTCTCCCGCTCTCTCTCCCTCAGTCTCTCACGCCTCTCTCTCTCCTCTCTCTCCCTCTCCATCTCCCTCTCTCTCTCCCTCAGTCTCTCCCACCTCTCTCTCTCCTCTCTCTCTCCCTCAGTCTCTCTCTCTCCCTCAGTCTCTCCCGATCTCTCTCCCTCAGTCTCTCCCGATCTCTCTCCCTCAGTATCTCTCCCGATCTCTCTCCCTCAGTATCTCTCCCGCTCTCTCTCCCTCAGTCTCTCCCCCTCTCTCTCCCTCAGTATCTCTCCCGCTCTCTCTCCCTCAGTCTCTCACGCCTCTCTCTCTCCTCTCTCTCCCTCTCCATCTCCCTCTCTCTCTCCCTCAGTCTCTCCCACCTCTCTCTCTCTCTCTCTCTCTCTCTCTCGCTATTTCTTGCAGCTTTCACAGTAACATTTATGGGATAATGAACTTAAACAAAACTATTACCACTGCAGGAATATTTAGTTTTTAAGGTATAATCCATCAAGTGTGATATTGTCAGCAAGTCAAGTCACTGCAGCTCTATGCACAGTAGCAGGCAGC
>NC_139645.1:35951117-36083617 GCF_964638095.1 Poromitra crassiceps
TTACTTCTAGGTAGGGCTGCACGATTATGGCAAAAATCATAATCACGATTATTTTGATTGATATTGAGATCACGATTATTTAACACGATTACTCATTGACATTGAGAACATCATTCATTTATTGAACATTTACACTGCCTTTTTATTTAACATTGGATGTCTTTGGATTTTAGATATAATTGAAAATAAATAAGTGAAAATAAATAATAAAAGTGCAAAGATTTAGAAATAAAATAAAAACTAAAATAAATATACAGTATAGGCCTACTATGTTGCAGTGAACTGCCACAACCAACTGCAACTATTAATCTACATTCAATATGTTGGTAAACATCTGAACTAGTAGTCCTTAAACCTCAAAACTAACCAAATGAGAACACTAGTAACGTTCGTTTACATTACATTAAATTACTCATTTGGCAGATGCTTTTATCCAAAGCGACTTACGTCGTTTAGGTTCATAATAGGCTATTGTTAATGTTTATCTGTGAGCTCGTTAGCTGTTGAATATGCGGTCGCATTGTAAAGAGTGTCCTGAATCGATGACTGTATGCGGTGGCAGTAACTAGATGGGGCTTTGTATTTTTGTTCGTTTAGCGTTTATTGCTTGGTCATAGACCACTTTGTGAGTGGATTTCAAGTGATAGGTTGTGTTGCGGGGTGCAGCCACGACCGCGCATATCTTGCACTGTTTGTTCCAAGTCTGTGGCTGTGATTGACAGGTGGGTCAAAACTCGCATCGCAATTCTGTGCTGTATATTCGCATCGCTCTTGATGTGTGGACCTTTAAACTCGGTGAAACCATAGTGTTTCCACCCCACATACGTTGTTTTACCTCTCCTCTCGACCAGCGGCTCTCTTTCTGTGACTTCTCTCATCTTATTCTTGTGCTACCACGGAAATAAGCGGGGAGGAGAAGTGCAGTGGCTCTCTGTTCACATGACAGTCATTCCCAACTCGAGCGGTGTGTGTGTGTGTTTTGGGCTTTGGGGGAGGGGCCGAGCACACCGCTGCAAAGGAAAGGGTGCGCTCGATTTACAACACAAGACAGAACGAGAGTGACAAGAGCCGCAAAATCGTTGTATGTCGATTATCTTGTTTTCATAATCGTGGACAGCCCAAATCGTAATCATGATTAAAATTCGATTAATCGCCCAGCCCTACTTCTAGGGCTCGCATTTACGCTTCAAAACTCATGAAAGTGGTCCTCATGTGTGAAGATTATCCCGCTGAACCTTGGTTCGCGTTTGATTAAACTTGCGTTGCCCAGAGACCTTATTTGAAGCATCGCGCCAAAAACCCATTCAAAAATCCCATAGACAGAAACAGTGTTGAACCAGGAAGTTCGGGACTTCCGCATTCAGCCTACAAAAATACGTCATCCCTGCGGCTCTCTATGCCTGCTAGAACTTATTTCACCAATACTAGTACAGTGAAATCTGCTTATAGTGATCACTGTTATAGTGATCAACCGCTTATAGTGATCAAAAAGCTCCTGAATCATTTCTATACACATGCTGTTTAAATAATTTGCTTACAGTGATGATTTTGGGCCTTGTCCCCACTGAGAACAATGTGATTTTTTTTTTAGTTACTGTAATTGTATTGTTTTTTTTACTTACAAACTGCCAAAAATGAGCCAGTGAGACACAGCAGCGATACTCATGTGCATGTCTGTCTGTATGTGGAGAGATGACTGCATGTCTGTCTGTGGAGAGATGGCAGCGTCTCTGTCTACGCAAGACAGCTGTGTTTGAAACAGCTGGAGGCCTAACTTACTATATGGATTTTTAAAGTCAACATTCCTTTACTTTATATGTACTGTATTCATGTAATTCATATACAAATGCCAATTAGATGGTGATCTGCATGAGAAATAAAGAAAAAGAAGAAATCCGTTATAATGATCATCTGTTTATAGTGATCAATTTGACCCGTCCCAAGCTGATCACTATAAGGTCACTTTCACATATAAGCTGGTGGACTCGGTGCGATTCGGGGGGGTGAAGTTGCAACATTGTTGTGATTTTCATTTGGTTTGGTTTTCTTTCACACAGCAATTTGTCACAAGCACAGCAAACTTTCTGAACAATATCACATGGTCCAAACAGTCACTCGTCTATTGGACAGAATAGAGAAGGGAAATCTCTCCTCTCCAGCAGGCTGGCCTGGCTGAGTGAGGGCTGACTGAACAACACAAGTGAATCCGCAAAACACGGACATGGAGCAACACCACCTGCGATATTGGGATTTCTGGTGCTACTATCAAATAATTATTTAACAAGAATGTGCCCAATATGAGCAGCAGATGAGGCAGCAAGCTGTTGAACATTTCATTCTACAGATGAGAGTAGCCTACGTACCGAAGGAGATAGGCAAACCGGGGCCAGCTGTTGATAAATGTGATGTTGTTATGACGACGTATGTCACGACGCAGCGCGCAGGTACTGTACACATGTGCACGCCGCAGTGTTTGTTTTGCTGCCTTCTCCCGTCTTCTACTCATGATGCACTGCATGAGTGCATCAGATGCACTGGCGCTCTTGTGTTTAGTCCGGGTTGCTTTCACACAACAAACGAACCGCGCCAGAGTTCACTTGGAAGCGAACCGAGACCCACGTTTTCAAGCGCGCCAGAGTTCGTTTGTTTGTTCCGCAACAGAGTTCGTTTGCGCTTTCACACCATCCCAAACAAACCGAACTATCCGAGGAAACGAACTCTGGCGCGGTTAAAGCGGACTAAACAGCTTATATGTGAAAGCGAACTAAGAGGAGTGCACTGCCTCATGGTGTTGTGTCACAAAGTGTGGTGAAATATTGACTCTTATTTCAGATGTGTATTCTTGTGTTTAAATATGCGCAAATGTTAATAGCGGTAATTATTACCAATTTACATATTTTAAACACCTCGTTATCAGACTTATCGAGTTAACGCAGTAATGAGTCCAGAGGTCACACTTCCTGTTCGTACGTGTAAAAGGCAATGGGTTTTTGTATGGGGATTTTGGTTAAACACATGAAATGAGGTCTGTGGTTAACAAAAGTTTATGACGCACCAAAGTTTGTGTTCAGTAAGATAATCTTCACAAACGAAAACCACTTTTATGGATTTGAAGTGTAATAACCAAAATCCCCATACAAAAATCCCATTGCCTTTTTCCCTACGAACCAGCATGCTGGTCATTTCTGGGTAAGCCTAGAAGAATACATCAACCCTGCGATACTCTATTCATTATTAATTCCTTTTTTGTTATTTTTTCTCTTGTACTGTTGCTTTTCTTTGCCTTATCTCTAGTTTGCTTGTTTCCTTTCTCTTGTTTTCATCATATTGTTTGCTTTGTACAGATTATTATTAATATTGGTTTTCTGAGGTAGAGACCCTGTATAAACCCATCTTGTGTTTCCTGTCTCTACCCGCACATTGTTTTTGCTGTATTCAATTTGTCTGTTTCTGTATATGAGCAAATAAATAAATAAAATAAAAACACTTCTGCCATCAAGGCTACATTACTAGTTAAATGTCCTTTGCTTTCATTGTTTATATTGTTTTCCAGCAACCATGATAAGTCTTCACATCCATCAATGTGTGCTGAAACTCCCTGTCTTGACTCAACATTCACAATATAATCTTTGAATGTTCTAAACTGGACTCTGCCTGCTTTATTCTTCAAGTGAACCAGTGAGTGGGGAACAAATTAACCAGGTGGAAGAACTAGTTTTTAGCTGTCATTAGTGTATCAGCCTCAGGAGATGTTTGTGTGGTAGCTACACTGTCTCAGCCTCAGGAGATGCTTGTGTGGTAGCTACACTGCTGCTGCTGCTGCTGCTGCTGCTGCTGCTGCTGCTGCTTCTGTGTCTTGACCAGTGGGCATTTCAGCCTGCCTATTTTTGACGCCTATGCGGAAATTGCATTCTTTCAAATGGCCAGTGGGGGTTGCAGCTTGTGTAGCACTCCCGGGAACATCCATTCAACTATATGGGAAACGAGCCAACTTCTCTCTCGGTCTAGGTCATAAATAAACACTTTCCAAATTAGTGTATGGTCTGAAAAAACAATTTCAAGTCTTTTTCATGCTCTAACGCGCTCTGTTTTCCAAATGATAGCCCCATTTTGAGGAAAATTGACGACAAATATCGGATAATAAGAACAGTAATACTTCCGACCGGTAGAGGCAGCAATGTGCCGCAAGGCATCAGGTAGCAAGTAATAGTTGAGCAAATTATCAGAAAATAGCGTTACTTTATGATATTTTAATAATGTTAGTAGACACACGTAACTATATAGATACCATACATCTAACGTCCATAACATGGCGGACCATTTAACGTTATTTATACCGTTAGATAAAGCCTTAAGCCTTCTCTGTATTCAGACATTCAGACCATTGGATTCAGCACAGAAACCGGAGTACGTTATAAGGTTTTAAATAGAGTCACGTTATAAACAACTAACCAACGCTGGGGGTCCGTATGGAAACAGTGTTACTCGAAATGGTTAAAAGTTAAATCAATTTGGTCATTCAGTGCCGTTTTACTGCAATGTAAAGTAAGTAGCGTTAGCCGATACATTAGCCAAAGTAGCTGACTACTAGGGCTGCACGATATATCGTTTACACATCGACATTGCGATGTGCGCATGCGCGATAGTCACATCGCAGGACGTGCGATGTCAAAAGCAAATTAACTCGTCATGTTGCTTGATAAACTCTCACTTTAGGGGTAGCCTACTGAGTGAAATGCAGGCTCTCTCAAAGGAGAGAGACGCCCCGCTACTGTACTCACTCATTTAGTGCTTAGCTTCAACACAACAAACATGCACAGAGACCTAAATTGAATTATCTTTTGCTTATGTTGCGTTGCTGACAGTAGCCCGTCTGTAAACGATGTGGTTGCGGAGGCGGACTTGTCCACAGTTTGCAGCGCACTCGCATACAGCAGGCTGGCTGCTGTAACTCAACATGTCCGTGGAGTGGAGATATTTACTCTTGAAACACCAAAAAGCAAGACCGCAACTTGTGACACGAAGGCTAAAGTGATTACTGAAAAGTTGTCCGTGTTATCACTGTGGCTGTCTCTCCCCTTCAAGTCTCTGATGTTGCATCACATGATAGCAGTAACGTTACGGTAGAGTTAATCATACATAGCGACTTATTTACACAAAACATGTCAGTGAAAATAAAAAGAGAAGAGACATATCTGGGCAATTAAATGTATATTTATTACTTTCCACGAATGAATTGTTTGTCACCGGTCGGCTGCATGTGAATCCTCGTCTCTCTGTACTGCCAGCCTTGCGCTCAAAAACCGGAACTCCGCAGATGCGGAGTGTACCACTTGGTCGTTTCTGGAGGGGGTTTCCGGGGGGTCAGACCAAGTGTGTAAAGTGGCAGGGGTGTTTCATTGTTGATTTATTGAAACGTTAGAAGAACGAAAGAAGTTGAAAGCAGTGATTATAATCAATGAAATCTAATGTTTTTCTGCAAATAGCATAATTGGGAGGTAGATTCTGGCACTCAATATTAGGGTGGGCAATATATCAATTGTATCAATATTGTGATATGAGACTATTATGGTCTTAGATGTTGGATATGGTAATATGGTGATACAGCATACATGTTGACTTTCCCTGGTTTTAAAGGCTGCATTACACTAAGTGAAGTGTAGGCTAGTGACATTTTAAAGTAGAATGTCATAACTTACTCACTTTTTCATGTATGTAGCCTAAGTCATGGAAATCCATTGGTCAAAATGTGTATGCACCCTGATAGATGACGCTCTGAGGCCTACAGTATAGGCGACAGCCCAGTGGTTGAGAAACATTAAAATACCTAATTTCCCCTCCAAAATCAGATGGACTCCTCTACAAAATCATCCCAATCATTCTAGAAGTATTATTTTCTTTAAAATAGAGCTATTCTGGTAATCTGGTGAAAATCTGTATTTTTTCATATCGCAATATATATCGCAGGGGCAGGGAATATCGCAATGTCAGTTTTTTCCAATATCGTGCAGCCCTACTGACTACCCATAATGCATTACGGCGATAAGGGAGACAGAGCAAATTCGGAAACTCCCCCGGCAGCCGCTAGGGGCAGCCGCCCCCTCCCCTCGTACTTCCGTGTAGCATTCATTCATTCAACCAATCAAACGAAATCAAACAATATCTGGAAGTGAGCTTCATTTTGCTGTGTCAAAGTCAATGAGCTATGTTGGTCCATTATATATAGGTCAATGGTCTTGACTGACATTAGGTGAACGTTGCTCTCCTGACTGATGAGGCTGCTTTAACGTCTGCCAGGCCCCCATGCGCCACAGAGAACACACGGCGACATCATCTAGTTGGCTTGTCAATCAAATCTGATGCTCTAATACAAAATAACCCTAACCCAACGGGATTGTTGTTGATAAACTCACCGCGGTCAGTAAACTGCCATTGTTAAAGTTAAAGGTGTTAAAGTCAGTTTGAAGCGGGTCAGTCCCGTTTGTGGCTTTTTGCGCTATTAACTCTTGAAGCTACTACTGACTATTTACGAACGCACCCTTTGTAGATTTTCATTAATATTCATTTTCATTTTCTCTGGAAGTGGATCACCACTTATTTGTGCTGTTATGGTTATTAGCTTAGTCACTCACGTCTACACTAGCTTCACTGCTGCTACTTTTAGCTAAATCTCGCTTCACCCAAAATGTTATTCACATAAAAAGACTATATCCACAATGTTAATTATCTTAGAGGACTGCATCTTGAACTGGAGACATCAAATGGAATTCACGGTTTTGCTAACTACAGTAGGCTATGACCTGTGATAGTGGTGGTAAAAACAGCTCACTGCCATAACAGCTACATGACATGTAGCTAAGCAACACGATTGAGGGATGGCTAACATTATGCTAACTTTAGCTGCCTGGTAGCCAACAATGCAAACTATGCCTATAATAACTGACAGCATTTCATTTTCACACGTTTGAAAAGGGGGATTGATGCTCTACTACTAATGCTCTACTGCCATGAATTTTGTAAAACAAATATTAATAATCATATAATCATAATTGTCATAATGATTTTAGGGTTGTCCCGATACCACTTTACACCTATGGCTCACACAGCAGAGAAGCTTGGCTGTTAGTGTTCACTATAGTGTGTTTGTTAGCATCTCTGCCTGGAGCGCTTTGTGAGGAGAAATAAAAAGCTATCAGGTCAGTAATCAGCTGATGTCTGCACCGCATCACTCGCCCATTCACTGTCTGACTGCGTCTGACTAGCAGTTAGCCGCGTAGCCTGCAACAAGATAGAACACTTTCTGTTCAACTTACAGGTTAACATTAGTTGCTCTTCTAGCAGACAACACAGTGCTGTGGAACAAGCAAAGGCTTACCAGATCGTTGTAATACGTGCTACGTGTCCCGTAATCCATACTGCCTTAAAGTTTAACGTTTTAAAAGTGGAACGTAACGTTAATGTCTGTTAAATTAGCGACAATTTTTACAATTTCACTTCCGGTTTATGTGTTTTGCCTTCAAAATAAAAGCACAATAAAGTTCGTTTTTACAATAAACATTCAAGTAGTAGCCTAATCTAACTATATGAACATAATGAACATAAGAACATGAGGAACCTCTACCTCTAGTTTAATGTTTGAATGAAAATAGACCAGCAGAACAAATGAACAAATACAAAGGAGATGCACAGATGTGGTTCAAATGGTTGATTCATAGCATACTTTATTTAATGGGAAAACTTATTTCCTTATTTAAGCGGAAACTTTTGATTATAAGGCATCAAGAGAAGAGACAATCAAGTATAGGCAATAGCCATTATGCGAAATTTGTGTGGTCTTGTGAAAACTAGGTACTTCTGCAGATATATACTAAAGAAAATGACTAAAACCCATAATCTTGAAAAGTTATCTTTTAATTAACCATAAGGGATAAAGAAAACAACGTTGTCAACCCAATTAATACTCAGTATCGGTATTCGGTATCGACAAGTACCCAGATGCCAGTACTCGTACTCGGTCAGCAAAAAAGTGGTATCGGGACATCCCTATATATATATACCGTATATATATACTGTATATATATATATATATATATATATATATATATATACATATACACATATAAGGCTGTACATGCATGTGTACATACAGGCTGTATATACATATATAAGGCTGTGTGTGGCTGCTCTAACCTGCTAACATGGCCGCCGAAATGAAAACCAACAGGTTCCACCAAACACATGCTGCTGCTCACGCAGGATGTGTCCCGGGTGTTAATGTGTAGTTGGAGCAATTTAACTTCCCAAGACATTAACATCTGTGTGACTTCCATCACAGCCACACATCATCATTCAATCAGAATCCTACCTGAACAGGTGATTACATTCACCTGTGTCACTCACAGGCTTCATTCAGCTGCCTGCTGCTGCTCAACACAAACGCATGCGTGATTCAACAATAGACCATTCTCATGGGGGCCATTTTGTGTCAAAAAGGCAGGATAAACACAGGTGCAAGCAAAACACTAATGAGGGTTTCAAACTTCCATGATTGGAAGTTGGAGTTATTTCAGTGGGTGTGAGTACTTGCCTTGATAGACAACTCCTTCAGCCAATCAGTGTCGCCAAATCCAGTCCTTAAGCCAATCAGTTAAATCAAAATCCAAAATCCACTTGGAAGATCAGTAAAAATGTAGAAACTCCGCTGTTGCATACTCCTGTGTCCTGTTGTTGTGTCATTGTTGTTGAGTCTATTTCTACCATAACTGCACTTATTGCTGTCTAAACTTGACGAACGTTGATGTTACTGCTCGAGCCACAAAGCCTTGGGAGCAGCCATTACTGCTTTGCCGATGATTGGCCGGTTACCATGTCAACTACGAGACGGCTCCCTGATTGGTGCACTATGGAATTTCTGAAAACACCTGCAGCCCCGGTCCCGCAGAAAGAAAAAGAAAAAAGAAAAGTGAGTTGACGTGAGCGGATGGTTTACCAGGCTAGGAGTTCACTAGCTGTCGTAGACAAATGTCCAATGTGGGAATGAGACCATGAGCGTTTTGCTGGAGTTGTGGCGCGCTCCCGTCATCTCAATCCTTTGGTGTACATACAAAGACAAGTCTTGTTGATTCTCAGTTGATTTAATATGCTATTACATTGTTATCCATTTACATTTTCACACTCTTTTACAAAACAGAATGACACCAATAACATCATCATAATTGGTACAGTATGTAAATGTATCCCAACACGTCTGAGGAATGTGACTTTCCATGAGTCCCTGACGCGTTTTCAACAGTTTGTTGTTTACACAGTATTTACACATCTGAACTGAGCTAACGGGCACCTGGACCCGGCACAGGAACCACGTGTTTGTAGCCATCTTATGCCGCCTTCCAGTTGTTCTGGGAACTAGGAATTTACCAGCTCACTTCACGGGAACGCCCCCGTGAGTTACCTGAACTGGGTTTTCCTGCTCTGAACTCGGGGGAACCTCACCAGCCCTGACCTCAAAATCCAAAATGGCAGCTCCGTGCTTCAACAGTACTGAAAACGGTAGTAATAGTAGTTTATTAGTACTTCTGTCTTATTTGTCTAATTAAATCACTTGTACACACGGTACTGTCTACATTGTATCTATCTTGCTATCGTGTTTGTATGTGCAAAATACTGCGTAATGCATTGACCTGGCTAGAGCTAACCCTGGCTGCTTTTGCGACTGTTTTACTGGAACGCGGTCAACTTGGGTGTGACGTCATTCAACTGTGAAATTCCTAGTTCCCAGTACAACTGGAATGCACCATTAGTTTGGAGTGTGTGCGTCTCCTTTGTGGATTTAATGCAGGGGGAAATCCCAGCATGCACAGCACTGGGACAGGACAGAATGTGCAGTCCCTCCTCCAACCTGCTATTTTTGCTTCATGTTTAAAAGGGCACTGGCCCAAACCTACATGTGTTCAGTTCAACATACAACACAACCAGCCTACATGTGTTCAGTTCAACATACAACACAACCAGCCTACATGTGTTCAGTTCAACATACAACACAATCAGCCTACATGTGTTCAGTTCAACATACAACACAACCAGCCTACATGTGTTCAGGTCAACATACAACACAACCAGCCTACATGTGTTCAGGTCAACATACAACACAACCAGCCTACATGTGTTCAGTTCAACATACAACACAACCAGCCTACATGTGTTCAGGTCAACATACAACACAACCAGCCTACATGTGTTCAGGTCAACATACAACACAATCAGCCTACATGTGTTCAGGTCAACATACAACACAATCAGCCTACATGTGTTCAGGTCAACAGGTCAACATACAACACAACCAGCCTACATGTGTTCAGGTCAACATACAACACAACCAGCCTACATGTGTTCAGGTCAACATACAACACAACCAGCCTACATGTGTTCAGGTCAACATACGACACAACCAGCCTACATGTGTTCAGTTCAACATACAACACAACCAGCCTACATGTGTTCAGTTCAACATACAACACAACCAGCCTACATGTGTTCAGGTCAACATACAACACAACCAGCCTATGGACAAATGTTTAAAGGGATAGGCCAACGTTTTGAGAGATTCACCTATTTGCCATATTGTCCATACATAAACAAGATAACCAATGCCTTTACCATCACTCTGTGAGGCACAGCCATCCAGTTAGTTAGATTCGCAAATGCGCGCGTGTACAGCGCCTCATGGCAAACAAGGAAGTAACTTGAGTTACTCTTGCTTAGTTTGGCTAATCTGTTTAGTTCGGTGTGTGGATTTACTATCAAAATGACCGTTTCACGGAACTTTGGATTATTATTTCATCAAGTGGTGAGTACACGAGTCACAACATGTACATGTGAGTGTTTGTGGCGCTGTTGCAATGTGTATTTTGGGTGACTGAATGGGAGTATGCAGCTGTACCGGTCACCCCCGTTGTAGCGCTAGCTAAGTAGCAGCGATGGCTACCGCTCTTTGTAGGGCACGCAGATTGAAAATAAAACCATTGACAATATGATAATGGCCTAAAGTCCCAAAATGTTGGCGTATCCCCTTAAACCTGATATATAGGCTAACTGGGTTGGATTTAAACACACCTGAACACCAATTTATCCGCTGGATCATAGTAAGTCAATGGCACAAAAATAAGTTAGTGGTACCATATTAAAATAAGGGTGCAATGCATGCTTTTGCACCCTGTAAAACGTTGCGTTTGTGTGTGTGTGTGTGTGTGTGTGTGTGTGTAGGTGTGTGTGTGTGTGTGTGTGTGTGTGTGTGTGTGTGTGTGTGTGTGTGTGTGTATAATGCATACGTGCATGCATTGGCAGTGCACATTGTGGCAAAAATCTAATCTAAATCTACACTGACTCTGCGTCAGACTGTTGTAATCCATTCCATTTACTTTGTTAGCCTGTGAAATGTCCTTCCTTCTTTTTTTAATCAATAACCATAAAGATAACTTACTGCAGCTCAGCTACTCCAGATGAAGTACTCATACTTGTCCTGCAGTCACCCTCTCAGATGCTGTCTCCTACTGTGTCTCTAAGACCAGCAGGTGGTGCTGTTTCATAATTTCACAGCACCTGAGTCCACTGAGCTTCTTTCAGCCAGCAGCTTTCAACAGCTCAAGAGAATATAATATAATATAATATAATATAATATAATATAATATAATATAATATAATATAATATAATAGAAGAGAATATAGTATAATAATAGAATAGAACAGAATAGAATAGAATAGAATAGAATAGAATAGAATAGAATAGAATAGAATAGAATAGAATAGAATAGAAGTTAATCACTTTAACTTTCAGACTGTGGTTCAGCATGGCTCTGCCGTGCAGAGCTGTAAACACACAGACTGACTTCCTCCACTGCAGAAAGGCTCAGTGGCGTGTCTAGTGAGTGGCCTGGGGTGGCATGGGCCACCCCTAGAATCTGATTGGCCACCCCAGGTGCCACCCCATATGATTGGCTCTCTGCACAGTCAGTAAACCAAGCTTCCGTGTATAGGCGCAATCCAGTCTTAAACCTGAGAGGCAGTAATGAGCCATAGTAGTGTCTAGCCTGCCGAAAGCCCCAGAAGAAGATCTTGATTTGAGGATTTGGCGCAGCTGAGCAGCAAACAACTTAACGCTAAACCAATTTCGTGTGTGTGTGTGTGTGTGTGTGTGTGTGTGTGTGTGTGTGTGTGTGTGTGTGTGTGTGTGTGTGTGTGTGTGTGTGTGTGTGTGTGACGAAGTGAAGTGTCCTCTGTCTGATTCCTGGCGGCTACATGGACCAGGTGTGTTGATTCAGGAAGGTCTTTTTCTGGTACAAGGCATAAGTTATCAGAAGGTTAGTTTAGCCAATCTCTACTCTGCCTTCCCGGCGCGTCCCATGGAATGGTGAAGTAAAATAGAGTGAGACAATTTGTTACAGTATATCTGACATTTATTTCTGAGAATTAATTGACAACAGACATTGAATATAAAAAGCTCAATACAATACACAGATCTGGGTCAACTCCTCTCCTGGTATCAATCGGCCATCAGAGATTGACCCTTGACCATATCCACAGACCCTCTTAATAAGCAATTACAAAAGTGGGTGGTCCTCTGTCTTCTGACAATCATTTCCCGTCAGTCAACTTCTCCTTTCGTATTTTTCCAGTTGGGGAGGGCTGGTGTTCTCCGGAACTGGAAGCTTTCACTTCCAGATGTGACACTGCCTCTTCAATCAGGACCTGGTGACTTACACTTTCAGATGTGACACTGCTTCTCCACAAACATGCATGCTCCCACATTTCATGCAAAACTTTCATATCTTACTTTATTTTATTAACGCTTAATATGCAAACAAATGGCAGAGGTGCCAGAGTAAAACAATTATAAATGATAAGCTATATTACTGAGTTCCTGCTAAGAATAACACATTTCATCCCCTTTACCTTACATCCCTTATGCAGCATTACTATGGCACAAAGCAACATTTTGCGACTGGTCTTCATGCTCGAGTTAAGTGTTGATGGAAAACCCCAGGCTTTTGCTATAAGTTTCTGGTAAACCTCAACATGGCAAATGCCACCCAATTCCGGCCTTCTCGATAAAAACATGGACCGTACAGTCTATAAGCCAGCAAGTAGCCTTTTGTTAACATTTACTATAACCCTTACTTCTATCAGAGACACACATAATGTTAACATTTTACTTAATTTGTCAGTACAAAGGAAACATGTCAACATGTCTACCTTAACACGAGAATCATGTGATTTTGGTGACCTTAATTTTAGAGAATTGATCAGATACATTTCAGAGAATCTGGGGATTTTCGATGGAACACTGCAAGGAAAGAGGAAGTTTGACGACACAGACAGGAGGGTTTCAGATATACATTTGACTCAACTTTACTATAGAAACGGATGTTTTCGTCTGGAGATTGGAATAAACAGGGAACAGAAATCATAGTTTCATTTTTAGACAGCATACCCACCAGAGCCCCGTACACACACACACGCACGGACACACACAGACACACGCACGCACACACAGGGCCGGACAACATTATCCTACATATCAATACTGGGTATCATAACATTAGGATATGGCACAAGCGCCATATACCCTCCATGGTATATTTCCGCATCAGTGTTCTATATGCTATTTATTTATTGTGGCATGCATGAGTAGACTCTTTGATACACATGACATAGCTACTGTGCCAGTGGTTTAAAGAAAGACAACATACTGTACATTACCTGCCAACAAACACGGAGATTTTCACTTTGAAATTAAGCACCCTCGCTAAAAAAAATATCATGACATGTTACGGTAGACTTGAAACTTCACCCTGTCTTTAAAACTAAGCCTGCTACTAACAGGGTAAAGGGACAATACACCTGTGTGCTAGGCTACGTGATAATGTGGTGCAGCAGGTGTGTTTTCATCTCAGCTTGCTAGTTGCTAACATGAGCAAACCTGTCGTCAGTCATTGTTTGGATGTCAATGCTAATGCTAGCTAGGTAAATCTGTCTTGTGTAACTTTGTAGGCCTGATGTGAGCATGTCAAATGTATCCATGCATACACAAGGAAATCTATTGTGCAAGAGATATATAAAAGTGACATACAGTATGTATTCATGTGACTATTAGAGTATGAAAAGAAATCAGAACATTGAGGATTTATTCTCCATCAAAACAAAGAAATTAAAAACTGCACAGCAGGACAGAGCAGCCAGCAGCACTGCTACCAGTCAGTTACAGTCAGAGCTACAGGAGAGAGCAGCAACAAGCTCTCCTCCTTGTCAGTCAGATGAGTCAAGCCAGCAGCTTGACAGCAGGAGCCCCCAGCTGTATGTGTGCGTATGTATATACTGTATAATCCTAATAGTTCCAGATTTCTCTTTAGTAAGCTAAGCACTTATCTTGATATTGCCTTGATGTCAATGGAATTGTGGTTAATTGCCAGACATTGCAACTAAAGTTGAAACTTGTCAATTATGTGTGTAGAACTGGGAAGCTTTATATTACATTTGTATGGTGCTACTCTGTGTGATTGATGGGTCTATTTCTCTTAAATTATGCTTTAAACACAGGAACGTAAGACACTGTAATGTTACTAATTAAAGTAGATATATGTAGTCTAGTTGGGACGAACATGGTAAATTAACGCTATTCTGACGTGTGCCGTGTGCGTGCACAGTGCGAGCGAGTGCGTGTGTTTTTTTGGCTAAAAGTCAAAAAACCGTCAAATTTTCTTCGGCACCGCCCTTGCGGGTGGCGCCGTGGCCACCCCTTCGTAAGTCTGTGCCCCACTTGTGCCACCCTGGTAAAAAAAAGTCTGGACACGCCACTGGAAAGGCTGCAGCACATTCAGCAAGAAGGACACTTCCTTTTCCTCAAACACATTTTCTCTTTATTCAGATTTCTTTGGGGGGAACAAAGAACAAACATCAAAACAGAGAAAATATAATAGTGCCGCAGGAATGAGTCCAGAAGACCTGCATGTTAACACTTCAGGTTTCTACAGTATGTGTAAAAGTCAATGGGGTTTTTCTATGGGGATTTTGGTTAAATGTTTGAAATAAGGTCTGTGGTAACAACATTTTATGAACAGAGAACTTTGTGTTGTGCAACGATACTTTTCACAAATGAGGACCACTTTTATGATTTTAGAAGCGTAAATGCATTTTTCCCCTCAAGAAAATGCTTCAAAAGTCATACAAGTGGTTCTCATTTGTGAAGATGATATCTTGCTGAATACAAAGTTCGCTGTTTCGCAAACCTTTGTTAACCACAGACCTTATTTCATGCATTTAATCAAATTTCACAATACTTTTACACATAGGAACCAGGAAGTGCAGGGACTTCTGGGTAAGCCTATAAAGATCCGTCATCCCTGTGGTACTATGAGAAATAGAAAGTTTGAAGTCTGAGCTCTGAGATGATTTTCTTGGGCTGAGGCTCGTTGACAGCAGACCATACAAACCTTTCATTCAAGCTAAATCTTCAAAAACAGCATAGGCCAGCATGGCCACGCACAGATGCATTCTGTTTCGAACATGTTGTGATCCAAACTGGAGCGGGACTGAGCGGTACTGAGCAGGTGATCGGTACCGCTCTGGTCCCCGCTCCCCGCTCAAGCCAAAATCCCCCCGCTCCGCTCCCCGCTCGCTCCACGCTCTGCTCCGCTCACATGCTCTGATAGGGACCTCCAGCAGCAGCTGGTCAGCTGACCTTAAGGCTCTGGATGGTGTATGGTGGTGCAGGAGCTCGGTGAGGTACGGTGGGGCCAGCCCGTTTAGTGCTTTAAAAACAGTCAGCAGTCATTTAAAATCAATGCGGAAGTGGACGGGGAGCCAGTGGAGTGAGGCCAAGATTGGTGTGATGTGGTCGCGCTTCTTGGTGCCAGTGAGGAGTCGAGCAGCTGCATTTTGAACCAGCTGTAAGTGACAGAGCAGCGACTGATCCATGCCAACATATAGCCAGTTACAGTAATCTAGCCGAGTTGTTCTGAAGGCTTGGATCGCCCTCTCCAGGTCCCTCTGGGGAAGATAGGCCTTGGTCTTAGCTAGGAGTCTAAGCTGGAAAACGCTGTTTTTTACCACAGAGCTGAGCTGTTTAGAGAATTTAAAAGGGTATTCATGCTTAAAGGAGAAAATCGTCCAGAGGAAATTGTGGGTTAAGAGCTTGTGCTGAGGGGTTTGGCCTTTGCCTGCAGTGCAGGAGAATGAAGGTTGATTCCATTTAAATTGTTAAGAATGTTTTTCTTATTGGTTACTGTTAATCTTAATGTTATTCTTAAATGCTGAATTACAAAAGGTTGGTTGTTACAGTTAACACGTTTACTGCCGTGGACGAGTTAACTCGTAAAAAAAAAAATTTTTTGACGGTGGGACGTTGATCTAACCCTTTTACATCTCCTATAAAAATATGGGAGCCACCGAACGTGTACAACCCATTCCACCGACCCACTAAGTGGCGACAGTGCTCTCCAGACTATTGAAAGCCGAGCCAAAACTGCAGGGAAAAGCGTGAGGAAGCCATTCTCATACTGTAGGCGAAAACGCTTTCGCGCTGGAGCACAACGGTGGCGCACAACGGTGGGGGGTTCCAAAAATAGACTGGGTGGAACACACTTTTAAACACGCAGCATAAAGCCCAGAATCGCAAAAGCTTCATCAAAGCTCTCAACCGAAACCCCAAGAAACGAGCGAGCCCATCCAGACTCGCCCGACGAGGGGCAGCCAGGCAGCACAGACAACAGAAACTCGCTTGTGACACGCCCGCTGCAGCCACGGAGGGAGGAGGAGAACACACATGGCGGGAGGAGTTTGAAGGAGAGGGGGGTTTCCTGCTGTTATGGAGGAAATTACTGTTCAAAACTATTGTTTAGATGTCTGACGTCTTACTGATGCAAAAAATAAATGGTTAAAGTGACTGTTCTATCGAATTTCACAAAAAGGCATTTTTCTCACCTTTCATTTTCAGACGCTGAAACCATCCTGTATTCAACTGCTAATGCCTACATAACTACTAACTCTACAAACTAACTCTTTTAGACAGAGAAAGCACACATTCTATTAGTTCTTTTGAGATATTTTGTGTTCACAAAATCCTAACAGAAAAGAATCCTCGGCTCTTGAAAGATGAGCCAGAATCCTCAAAAAAAAACCTTGGCAGAAGCTACCTACAGTAAAAAAAAAACTGTTGGCAGTGAATGTGTTAAAGGAACAATTCCACATTTTGGGAGATTCTCCTAGCTACCATGGCAACAGCACCTGGAGGTGGGAGTGGGGGGGCTACGATACTCAAACACTGTTCAGATTTGATAAGGCCTATCTCCTGAGCTCTTCTGCAGAATAGTCTTAGCTCAATGTGTACGTTCACCTATCTGAGGTTTGAATTCTGCTACTTTCTTTCTGGCAAATGTTTCTGACAGTGTAGCAGAGGCTGTACTGTTCCTCCTGGCCCACAGTAGTCACATCTGCTTGTATTAGAATGATGTTTGTCACAGATGTATGGCTGATTTCATGTGGCCAGTAGGTGGTGCTATGCCTACAACTGAATATTGGCAGGTGGGCCTCTTCTGGCTGGGATGCTCATCAAAGTATGACATTTGGAGCAGCTGTGACCCTGTACAGTCAAGTTACACACCACTTTTGTTGTTGCCAGTAGGTGGCGCTGTGACTATAACTGGATATTAGCATGTAAATAAAGACGGACACAATTCTGTCGCTTTCAGTGCGTTTAATTCCATTACTTTGCTCTGAAACAGTAATCCCATAATGCACCAGCAAGAAAATGAGCAGCAAACTTTACAACAAAAAATATATTTTTTTCCGCCAACATGGACGATAACATTTTGTCTTTTCTTTTCCTTTTTTTACATTTCTTTTTTTTCAGCACTAGCTATTTCTACTACATGGACTCTATAACATTGTATCCCTCTGTTATTATAATTAATCATTTCAGACATTACAGTACAGTGCATCTTATACATACATTCAATAGAACACAATGCAAAATGATATTTTAGGGACTGCCTCCTAGTCCGACACCTCATGCGTCCGACACCTCAATAGGCCGAATAATGAAGCATTGGACAGATGTCTCGTTATCACAGAAATCAAAAGCTCATTGTTCTGACATCTCGTTGGTCCGAAATGACCCTGTCCCTGTCCTGCAGTCAGAGATGGGAAGTAACTAAGTACAAATACTTTGTTACTGTACTTACAGTAAGTAAGATCAGGTATCTGTTAGGGCTGTGGCGATTCACTTATCTCCCGATTCGATACTATCACGATTCTTGGGTGCCGATTCGATTTATATTGCGATTCTTAAGTATTGCGATTCTACGATTATTGCGATTCGATATTACGATTTATTGCGATTTTTGTTTATTTTTTTCTTTTATTTTTTCAGTTTGTTTGCTTTTTTCATACACTAGAGACTGTATATTATATATCATGAGTAGGGCTGGGCGATATAGTTAAAAACAGGGGCGGACTGGGATCATAATTCAGGCCGGGTATTAGATACCAAGCAGGCCAGGCCGATATGGGCCGACGCGCGTGAAATTTGGGCTGTTTGAAGCCCAATTTGGGCCGTTTGAAGCCAGATTTGGGCTGTTTGAAGTCCAATTTTACAATGAGATGCACCCACTTTAACCCTGAAGTGTATTTATTACTTCAGACTAACTAATAAAGTAATAAAACCACTAGTAAACCAGTAGGCGGCGCCTGGCCTGCTGTTCAGTGAGTGGCCTGACTGCAAGCACCCAATTTTTTTTTTTTTTTGCGATTATCGATTCTGGAATAAAAGATCGATTCAAAAAATCGTGACATTAAAAATCGCGATACTTAGGTGAATCGATTTTTTCCCCCACCCCTAGTATCTGTACTTTACTGAGTATTTATTTTTCTGACAACTTTTTTTACATTTACTCCCTACATTTTAACCCAACTATCTGTACCTTACATTTTCAAAACAAAGTTACTTTAGTTTTAACGCACAACATACAAACATGATGTACTGTAACTGTTGTTTGTCTCTCTCTTCTCGCAGCCTCCCAGTTGTCACGCATTATGTGCACCTTTTTGGTGGAAAAATCATATCACACAAACTATTAAACAAGTATCTTTATACACCTTAAAACATGTTTGGAGGGGATCTTTCAAGTTTAATAGTCTTTGAATGATATTAATGTGATGTGAGTTTCAGTTAGCTTTGCACAGAAACAGCCGGTAGAAATACTTATACTTTATTAGCCTACATTTCAGAGGCTGTATATATTTTTTTACTTTGACTTGAGTAAACAAGTTGAATCAGTACTTCTACTTTGACCAGTCTTTTTTTTTACACAAGTAGCCTAACTGTACTTGTACTTAAGTAAAGAGTGTGTGTACTTTTCCCATCTCTGCCTGCAGTGTAAGATTCATGGCTCTCAATCAGTCAGCCCTGCCTCCTAATGAGAGCAATAATGTAGTTCTGCATGATAATGATTTCATTTCATTGATTTATATCAGGACAGATACACAACGTATAACATGTGTCAACATCTGATGACATGTATCATAGCATTTATAGCCTAGGCTCATTTACAGTGCCCGTCCCTACATGTTATTAAACGCACCTGTTAGAAGCAAAGTACATTAAAATGCAATAAAATATACAGTAAACATAAACAAGGATATCATAAAATCAGTCCATCATGGAGCAACACAAATAATCATACACAAAGGATATAAACATTATATAGGTCATAACACACACACCCACAAACAGTCAATTGTGGGACCATTGGTAGTTATTCTTCAGTAACTCCTTTATATTGGTTTTAAAATGCTCCCAGCTATGATCCTGTTTAATGTGTGTGGGCAGACTTCCACATTTGGACCCCTGTACACTGAGGGCTGTTTGTCCTATAGGGAGGTTTTCCAGAGCGGCACTTTGCAGTTCCCTGCAACAGAACCTCTGGTGGCTGTGCCCGAAGCCCCCCGAGGTTTGACCATATCACAGAGAACATGAGCATGAGCTTCTGTCTCTTTCAGAAACCATCATTCTACATACAGTAATAATGTGTTGGTTTGAGAAACTATGGAAGATTCACTGTGAACAATGGACAAATAAAGACAAATAAATTAGCCTCAGATTCATTTAATTCTAATTATTTGAAATATTAGTTATTATAGTAGTTAGTATGGTATTAAACTGTTCCCTTTTTACACATAATGATCAGATTTTAATTTTTATATGTCCTTATTCATTTACTCTTTATGCTAATCACCAGCGCACTCAAGTGGAGAGCAGTCTAGTCAAGTCAAGTTGATTTGTGTAACAGCGTTGTGTTGATGGTAGTTGCAACAACCCATGTTAAGAGGGCTTGCCCAGGGGTGGATTCGAACTGCCGACCTCCTGCTTCCAAAGCGCACAAGCTAACCACTACAACAAGAGAGCTAGCTCCCTTAGCGTAGCTGATTAACGGCCCTTTATACTGGGGGAGTGAGTTTAACCAACTTCCTCGCTACCACTCGGGGCTCCCGAGGACTCACATTAATTCAGTTACATTTGTATAGCTAATTCACAAGCATGTCTCAGAGAGCTTTACAGAGAATATGTCTAGCTAAGTCTTGTTAAGCACTATCAATAAACATAATTAAACAATCTTATATGAGTGAGGGAGAGGGGGGGAGAGAATGGGGGGAGAAGGGAGAGAGAGTGTGGAGAGAGGAGAGCGAGAGAAGGGATAGAGAGAGAGCAGAACAAACAGGGTATACTTGGCTATTGCATGGTTAAATTAATTAATTAAATTAAGCCTACCACCAGACTGATTTTAGGTGGTGACCTGGCAATCTGCCCAACTATTCCTAGTTCATATCATGGTAGAATGGGTGAAATAATCAGGGGGCTCATGTGGGCATGACCTCCAGTATTCAATATACTATACATCTACACTTGAACCATGACTCAAACGGGTAGCTTGATTTTAAATGTCAGAAGTGTAGGCTACTTTTTGAGTTGAATGAGTTGCCTCCTATCTGGCTCTGAGTGATTTAAGATTATTTTGGTAAGAATTTACGCAGCACAGAACAGTGTATGTTTTTATTTTGAATGCTGTAAATGGTTGTGTTCAGTGCCGTTTGTGTGCCCCTGCTGGGGAAGGGGGGGGAGGACCTGGCCTCTTTTGTTTCTAAGTTGAAGTAGCCTCCGTCCGTCAGCGATCCACTGCCTATTCAAGATGGTTGCATCTGTATCTTCAGTAGCTCCTGCAGTTTCTGCTTGTATCAAAGCATCTCTGATGTTTACTTCACCTGTTTCACAGTAGAGTATGCCTGGTCCTGATCCATGGTGGCTGGATTGAGGCTCTGGTAGGTGGAGTCTGGATTGGATTTAGAGGCTGGGGCAGACTTCTTCTTCTTGGTGGGAATCTGCAACAAACAAGATGAAGTTTAGCAAGGTGACAAGACAGGACAGCACACCTCAAATACAGTGGGAGCCATGGAAACAGTCCTACATCTTGCATGTAGGCTACCCTACATCTGCATTAACACGACACATTCTAAACCACACATGGGCATCTAAATCCGGCCCTTAACGTTCTCGAAAGAAAACAAAACAACCCCCCAAAAATCAATAAAAGGCAGCATTATGTTAATACATCTGCAGGTGAATGTCTACAATGAGCCTGTACTGCTGTTTAACTCCATTCCAACAGAGGCCGCTGTCTACAGTTAGATTGGACTAAAGGACTCAAGTTGACTCTTGCTCAACTTCTCTCAAGAGAGTCTGGTACCCATTACTACAGACAGGAAGACCCGCCCCGTGTTCTGGTGCTCTTTCCGCTTTGTCCTCCATAGAAGGATGGTTTTATATGATGTTCATTTTATTTGTGTAGCTACATAGCTGGATAACACGCATCACATTTATTTACGTTACTATGATGCCCTGTTTTCACAGCAGAATTACTTTTTTTGGGCCGTTCCCCACATTTCCGCCGGAATACCAAGTGTGTTTGCACCGGATGACGTGGTGCTACGCTTTTGACCCCAGACTATGCTCAACTCAAGTGGCAGGTTAGTAACGTTGTAGACACACATTCTTAAATGTTACAATACAGAGAGATGCAGGGGCTTTCATCAATGAGCGATGGGCTCAATCACCATTGTGTTAAATCACTTGAGGATATATAGTGACTTTACAGA
Organism: Poromitra crassiceps; assembly: GCF_964638095.1. Taxonomy (NCBI): domain Eukaryota; kingdom Metazoa; phylum Chordata; class Actinopteri; order Beryciformes; family Melamphaidae; genus Poromitra; species Poromitra crassiceps. The sequence goes on from NC_139645.1 coordinate 35,973,318, forward strand.
TATTTATTTGCATTCAAATCTTCGTATTCTCACTTTAAGTTAAGTTTCTGTGTTATCTTTGTTTAATCTGCCAAGGACCTGTCAGGGATCCACCACCAATTCAAGTTGGCTGCATCTGTATCTTCAGTAGCTCCTGCAGTTTCTGCTTGTATCAACGCATCTGTGATGTTGACTTCACCTGTTTGACAGTAGAGTATGCCTGGTCCTGATGATCCATGGTGGCTGGATTGAGGCTCTGGTAGGTGGAGTCTGGATTGGATTTAGAGGCTGGAGCAGAGTTCTTCTTGGTGGGAATCTGCAACAAACAAGGTGAAGTTTTGCAAGGTGACAAGACAGGACAGCACACCTCAAATACAGTGGGAGCCATGGAAACAGTTCTACATCTTGCATGTACCCTACATCTGTTCTGTTTTAACACGACACACTCTAAACCACACATGAGCAAGATTCGGCCCCAGGGCCGGACCCCGGCCACTGGACCATCTATCATCTCAATCTGGCCCTCAACGTTCTCAAAGGAAAACAAAATGACCCCCCAAAAAATCAATAAAAGGCAGCATCATGTTAGTAGTGGCTTGTGACCCTGAGATACCTGCTGAAGATGCAGAAGGGTTCTCAACAATGTGGATGCTCTGACCACCCTTCACCAAGGAAGACCACCATGAGGAGGAACCAACTGGCAACACCATACAGTGGCAGCCATCGTGAATTGGTGCTCCCAGCTGGATCCCAGCCAGCTGCCAGGCGGCTGCCTTGCAAGGAACTGAACTTTGTTACACCATAAGGGACCCTGCTTTGGAGTAACTAAGAATATCTGTCTTGTTTATTAAGAGGTCAAATTGGTTAAAGTTATAAGTTGAGTTGAGTTAAGTTAAGTATATTCAGTTAAATTTCTGTGTTATCTTTGTTTAATCTGCCAAGGACCTGTCAGGGAGGCGCTGCCAATTCAAGTTGGCTGCATCTGTATCTTCAGTAGCTCCTGCAGTTTCTGCTTGTATCAATGCATCTGTGATGTTGACTTCACCTGTTTGACAGTAGAGTATGTCTGGTCCTGATCCATGGTGGCTGGATTGAGGCTCTGGTAGGTGGAGTCTGGATTGGATTTAGAAGCTGGAGCAGACTTCTTCTTGGTGGGAATCTGCAACAAACAAGGTGTAGTTTAGCAAGGTGACAAGACAAGACAGCACACCTCAAATACAGTGGGAGCCATGGAAACAGTCCTACATCTTGCATGTACCCTACATCTGCATTAACTCATTCACCGCCAAAGACGTCTTTGACATGTTATCAGGAATAGCCATCCACGCCAAAGACGTGTTTGACGTGTTTTTGTTTTTATTAGTGCAGCGCGTAGTTCAAAGACTTCCCCAGCCTGTGACAGGGTATCAGGTCCCTGCCCTCAAAGACAAAACCGACAACACGTGAACAAACACATACCGCAGCTGTTGTTTTGAAATGAGCAGGAGGAAAAACAGAAAACAGAGAAACGCGCTTCCTTGTGCAGAGAGGAGAAACGCCATTGAAACGCCCCTCGGCGCGCTGCACGAGCTGGTCGGCTTGCTGCAGGGCAGCGGACATCGATCAGTTGTTCGCGGTAGTCAAACCCGTGACCAACATGATCGATCCTGGTCCCTGGACCCCGTTCCTGTGTGCTAGCCCGAAAGAGACTAGACGGAGTCACAACTATGTGAGCAGGAGGAGAACAGCAGCCTCGCCACAGAAATTGCTTTCACACAGAGCCAAGCAGCACGGCCACTTTCCTGTCGAGGGCAAGGAAGACTGGACTCCAATGCGACAGGACCCGGATGATCTCGCGGTAAGGAGTGTGTGTGTGTGTGTGTGTGTGTGTGTGTGTGAGAGAGACTACACTGATCTCTGCATTCTATGATCGTATAGTTTATTGAGACACTAGTACACTACACTGTCTCTGTCCTACAGAGGTCTGCAGAGTTGGGGGGAGGTGGCGTTGCCTTTTCCCGCGGTGTGCCGCTTTGATGAAAACAATTAGGCTGCAGTAATATTTATTAGACGCTAGGTGGCAGCATATCACCTGAATCTGCTGAATCACCTGAGAAACGATACACTGTGTGACCACAACACGGTTAAAATGGCAGAGTGGCGCTGTCCACTATTTCTGTTCATTGACTCAACAGGAAGTGCCTGGAGTGAACCAAAGAAGAAGAAGGCTGTCTAACGTTAATACCGGTAAATAAATAAATAAATAAATAATAGTATGTTATGCCACGCAGCGCTGTGGAAATAGGCTACAGTGTGTACTCATCCATCAAATTTGTAACACAACAGTGAAGGTAAGACATCATTTCTGCTTATGGTAGTAGCCTAACAGAAATAAGATGATGTATGGGCTTGTTATTATTATCTCCGCCAGGAGATTATGAGATTGTCGCCTACAGCAGGCCTGTGTTAGCTAACGTTAGCATCATACGCTAACATTAGGGAGTTTGCTAAGGCTTGCCATGCCACCGTTAGATAACTGCAACTGAATGTGTAACATTAACAGTGATTAACCCCATGGTACCGCTAATCGTTTCCTCAAGGAACATGGTTCTGTGCTGTTGGTAGGCTATTTGGTAGCCTATCTGATGCCTGTAGTCTGCTTATGGAGGGTAGTAGCCATAAAGTGAAGTGGCTAGCGAACATGGCTAATGGGAGCTAAATCTAAGTCCCGTGTAAACCATAATATCTGTGTCGTTTTAACTTTGATTGCATTTTTTTCCCACCAGATTAAAGAAAACATTTAGGCCTATGTGATATTGACTGATGCGCGGTCATGCATCATGGTGTAGCTACAGTAACGCTAATCAATCTACAGTAGATAGCTCTGTTTTGGACTGGAGCTGCATATGGAGCTAGCTTGTCGTCTGAGCCATGCTGTTTTTCAATCACGGAATTAGGAAAACTAACGCGCACATTACATTAAAAAAACACATCAGTCAACATCACACAGGGTCTTTTCTTTAATCTGGTGGCAGCATTTTTCAGTAAAACGTGAAACGACGACAGATAATGGTTTATAGTGGGACTTAACATAGGTTCCATAAAGATCAGGTTGTTTGTAAACAAACTGCTTCGGTTGCTAACAGAAAGAAGATGATGTATGGGCTTGTTATTATTTTGTAGGTAGTAATAATAATAATAATTTAATTTCTTTTTCAGTAAATCACAACATCGTACAGCTCCATGTTCAACTGAGCAGAAGCAGCTGAGTCAGACAGCATGACATGATTGCTACAGACATCCATCAAGAACCTACTTCATGAACATGACGGAGGAAAAGTATGAAGACCTCAAATTCAAGTTGCCATTCTTGTCATCAGCTCAATCCATTCCTTAAAACCACATGGGCTCAATGGAGAGAATTTTCATGGAAGAACCTTATCAGATTTTTTTATTACTCCAATAAGAAAATATTTACAGAACGATAGACCAGAATCCGGTAATTGCTGGAGAAAATGCAATAATTCAATGGCTGATCACTATCACATATTTTGGAAATGCCCAGCAATCCAAGATTACTGGTTAAAAATAATCTCAGAGATCAAATTAATACTGGGTTTTGAATAGCTGAAAGTGAAGCCAGAAAGGCACCTTTTCAAGTATTTTCAACTTAGAAGTTTTATTTTGACACGACTTAACAATTCTGTACAACAACCTCCTATGTCCACACTAGAAATATTAAGTAGAAAGTCAGGTTGCAAGCACACTCGAAAATATTTAAAAACTCACTGGGTGCAGGGCAAGCACGAGATATGAACAAGAGAAAAGCCAGCACTCCAAATGTCTTTTTGTTGATTTATTTCCTCATGTATCTGGGCAGCAGCAACGAACGTTTCAGTCAAAGACCAACGCTGAGGAAGGCCCATGTGTATTTTCACATTGAATGTATTATATATTATACATGCATGTTGTAGGAGCCATTTTGCTTGTTTTATAAAAAGAACTACAAGGCGCTTAGTTGGGGGCGCGTGATGATGCAATCACTGTGCGTCGGACAGCAAGACTGATTTTTGATTTGACACACCTGCGGCTGGCTGGGTTTGAGATGCCAGACAGATAATGTTTTTCAACCGCAAGTACCAAGTAAACCGCACGCAAACGCTTTAGTATTTTTGTTTGGAACTAAAGTCGCTTTTTGTTGAACGTTTAAGAAATCCACATCATGTTTTAGATGCATGCATTGAGCCTTATTTTTGTTAATGTAGCTAATAGCATGCACTTCCACACTCATACACCTTGCCAAGACCTATCTACAGACCTTCAATCAAGCCATCTCATCAAGTAAGTGAACCAGAGGATTTGCGTGTTGGAAACAAGTCCGTCTTAAAACGTCTCCCTGTTGAAAGTCGTAACAAAAGTTGAAAAACACCTCTGAAGCATACGGACTGGAAAGGAAGGATTGATATTGGACATCGCTATGAATAATAATGGATGTTAATGGATCATAACTGGATGACTGCTTGTATCATTAAATGAAGAAGTTTGTGCACGTTTATGAAGTGGACTGGATGCACTTGGAAGTTGTGACATTTCATTGTACGGAGAAGCCGTTTGATGTCGCAATTATATCTGTTCACTATTAACGATACGTGCTGGATCTCTCCATTTGGATTGAACGTTGCCACTGAAGTGGTCAATGTTTCAAATTAAAGTTAATGATATAGCAGCTGCCGTTCTGTGACGACGCCATTAATTGTATTTGACTCGATATTATTTAAAGATGTCTAGTAAAGATGGTAAAGCCGGAGTTGAAGTTGTTCAAACTGAAGATTCTGGGGAAAAAGCTGCTTTGGAAAATGTGCCGAGCAGAGAGGAGAATGTTGAAGATGTGTCTGCAAAAGATGGGCAAAAGAGAGTACCCAGATTAACTGAAAAGGGTTTGCAAGCAAAAATTGAGAAGCTGAAGAAGGCAAGAAGTGCAAAGTTTAAGAAACTAACAGCTAAAAGGAATCAAATAGAATCTCTTATGGTGGAATACGACAATCTGGAACTTATCCAGCAATTGTATACGTTTTATAATGAACTCATTGATGAATTTGCACAGTCTCAGCTGGAAATGTATAATGTACTTTCAGAAGAAATCAGAGACATTGAACACAATCAGTGGTATATACCAAAGATTGCTCAGTTCAAAGAATTTCAAATTGTTACCAGGAAATGGTTACAAGATGCGACAGCAATTGAGGAGCAACAACCAGACCAAACAGACCACCTTTCTGCTGTTTCTGTTGGAATAGTCAGTAAATTAAGCAAAATATCTACAGCTTCATCTGCTAGACGAAAGGCCGAAGCAGAAAGGGCCGCTCTCTTTGCCCAAGCTGAAGGTCTTAAAGCCAAACAAGCACTGGAAAGGGAAGAAGCTCAGCTGGCTCAAAGGGCTGCAGAATTGAAAGCAGAAAAGGAAATGCTGATGCTTAATACGGAGCTGGCTGCGGCAAATGCCAAAATTAAAGTATATGATGAACAGGAAGAAAGGAGCAATGTGCATTCACAACACATGCATGTCACTGAGGCTGACCTCAATTTCGATGATGATGATGACGACGATGATGAAGATGATGATGACGATGATGACGATGATGATGATGATGATGATAAAGTGGCTGAAGATTATGATGATGATGACTGTGATGAGGAAGAGGAGGAGGACGATGATGGTGCTGGTGTATACTTACATGGTAACATTACAAAGAAACGCAGCTATGTCAAGCCAAAACCCCTCCAAAATGCCCCTAGTGGTCAGCAGTTGCAAATGCAAGCTAAAACCACAATGAGCAAACAGCATGGTCTGCTACCGCAAGGTAAAACACACACTACTACGGTCAAGAGCAAATCAGATAGCGATATGGTAAAAATCATGCTGAAGCAGAACGAAATAACAGAAATGCTTATTAAAGAACAACGGCTTTCGACTCTTCCATCAAGAGAAATCCCTGTTTTTAAAGGCAACCCTCTTCACTTCATGACTTTCATTCGCACCATCGAGCATTGTATTGAAGATAAAACAAGTAATGATCGAGACCGATTGTTCTTTTTAGAACAATACACAGCGGGCCAACCTAAAGTACTTGTCAGAAGTTGTCTACATATGAAGCCCAAAAAGGGATATAAGAAAGCAAAGCAACTACTGCAGCAACATTATGGAAATGACGTGCTCATTGCTTCTGCTTATCAGGAAAAGGCTTTGAATTGGCCAATACTCAAATCTGAAGACCGAACAGCACTACAGGAGTACGCCCTGTTTATGAGGAGTTGCTGCAATGCTATGATGGACATTGATGCTCTGAGTGATATGAACAATGCATCCCACATGAGAACAGTTGTCTCAAAACTTCCCTTTAAGCTCAGAGAAAGATGGAGGAGTGTGGCTTATGGTCATTATGAGCACACCAAGAAGAGAGTAAAGTTCAAAAAACTTGTTGACTTCATTGAAAGACAATCAAACATGGCGTCTGACCCACTGTTTGGGAATATTCAGGATGTAATACCAAAAGAAGACAAAAGAAAACTTCCTAAAATGAAGTTTGACTCAGTAGCACGTAAGAGCAGCAGCTTTGCTACAGTAACAACAGAAGAAGCAGTTCAAAGCCCAGCTCCACAAATCAAGATATGTCTGTACTGCAAGAAAGATCATATGACAGAAGCCTGCAAAGAGTTAAACAAGAAGAAACACACAGAGAAAGTTGATTTCTTTAAAGCAAACGGTATCTGTTTTGGGTGCGTTAATAAAGGACATATAAGCAAGGATTGTAGAAAGAGACTGAGCTGCAAGCTCTGTGCATTAAAACACCCCACAATCTTACACATTGAAAGAAAGAAATCAGAAGAAAACAAAAAAGAAGATGCAAGCATCGTAGACAAGGAGACATCAGTGAGCAGCGCTTTAGTTTCATTGAAGAAGCGTGCTCATAATGGGGCCGGTGACATTCAGACACTAGCCATCGTTCCTGTCAAAATAAAGCTGTCAAACAGTAACAAAACTGTGCAAACATACGCTTTCCTTGATCCGGGGAGTTCTGCTACATTTTGCACCGAGGCCCTCCGAAAACAATTGAATGCGAAAGGGAAGAAAACACGCATTCTGTTAAAAACACTTGGACAAGTGAAAACCGTGAACATTGATGTAGTCTCTGGTCTTGAGGTATCAAACCTTGAAGGAAATGACTTTATAGCACTGCCAGCAACATATACACAACAAGAAATACCGGTTTCAAAGGAGCAAATTCCCACATCAGAAGCTTTGAAAGAATGGGAGTACCTAAAGGAGGTTGAATTGACCCATATTGAAGCAGAGATTGGACTTCTGATCGGAATAAATGCACCTAAGACCATGGAACCATGGAAAGTGATTAACAGTCAAGGTAACGGACCATATGCTGTTAAAACCAAGCTAGGATGGGTGATCAATGGACTTCTAAATGGCTGCAGTCGCACTGAAGGTCAACTTGAACAGGTTCATAGTCATCGAATCTCAGTAGTTAACTTGGATGAACTCTTGAAACAACATTTCAACCATGACTTCCCTGAGAGGGTTTATGAAGGAAAAGCAGAAATGTCCATGGAAGACAAGCAATTTATGCACATTGTATCTTCCTCTGCCATGCTAAAAGATGGACATTACCAGCTACAGCTTCCGTTTAAGAAAAGTGAAATCTACATGCCAAACAATCGCCAGCTAGCGGAACAGCGAGCATTGACCTTGAAAAAGAAGCTCCTCAAAGACACAGATTTCCATCAAGAGTACAGTTGCTTCATGGAAGATGTCATCCAGAAGGGACACGCTGAAATAGTACCCCAAGATCAGCTGAGTCAAGAGGATGGGAAGGTGTGGTACTTGCCACATCATGGCGTACGACATCCTAAAAAACGCAAGTTGCGCATTGTGTTTGATTGTTCAGCACAATTTCAAGGGACCTCACTGAACGAGGAGCTAATCCAAGGACCAAACCTCACAAACACACTGTTGGGAGTCCTCATGCGCTTTCGTCAAGAACCTATTGCTGTAATGGCGGACATAGAAGGAATGTATCACCAAGTCAAAGTAACACCAAATGATTCAAACTTCCTTCGGTTCCTGTGGTGGCCTAAAGGTGATCTCAAGCAGAATTTGACCGAATTCAGAATGACAGTGCATCTTTTCGGTGCAACTTCCTCAGCGAGTTGTGCGAGTTATGCTCTAAGAAAAACTGCAGAGAACAACAAGGAGCAGTATTTGGAGGAAGCTGTGGACACTGTCATGAATAACTTTTATGTGGATGACTGCTTAAAATCTGTCCCAAAGGAACAAGAAGCCATACATCTATGTGAGGAGTTGAGATCTTTATGTGCTGAGGGAGGTTTTCGACTAACAAAGTTCATCAGTAACAGCAGAGCTGTGTTGACCTCCATCCCAGAGGAGGAGCGTGCCAAAGAAGTAAAGGACCTTGATCTGGACAAAGAACGTTTACCTGTTGAAAGAGCCCTTGGGGTTGAATGGAGCATCGAAGAAGATTCCTTCAAATTTCATGTGGCTTTAAAACCTCAGACTTGCACCAGAAGAGGAATCCTTTCTACAGTGTCTTCTGTTTATGATCCCCTAGGATTTCTAGCTCCTTTTACGTTCACTGCAAAGTACATCTTGCAAGAGCTTTGTAAGCTGAAATATGGATGGGATGATGCAATTCCAGATGTCTATCAGAAAGCATGGCTGAAGTGGCTCATTGGATTGCAGCAAATGGAGAGCTACAGGATAGAAAGATGCATCAAACCCAAGGACTTTGGAGAGATTACGTCTGCTCAGCTTCATCATTTCTGTGACGCCAGCGAGGCAGGCTACGGCACAGTAACCTACCTGCGTTTGATGAATCCTGAAAATGCAGTACACAAAACCTTTGTTTTTGGGAAAGCCAGGGTGGCACCTTTGAAACAGGTAACCATCCCAAGAATGGAATTGACTGCGGCCATGTTAGCTGTTAAAATTGAGAAGATGTTAAAAACAGAGTTACAGATCCCGCTAATTAAGTCTGTGTTCTGGACAGACAGCACATCTGTGTTAAAGTACATAAAAAACAACACAAAGAGATTCCAGACATTCGTTGCAAACCGCATTGGAGCCATCAGAGAATCCACAGAAGTCGATCAGTGGCGATATGTTAACACCAAAAAGAACCCAGCAGACTATGCAACCCGTAGTATTTCTGCTGAAGCATTCCTCAAGTGTGATGCTTGGAAAAGAGGCCCTGATTTCTTACTTGACACCAAAGAAATGTGGCCAGTCAATCCTGAGGATTTGGGTTCAATTTCCCACGACGACCCTGAAATCAAGAAAGAACCAGTCACAATCAATGTAATTCAAACGATGGAACAGAAAGCAACTGACATGTTTATGAACTACTTTTCAACATGGACCAAACTCATACGAGCAGCGTGGTTTCTTCATGTAAAGAGCCTCCTGAGACAGTTAAAGGATAAAAGGAAAGAGATAACTGCCAGCATAATAACTAAAGAGCTGGACAAGACCAAGCACGAAGCCCTCATCCAAAAAGAAATGAAGACGCATAAGAGCGCCTTGAGAGCTCAAAAACTCTCATTGGAGGATTTACAGGCTGCAGAGACTGCAACTGTAAAATTCTGTCAAGCACAAGGCTTCTCAGAAGAAATTGAAACGTTGAAAACGGAACATCAGAACGTCAAAAGACAAAGTTCAATTTTTAAACTTGATCCCCAGCTGGATCAGGGCCTACTAAGGGTAGGTGGAAGGCTCAGTAAGCTGGCCATGCCGGAAGAGACGAAGCATCAGACAATCTTGCCCAAGAATCATCATGTGTCTCGACTCCTTCTTGAACATATTCACAGAAAAGTAGGACATAGTGGAAGGAATCACATGTTATCTCACTTACGTCAAAAATATTGGATTCCCTGTGCCAACGCACTGTCCAGAAAAATTCTGAAAGACTGTGTAGTATGTAGACGCTTACATGCGAATGTTGGTGAACAGAAGATGGCTGATATGCCCAAAGAAAGAGTCACACCTGATTTTCCACCTTTCACACAAGTGGGAGTAGACTTTTTTGGACCCATCGAAGTCAGACGTGGAAGAGGCACAGTGAAACGTTATGGAGTAATTTTCACTTGCTTGACCAGTCGTGCTGTGCACTTGGAAGTGGCCCATTCGCTTGACACGGATTCATGCATAAATGCAATAAGACGTTTCATCTCTAGGCGAGGTCAAGTGACAGAGATAAGATCAGATAATGGGACGAATTTCATTTCCGCAGAAAGAGAATTGAAAGAAGCCGTACAAGCTTGGAACAAAGACAAAATCGAACAAGCCTTGCAGCAAAAAGGTGTGAAATGGACCTTTAATCCTCCCGCTGCTGCACATCATGGAGGAGTTTGGGAGAGATTAATCCGCATGCTGAAAAGGATTCTGCTATCTGTTACAAAACAACAAACATTGGATGATGAGAGTCTCCTCACAGTCATGTGTGAGGTGGAAGCAGTCCTTAACAGCCGCCCATTGACAACAACGTCAGATGATCCTAATGACTTAGAGCCACTGACACCAAACCACCTGCTGTTGCTCAAAGTTCAGCCCATGCTTCCACCAGGCATCTTCAAGCAAGAGGATGTATATGCTAGACGCCGTTGGCGCCAAGTACAGTACATAGCGGATCTGTTCTGGTCTCGTTGGGTGAAAGAATACCTTCCCCTGATGCAAGAGCGCCAAAAATGGAACAGAGTCCGAAGAAACTTTGTACAAGGAGATATTGTGTTGATAGCTGATGCTAATGCTCCACGAGGCTCATGGATAATGGCTAAAGTCATTAATACCAATCCTGACAGAAGAGGAATAGTGAGGAGTGTAAAGCTTCAGACCAAGACCAATGTTCTAGAGAGGCCAGTCACTAAGATCTGCCTCCTGGTTCCGGCCAGCAACTGAAGTCTTACATAAATACACTCACATCTAGATTTTACATTTTATAGACATTTTTTGTTGGCTCCAGTGTTTTGAGTTATTGTTATTAGCACTTCGCCCTTAACAATAGGGGCCGGTATTGTAGGAGCCATTTTGCTTGTTTTATAAAAAGAACTACAAGGCGCTTAGTTGGGGGCGCGTGATGATGCAATCACTGTGCGTCGGACAGCAAGACTGATTTTTGATTTGACACACCTGCGGCTGGCTGGGTTTGAGATGCCAGACAGATAATGTTTTTCAACCGCAAGTACCAAGTAAACCGCACGCAAACGCTTTAGTATTTTTGTTTGGAACTAAAGTCGCTTTTTGTTGAACGTTTAAGAAATCCACATCATGTTTTAGATGCATGCATTGAGCCTTATTTTTGTTAATGTAGCTAATAGCATGCACTTCCACACTCATACACCTTGCCAAGACCTATCTACAGACCTTCAATCAAGCCATCTCATCAAGTAAGTGAACCAGAGGATTTGCGTGTTGGAAACAAGTCCGTCTTAAAACGTCTCCCTGTTGAAAGTCGTAACACATGTCTCATTCCATTTTTTCTCTCTATTTTTCGCTCTATTCTTCTCTCTCTCTCTGAAGCTGATTGGAACAAGTAACCGAACAACATAACTTAACACAAAGCTAACTATTAAAAAACTAAGAATTGATCTGTAACACCCATCATGATGACCTGAATGTTTTTTTTTTTTTGTGAGTTTGCATTTGTAAAACTGTCACTCATGTGGAGAAATGTTGGAAAATGATGCACTCTGTTCTAAAACAAAAACCTTAAAAATAAAGTTACAAAAAAAACACATGGGCTACATTATTTCCAGTGTCAATATTACACCCTGTTGTGGCCAACCAGCCTCTTCTGTTCAATAAAATCATGTTTCACTGATGGAATGCCATGCAGATTAGTCACCGTTTGTTCAAATTGTCCTACTGTAGCCTATATCTTATTGTTAGGCTATTTTACTTATATGGGAAACAGGGGAAATCCAGTTTGTGTATAGAAAACGCGTCACGTTGAAAACCTGTTCTAAAACAAAAACCTTCTCAGTGTCTGCAGGGTGGCAGGGTGAATTAGCAAAACAAAGGACTGGGGGGAAGGGCATTGCTATTCACAATGTTCAAAGCAGCTATCAGCTGAAGCTCACCGGATAAAAAAGCTTTCCATAGGGCAGCAGAGAGAAGGATCTAGCACTCAAAAAATGTCCTTTGAGGGTTTTATTCCTGTTTCAAACACTGCAACAACGTACGCGTTTCAGCAAGAACCACTTAGACTGTTAATTAACAGCAGACATATTAACAGAGGTTATGTGTAATGTACAGTGGCTGCAATTTAATTTAGCAGCAGTACCTGTTTTATATTTCATTCATTCACACTGTTGAGCCTTTCTTTAAGCTCAGTGATATGATATTGCAGTGTTTCAGATCAAATGATTGCCTTCTGTTCTGTCAATGAGTATTGTTTGTTTCAACTTTTATTCTTGAAAATGCTCTCGTCTGGTCCCAGCACGGCAAGTAGGCTACAGTACAGTAGCTTGGAGGGTGGAGCACTTTGTCTCACTGAAGGCTCGTCAGCAAGGGAGGGTTGTCCTGAAAAACAACAACAAAATAATATATGTGATTAGGGTTGCGAGGGTGCGATGTCAACCAAATAGCCATTGCGGTGGTATTTATGAATTCATTAATTGGTTTATGAAGTAGCTGCGATAGGCTACTGTTTGGCTGCGACGCTGCACGTTCACAACCTGACAGCTGATCTCTGCATGAGAGACACCACTGGATAGGCTACTAATAAGTACAGTCAAGCGGCTGAACTAAGCACTATATCACTACCAGTAATATTGAAAGGCCAAAACAAATAACGTTAACGATACAGATCCTGACCAACAACGTGTGTGTTGCTGGCAGAAAACAGGGAGAATTACTGGCGGATAACGTTAGTTATCGCGTGTCTTTGAACCTAACGCTATTGGAGAGAGATAAACACAGCAGCAGGATGTAATGGAAGCGACTTCATGCAAATAGGCGAGTTGAATTCACAGTTGAAGACCTGTTCATTACTCACATTGGGTTTAAAACAGGAAAGAATGTGAAAAACATTTTCCACAACACAAATGACTTCTGCTGAATCTGCTAGTCCGCCTCCCCAGTCTGAACTGCACTGACACTGTAGGCTACTTAGGGCGCGCTTGTTCAACAACGCTTGCACCTCCCACGAGCGTTACGTTGAGTGGAATTGGCCTTTTTTACGATTAAATCTGCAAATTTGTAATTCAAACCAATTAATTAATCACGATGGTCCGATGAGGAAGGCTCAGAGGTCCGCCTCCCCTCCGCTATACTGCTTCTCTAACATACTTGGGTGCGTTCGTTTAATGCCGCCCGCACGTCCCCCTCGCGTCACGTTGACCAGTTTGCCTTTTTTATTATTCAATCTGCAATGCAGAGCATTTTGGTAAAGAAACCGCGTGCAATGTTGTTATGGTCAAACTTCCCCCACTTCACTATATCATGCAGTATTTGCGAGGGGTTTATATACACCCCATGGCTGTATGTGTAAAAAGTTATAGCTTTCTGGGAAATATCCAAACAGCTGGTGTTTGAACATTAACCTTAACATCAATTGAAACTCACTCACCTTGAATTATTGTAACGTTACAAGTCACTCTGTCTTCAAAGTGGTGCTTCAAAGATGGAAATGTTTGGAACGAACGCACAGGTGACTTCCGCCTGTAGAGACTGCTCACACGTGCCACCTGGCGGCTCTTTTGCGCACTGCAGCTGCTGGTGAAGAAAAATACTCCGGGAAGCCGCGGCAGGCCACGGGAGGCCACGGGAGGCCGCTGCAACGCCGCAGCGTTGGGCCCTCCCAGTTCTGCAGACCACTGTAAATGTGATTATATAGTTTACTGAGGATATGTTGCTTTTATTTCAGATGAGGAGCCGATTGTGAGCCCACATCTCAGAATGAGGTCAGGACGGTCAGGACGGTCATTTAGGTCTGCTAAATGACGAAATGTAATGTAATGTAAAGAGACACACATGGGCCCCGCGCACACACACACATATTCACACTCACTCACACTGAGTAAACTGTATTGTTGAATGTAAAAAAAGCACTTCATGTATACAGTATATATATATATATATATATATTTTTTTTTTTTTGTCATTTGTGTCATAACAAATAATATTTACATGTCTGATGTCAATACAGTTCAAAATAAAAGAATTGAGAGCGAGTTCTGCCTGAGATTGTGTCCTTGCACAAAAATGCAATTTTCTGCCATTTCTCTTCTCAGAGAGACCTTTTTGGTGAAAACAGGGTGTATATAAATGGCTATAAGTAGAGTACAGAACATGCTAAAAGCTCACTTTTTTTTCTGGTGAACCCAGAGACGTACATCTTAATTTTGAGGTATTGCAAATCACTTTGGTGCTAATAGATAATTTACTGTGGGTCTTGAAAGATGACCAACAATTATGAAAATCTTTGGCCTGTGCTAAATATTGGCAGTCCTAAACTGGCCATGAATGAGTTAACACAAAACACTCTAAAGTTTAAACCACACATGAGCAAGATACGGCCGCAGGGCCAGACTCAATCCGGCCCTCAATGTTCTCAAAGGAAAACAAAACAACCCCCAAAAAATCAAATAAAAGGCAGCATCATGTTAACTCATTCATGGCCAGTTTAGGACTGCCAATATTTAGCACAGGCCAAAGATTTTCATAATTGTTGGTCATCTTTCAAGACCCACAGTAAATTATCTATTAGCACCAGAGTGATTTGCAATACCTCAAAATGAAGATGTACGTATCTGGGTTCACCAGGGGAAAAAAAGTGAGCTTTTAGCATGTTCTGTACTCTACTTATAGCCATTTATATACACCCTGTTTTCACCAAAAAGGTCTCTCTGAGAAAAGAAATTGCAGAAAATGGCATTTTTGTACAGCACACAATCTCAGGCAGAACTCGCTCTCAATTCTTTTATTTTGAACTGTATTGACATCAGACATGTAAATATTATTCGTTATGACACAAATGACAAAAAATATATATATATACATGAAGTGCTTTACATTCAACAATACAGTTTACTCAGTGTGAGTGAGTGTGCAGACAGACACACAGACAGACAGACAGACAGACAGACAGACAGACAGACAGACAGACAGACAGACACACACACACACACACACACACACACACACACACACACACACACACACACACACACACACACACACACAGAGAGAGAGAGAGAGTTCTGTCCATCGCACCTCCTTCCAAGGGAACACTATTGATCGCCCCGCAAATTAGCATAGGAGGGGAACACCCATCTGGTCTGAGATCAGCGTCTAGCCTCCTCTGCCTCGCATCGTTTTCCTCCTCTCAGTCGGGCTGGGACGAATGCTGCGACACAGGAACGGGTCGGGCTTGGCTTTGGGACCAGGCGCTGGAACCGGATCGATCATGTTCGACACGGGTTTGACTACTGCGAACAATCCAGGTTCGCCCTGCAGCAAGGCGAGCAGTGCAGCGCGCCGAGGGGCGTTTCAATGGCGTTTCTCCTCTCTACAAGGAAGCGCGTTTCTCTGTTTTTCCTCCTGCTAATTTCAAAACAACAGCTGCGGTATGTGTTTGATCGCGTGTTGTCGGCTTGCCTTTGAGGCAGGGACCTGAAACTATGTCACAGGCTGGGGAAGTGTTTGAACTACGCGCTGTACTAATAAAAACAAAAACACGTCAAACACGTCATTGGCTGGGAGGGCTATTGCTGATAACACGTCAAAGACGTCTTTGGCCATGAATGAGTTAATACATCTGGAGGTGAATGTCTACAATGAGTCTGTACTGCTGTTTAACTCTATTCCAACAGAGGCCGCTGTCTACAGTTAGACTGGACTAAAGGCCTCAAGTTGACTCTTGCTCAACTCAAGTGGCAGGTTAGTAACATTAGCGGTTGCGATGACAGAAACAGAGTTAGGATGAATTCTTCAAAAAAGAGAAATGTTGCCTCTGAATGTCGAGTTTCTAACTAAGAGAGGACATCTAGATATTTTGGAGCCTGAAAAGGTGTGTTTTTAGTCTTTGCCGAAAGATCGGCAGTGATTCGGCCGTCCTGACCGAAGGTGGGAGCTCGTTCCATCATTGAGGTGCCAGGGACGAGAAGAGTCGCGATCGGGATGAGCGACTTTTGAGCCCCCGTAGCAGAGGAGGGCCGAGGCGTCCTGCAGTGGTGGAGGAGCGGACCTTCTTACAGAAGGTCGGCTTGGAACCCAAACAAGTGAAGGAAGCCACTGGGGAGATGGAGCCATGCTCCGGCTGCGCTCCGGTACGGCTTCGGAGCCGATATATTCCACTCTAATCAATGTGTCAACTTCCACCAACTCCGCTGCGTTGTGTGTCTACTCCGTCCCAGCTCCAACAATCCAGAGCTCTCCGAAGCAGATACGCAAGGCTTCTATTTTTACCGGATGTCGGAGCAAAGCCGCAGCAAGTTCGCACAGATAAGGGTAGAGTGGGACAGGAAGTACGACACAGAAACAAAATAAAACATCCGGTGGTTTTCAGAATAAAACACTCCGTGTTGACCCCAGATCGTATTTCACATAATCACATCAACATAACATCACAATGGGCGGAGCCAGGCCTGGAGTCAACAGGTCAGAGGTGCTTACAGCATTCAAGATCAAGCCAGAGGACAAACATGGATGAGCAAAAGTTCATCATTGAAGTGGAAAACCACAAAATAATATATGACATGACACAAGGACAACACCAAGCAAGTCCACCCCTCCTACAATGATCAACAATGATCTTCTGCCTGTTTGTTGTTGTATTTATCCCACATACAAATTGTCTCGCGTGAATGCACGCGATTTCACCGCAAGAACTTGTCAGTCTCGTCACTCCAGCTGTCTGGCGGAGCGGAGCCGTGACGTGCTCTGCACGCCGCCGGTTAGTGTTGGCGGAGCACGGAGCAAAACCGGAGCACAGCAGCAACTCAATGCAAATGCACTCAGTGGAATCCCGGCATCAGGGACAAAACGCTTGTGAACCTGAGATAACTGCTGAAGATGCAGAAGGGTTCCCAACTATATGAATGCTTTGACCACCCTTCACCAGGGAAGACCACCATGAGGAACTGGCAACACCATACAGTGGCAGCCATCTTTAATTGGTGCTCCCAGCTGGATCCCAGGCAGCTGCCAGGCGGCTGCCACCCAAAGAACAGACCTTTGTTACACCATAAGGGACCTTGGTTTGGAGTAACTAAGAATATTGTTTATTAAGAGGTTGAATTGGTTAAACTTAGTTAAACTTAGGATAAGTTGAGTTGAGTCAAATCAAGTATATTAAGTTAAGTTTCTGTGTTGTTGATATTTTTGTTTAATATGCCAAGGACCTGTCAGGGAGCCGCCGTCAATTCAAGGTGGCTGCATCTGTATCTTCAGTAGCTCCTGCAGTTTCTGCTTGTATCAAAGCATCTCTGCATGATGTTTACTTCACCTGTTTGACAGTAGAGTATGACTGGTCCTGATGATCCATGGTGGCTGGATTGAGGCTCTGGTAGGTGGAGTCTGGATTGGATTTAAAGGCTGGAGCAGACTTCTTCTTGGTGGGAATCTGCAACAAACAAGGTGAAGTTTAGCAAGGTGACAAGACAGGACAGCACACCTCAAATACAGTGGGAGCCAACAGTCCTACATCTGTTCTGCATTAACACGAAACACTCTAAAGTTTCAAACACACATGAGCAAGATACGGCCCCAGGGCCGGACCCCGGCCACTGGACCATCTATCATCTCAATCTGGCCCTCAACGTTCTCAAAGGAAAACAAAACAAACCCCAAAAAATCAATAAAAGGCAGCATCATGTTAATACATCTGGAGGTGAATGTCTACAATGAGTCTTTACTGCTGTTTCACTCTATTCCAACAGAGGCCGCTGTCTACAGTTAGATTGGACTGGCTCTTGTCAAAGGAAGGCACGGCACGCAACCTTATTCCCCACTGAAGTCAGCTGCTGTGGTTTCCCAGCAACATCAGTGTGATATTTCTTACAGAAGGTCGGCTTGGAACCCAAACAACTGAAGGAAGCCACTGGGAAGATGGAGCCATGCCAGCTGAGACCATCTCAAGATGGTTGTGTTGACGAGAGCCCGCAGTTGGAAACCTTATGCAAGCAAAGGCTAATTTGTTCTTTACTGCCCCCCTCAGGTGAGGTGTAGCCTACAGGCTATGGGACAAAACGCTTGTGAACCTACTGAACTTTGTTACACCAGGACCCTGCTTTGTAGTAACTAAGAATATATGTATTGTTTATTAAGAGGTTGAATTGGTTAAACTTAGGATAAGTTGAGTTGAGTCAAGTTAAGTTAAGTATATTAAGTTAAGTTTCTGTGTTATCTTTGTTTAATCTGCCAAGGACCTGTCAGGGTTCCGCCGCCAATTCAAGGTGGCTGCATCTGTATCTTCAGTAGCTTCTGCAGTTTCTGCTTGTATCAAATCATCTGTGATGTTTACTTCACCTGTCTGACACGACTAGAGGATGACTGGTGCTGATCCATGGTGGCTGGATTGAGGCTCTGGTAGGTGGGGTCTGGATTGGATTTGGAGGCTGGAGCAGAGTTCTTAAAGGTGACACTCTGCAACAAACAATGTGAAGTTTAGCAAGGTGACAAGACAGGACAGCACACCTCAAATACAGTGCGAGCCATGGAAACAGACCTACATCTTGCATGTATCCTACATCTGTTCTGTATTAACACACACTTAACACTTTAGATCCTGCTCAGGTGTAAATAGGCCACCCTTCTCATAATTATATATATATATATATATATATATATATATAGCCCTGGTAAAACATATACTGTATGTAGACATCAGGATGTAAATAGTTAAAGTAAAAATAAAGTAAAAAATGCATAAATACAGTTTAAATATGTATGCAAGGATAAAATAAATAAATAAATAAATATAAAACTGTACATGGATGATAACATGTATAAAATAGAAGTCATACTGTTTACAGCTTTAAGAGTCAAAGTTTGGAGTTCATGCAAATGACCATATAGTTTGTTTGTTCATTCAAGGATTCAACTCGTGTAGTCAGACGATCAGCCTAACTTGCTTTGTAGCCTAATCTGACAATCATTGGTTTTCTTTAATGTAATTGGAAGTCGTAAATCAAACAGCCAACCCAAGTCCAGTCTCAGGGTTAGGGGCGGGTCTTAGTGGTGAGCTGAGCATCTATCGGAGTTGGGGAACGACAGAAGCGATTTGTCGCCATTCAGAGAACAAGAGATATTTTACTGAGAGCATTTCGTTCATAACTCAAGGGTTTGACGACCAGTATCCTGTGGTTTTGGACGTTGTGCTATCTATAAGAGGTAAATACGAGTCTGTGTGTTGTTTTCTATGCTGTAACTGAATGTTAGAAGTGTAAAAACTATGTTTTGTTGCTAATAGCGTTTAGCCGTTAGCTTAGCTAAATCGCCATTAGCATTGCAGTTGAACTGTTAGCTTTGCATTTGAAGCAACTGGTTAAGACAAGCTACTTCTAAATCGCCATGAAATAGTGTTTGGACTTGTTGCTTAGCTGATATATTTGAATCAGGAGACGGACAGTGGCCACTGAGAGAGCGGACCAGGAAAGCTCTGTTTGGACCATGTGGAGAAGTTCCTCCTCGGTCCTGTGGGTGTGCTGCTGCTGTTCGACTGTCTGCTGTTTCTTCTGACATTCTTCCGCTCATCCATTCCCCCCGTTTGCCATTCATCTGCCCCATCCATCATCTACCCCCCTACTTCCATGAACTATCCCCCTCTGATTAGTTCCTGGTTTATGTGAGTACTGACTGCACGTGCCTTTTGTTTTACCTGCTTGTGTGAACAAGTGAAGCAGCCATTACAGTTTTCAGGCCTCCATGCTCCCAAGCTACACTCAGGCCTGCAACAGGGGTTTCTGGGTTTGAGTGAGTGTGTGTGTGAGTGTGGGCCCACAGTATAGACGGTTTTAACTTGACAACAAAAACATTCTAAATTGAACCCCCGCTCACTTCCTGTTGCAGTGTTTGCTATGGACATAAAAGAAAAGAAAACATTCAAGTGCAGGACTGACCATTCCGTGAAAACCCTCTATACAGCTGAGCAACGAAAACAAAAGTAACGATGTCGAGTGAATATTTCTGCAGTTTGCCGAATGCTGAGAAAAAGGAAGTGCTGTGGGGTTGCGCTCTGGTGAAAACCGTCTATATTTTCGAGGTGTATTGTTTTCAAAGAGGTTATACATAATAGTAATTGGACATATAAATTAGAGGTAATGGATAAATCAATAACAAAGAATTGGAATATAAATAGATAAATAATAATTGTTGTTTGTCAACTGTCCATATTATTTTATTTGCATTTATTTTATATGTGATCCGAAGCACTTTTTTCTACATTTTGTTACCTATAGTAATAAATCCCCACGTTTTGGGTTTATTGTAGTTAAAGCATACTTGTTGTGTAATTCATATATAAGTAATTCATATTTGGGTAATAAATATTTGTTTAAAAAGGTAGATTAAAAACACACAATATACAACAACAGGGATATATATATATTTTATATTTCCTGAACTTTATTGGAGGCACCGCCAGTTATATTCGTTTTATGAATAAGAGTGAATATTTAATGAACAGGTATATGGCGCCATTAAATTTGAAACCATAACCCAGGCCCCGCCCCATAGTACTATCACACTAAGCCTATTTGGATACTCTAGCTACATGGGACGGGTGTTACATATATATATATATATATATATATATATATATATATATATATATATATATATATATATATATATATACTGTATATATACATGTATATACACACACACACACACACACACACACACACACATACATACATACACACACAGTATATATGTGTGTGTGTGTATATATATTAGTGTTAGAAACCATGGAAACCAACAATGACATTAGAAAAAGTAGAACATTAGAAAAAGTAGAAGAAAAACTCACCTGCAAGTTTCTGCTACCCGAGTTTCCCCTGGAGTTCGAACCTGTGGACAGACAGTACACAGGTTTGTGTGTGTGCGTGTGTGTGTGTGTGTGTGTGTGTGTGTGTGTGTGTGTGTGTTTGAAGTGGGGGGTACTCTATAGTAATACTATTGTATACTGTGGGGGACAGTGGGCTAACTGTAGACTTCAGAATTGATGGAAACCTTTTTAACGTCAGAAGGCTTCAAGCAGTCACAAAAATAACATGTGAGCATGTCATGGAACTACAGGATGCAGATGACTGTGCAGTTGTGGTCGACACACCGGAGGCACTGCAAGCTACCCTCACAGCTGCTGCTAGAGCGTATGGCAGGCTGCGTCTCTCTGTACATGTGGCAAACACCAAAGTAGTATGCTAGTGGGCATCTACTCCCCTATCTCATATACCAGCTTTCACCATCTCTGACAAACCACTTGCAATAGTGAAATCTTCCAAATACCAGGACAGTTTCCTCTCTGACCAGTGCAGCATCGAAAGCAAGATACAAAACCGGATTAAACAAGCATTATCTTTTCTTTTCTTCTTTTTTTTAACCTTTATTTCTACAGACTCTCCCTGAGAGCAATGCTCTCTTTTTCAGGAGTGCCCTGTTCACATTCACATTCACACACACATTCACACCTGGAAGCTGACCAGTACAACCACAGTCTGATCTGCTGGCCACTGAGCAGCTCCACTGGAGCAGTTGGGTTTAAGGGCCTTGCTCAAGGGCACCTCAGTGGTGGTAATGAGGGAGGGGCAAGTGCTGGCTTTTCACTTTCCCCACCCAGATTTATCCTGCCGGTCCCGGGGATTGAACCGACGACCTTCCGGTCAGCTTGCTTCTTTGGCAGACTCAGGAGAAGTCTTTCAAAATAAAGACCTCAACTTCTACACCAAAATATCTGCTTAGCTGGCAGACGTCATGAGAACTCTCCTCTCCAGCTGTAAGGTGTGAACACTGTACGGTCCCACCTCAGGATGCATGAGGCCTTCCATATCAGATGTCTGCAACACATCCTGAGGATAACCTGGCGTTACCAAGTGGCCCATAATGCAACACTCCACAAGACCAACTGCAGGCTACCGTCACCCAACACCAAGCAAGTGAAGCAAGTGTGTGGCTAAAAGGTGTGTGTGTGTGTGTGTGTGTGTGTGTGTGTGTGTGTGTGTGTGTGTGTGTGTGTCACTCACCATCATTTTCCCTCTTTGTCTTCTTCCACTTGTAGAGCAGCAGCAGACTGACGGTCAGCAGCACAACCACGACCACCACTGTCACACAGATCACCAACACCTGCAAGTCAACTGGGTGAGAGACTTGGAGGGAGAGTGGGGAAGATGGGAGAGAGGGGGGCAGAGAGAGAGCAGGTTAGGGCCATATTATTATTATTATTATTATTATTATTATTATTATTATTTGTTTTGACAGAAATTCTTAAAAACAGGCTTCAGACTGCCCAGAACAAATTGATAAGGGGTAATATTGAAACTGAGCCCTCGGTCTCACATTGGCAGGAGCCATTTTAAAATTCTCAGCTGGCTTCCAGTGGAGGCACAACCACGGGAAAGGGTAGACTTAGCATGGTCCACAAGATCATTTATAGCTCTGTCCCCGAGTTCTTACACAAGTATTTTACTCATGTCAGGGAAACTCATTGTGTTTTTACTAGATCGTGTATCCCTTTAAGACCGCGAACCGCGTCTACGCGGTTCCCGGTCTTAAAGGGATACACACACAAATGCTGCATCAGGTATCAATGGGTTAAAAACATTAACTAGGTGCATCTGTAGTGTCTCCCTGTTTTATATAGTTCTCCCATTTTGTTATCTTGTATTGCTTTTTAATTTACCGTTATTGCTATTTTTTTCAAATTCTTACTATTGATTGATTCGTATTGCTTTCTAATTTACTTTTATCTGTCTATTTTTATCTATCTAATTCTTACCATTGTTTGATTTGTATTGCTCCCTTAATGTTGTATGTTTTTGTATGTCTCGTTTTTTTGGCATACATTATTAAATAGGTGCACTGAATACCCAGGTATTTGAACTAAAAGAAAAGAAAAGTCATTTTTGGGTTCAGCTCCACTTTAAACTTGATTTGGTCATTTATCATACATTTTTGTTCTTCTACCCATGGATGGCATACTGGACGGACCAACGGGGAATTGGCCCAGAGGCCCAAGAGCTCAGGAGGGCCTTAACCCAGAGCTCATCAGACCCCCCCCCCCCCCATCCGCTTCTATGAACCAACATTTCTCTGAGCTGTGACAGAGGGAGGTGTGACAATGCCTCTTCCTCTACCTAACCTCATCCTGTTTAACAGAGCTCTCTGTTTCTCAGTATTGCTCAAGGTTTCCTGCCTGTCAGGTTCTCTCACACACTCACATGCAAACATCACATGACTCAAGCTGTTTTTTCTCTCCAGAAGCTGTATGTGTGCCCAGGCACGCTTTGTCTCATCATCTACCTATACGTCTCAGGCTGGACTAGATCCAGAATGCTGCTGCATATCTTCTGATAACAACTAGGAAATATATCATATTTCTCCATACTGGCTTCTCTGCACTGGCTCCCTGTAAAATACAGAATATAATTTAAAATCCTTCTCCTCACCTACAAGGCCCTTAATGGTCAGGTCATATCGGAGCTCATAGTACTACTACTACTCGTGGTTCATAGAGTTCTGAAAAGTAGAATGCGAGGCAGAGCCTTGAGCTACCAGGCTCATCTTCTTTGGAACCATCTTCCAGTCTCGGTCCCGGAGGCAGACACCCCCAGTCTCCATTCAGAGTAGACTTAAAACGTTCCTCTTTGATTAAGCTTATCGTTAGGGGCCCTAGTTATTCTGCTATAGGCTTAGACTGCCTTGTCTTCCAATTAAAGGGGAGCTTCCTTCCTGTTAAAGGGGAGTGTTTTCCATGACACACTGAGCTCTATCTGCTCTCTCTCTTTGTCTCTCTCAAGCCAACCAGTCAAGGCAGATGGAAGCCCACCTAGAGCCAGCTGCTGAAGGCTTCTTCCTGTTAAAGTGGTCTTTCCTAGGCTGATATGTTACGTTCTGGCTCACCTTCAACTTAACAGACTGATATGTTGTGTTCTGGCTCACCTTCAACTTAACAGACTGATATGTTGTGTTCTGGCTCACCTTCACAGGCTGATATGTTATGTTCTGACTCACCTTCACAGGCTGATATGTTACATTCTGGCTCACCTTCACAGTCTGATATGTTACATTCTGACTCACCTTCACAGGCTGATGTGTTACATTCTGACTCACCTTCACAGGCTGATATGTTACATTCTGACTCACCTTCACAGGCTGATGTGTTACATTCTGGCTCACCTTCACAGGCTGATATGTTACGTTCTGACTCACCTTCACAGGCTGATATGTTACGTTCTGACTCACCTTCACAGGCTGATATGTTACGTTCTAGCTCACCTTCACAGGCTGATATGTTACGTTCTGGCTCACCTTCACAGGCTGATATGTTACATTCTGACTCACCTTGACAGGCTGATATGTTACGTTCTGGCTCACCTTCACAGGCTGATATGTTACGTTCTGGCTCACCTTCACAGGCAGATATGTTACTTTCTGGCTCACCTTCACAGGCTGATATGTTACGTTCTGGCTCACCTTCACAGGCTGATATGTTACGTTCTGGCTCACCTTCACAGGCAGATATGTTACGTTCTGGCTCACCTTCACAGGCTGATATGTTACGTTCTGACTCACCTTCACAGGCTGATATGTTACGTTCTGACTCACCTTCACAGGCTGATATGTTACGTTCTAGCTCACCTTCACAGGCTGATATGTTACGTTCTGGCTCACCTTCACAGGCTGATATGTTACATTCTGACTCACCTTCACAGGCTGATATGTTACGTTCTGGCTCACCTTCACAGGCTGATATGTTACGTTCTGGCTCACCTTCACAGGCAGATATGTTACTTTCTGGCTCACCTTCACAGGCTGATATGTTACGTTCTGGCTCACCTTCACAGGCTGATATGTTACGTTCTGGCTCACCTTCACAGGCTGATATGTTACGTTCTGGCTCACTTTCACAGGCTGATATGTTACGTTCTGGCTCACCTTCACAGGCTGATATGTTACGTTCTGGCTCACCTTCACAGGCTGATGTTACGTTCTGGCTCACCTTCACAGGCTGATATGTTACGTTCTGGCTCACCTTCACAGGCTGATATGTTACATTCTGGCTCACCTTCACAGGCTGATATGTTACGTTCTGGCTCACCTTCACAGGCTGATATGTTACGTTCTGACTCACCTTCACAGGCTGATATGTTATTTTCTGGCTCACCTTCACAGGCTGATATGTTACGTTCTGGCTCACCTTCACAGGCTGATAGTATCTTGCTTGCAGTGGCGTTGCTAACGTGATTGTTGACCAAGCAGACGAGCTCTCCTGACAGGCCTGGTTTCAGAGTGATGCTGTTCTTCTCATGATCTCCAGAGAGGCGCTCGGTGTTTGTCAGTGTGCGTCCGTCCAGAGTCCAGCTGTACTGAGGACTGTCCCCCTTACAGGAGCAGGACACCCTCATCCTCTCCTGGGACAGACACTCATAGAGCAGCAGGGGGGAGGCCACACGGGCTGAGGGAATAGACTCACATCAGTTTGTACTTTGACAGAATCAGCAATGCAATTAGTAGGGCCATATGATTTCTGCAATGCAGAAAAAACAGACAGAATCATGGAATTTAATCTATATTCTTCAGGGGTAGCATTAAACCTGCCAGTCTCTAGTGCCAAGGGAAGAGTTCCAGAGCGTATTTTCCGTCTGTCCAAATCAAACTTCACATAGGGTTCTACACAGTAACTGTCTTTTATAAGACAATAGGTTCTTAGCTTTGGTTTAGACCATATCTTATCTTTATACAGAAGAAAGATATTACTCAGGGAGTGCACTTAGGGGTACCTGACAGAGTTCAGCGCTATATTTCGTGCTATTCGGCATAGCGCCACCTACCAATACCTTACACACACAACACAATCTTGGGCCGGAGTCCCAAACTAGACTTGAAGGCCGCATAGCGGCCTGATAATCTAGTATTATAAATTATATTAATCACACATTATATTATTCTCAGTTAAATTACTGATATTGAGTATTCTCATGAATCCAAATTGAGACAGCATGCCCTCTATAGTCGGGTGGGTGGGGGATAAATTGGGTGCATGGAGGGAGTGTGTCCCCATGAACCCCCTGTAATCCTCAAGGTGTCCACATGTTAACATCAAAATTTGTTTTTTGATGTTAACTCGAAATATTGTCGCAAGGGTCTGTTTGGTGGCAATCTTTGCAGCCTTCTTGGAATTCCAATGAAAATGGATCATCATCATAACTTTTGAACTAGACATACAGAGACAAATGACAAAGAGTTTCTGTGTCATTTTGGCACGAGTTATTGATTGAGAGGGTTATTTTCATCTTTAGCAAGTTTGGTATAGTAAAAATGGCAAATAGCAAAATATCTGCCTATTAGTCATGAGCCAGAAGGTTTGGGATTAGTGCTCATAGTGATTTTTGGCAATGTATACGCATCTCTAGAGTTAGAAAATATGTGATAGCATTGCACCAGTGCTAGCTAAATGTCTGTTATCATTCGATTTACATCCCGATGCAAAACACACTTTTCAAACCTATTAGTGCATGGGAAACCTGCTTCCTACTAGACCAGTGGCTATGATACTGGAATATGTGGCTTATCATTATTACCAATTTATCCAACCGTTCAGAGTAATTATTTACCTTGAATGGACAGTTGTAGTTTTTGATCTGCGATTGTACTTCCATTTTGATGATAGATGTGAAGGGTATATTGAGCACTGTCAGTCGGGTTGATGTTACTTATCCTAAAAGTTCCATTACTGGGAGTAAGGGAGAATCTGTTTTCTAACATGTTAGCCGTAACCATGTTATTTCTCATAAAGAAAACTGTGTGAGCTTTGTTTTTCATCCATTTATAATTATATGATTCAGAGAACTGAGTGACCAGTTGGAGAACGACAGTTCCTCCCAGAGCTCCAAAACATTGAGTTCCATTCTGTCTGCCATCACAGTAGGTTTCCACACCTAAAGACATTCAGAAAAATAAGACACAAAAAATAAATGTCACAATCAATATCCATATCCATGATTTGAGTTGTGGGGAAATATTCATGTATTGATTATGAAACAGTGTTTATGGGTATCTAGTTTATTTCTGCTCTCCCTGTGAGCCAACTAAGCAGCTGCTTAGAGCCCCGCAGCCACCAGGGGGCCCCTGTGGGAAGAAGAGTATGGCACAGTGCAGTCCATGTTTGAGGACTGGAGCTCTTGTGCGCTCAAGCTACAGTGAAGATTCTGGAAACTAGACATCCAGACGAAAACGTAGGAACTGACAGTATGCTAGCTCGCTGGCAAGCAGGCAAAAACATAGCTCAAAATTGGGTGTTTTTGACAAAGGTAAATGGACTTGACTATTTTCAAACGGAAACACGAACCGGACACGTCAAGGTTGTAGTATCTAACAAATGTGTGATGAGAGGACCATGAGGCCGCAGCGCACATGTCCTCCACCGATACACCATGCAACAACGCGGAAGACGTCGCAACGCCCCGCGTAGAATGTGCCTTGATACCCTCCGGGGGTACCTTACCCTCCACTATCCAGTGTGATAAGCGTTTCTTGGAAAGGGGTCCACCCTGGGCCCTCTGCCCGAAACAGACTGGTTTGTAGTGCGTAATGAACGCGTCCTGGCCCCATAGGCCGAGAGCGCCCTTACGGGGCACAGCATGTGCAAACGTCTCTCCTCGCCCGAACTGAACGGCGGGGGACAGAATGTTGACACGTCTATGACCATAGACGTAAAGCTGGCATTAATATTCTTAGGTTGATATGCCGGGTTAGGTCGCGACTGCGGGGACTGGCTCCCGACCGAACTCGGGCCTTGGGCGCCGAGGATGGTGGGCTTGTCCCTAAAGCTACGAGCTGAAGGCTGGCTCCGAGCCGAGGCCTTGGCGAGCTGCCGCCCCCGCCGGGCGCATAGCCCCGGCAAATGGCGGACTGGGCAGTTCCCTGCTGAGCTCCGGACCGAAGTTGAGCGCTGAGCTCCAACGACGGCGGGCTCATAGCCCCCCCCCCCCCCCCCCCCCCAAGGAAGGCGACTAAGAGCGGGCCAGGTCAACCGCCGCCCGCGCACCCCTCGTCCATGCTGAGGGTGAGAGCCGCGTATCCTGGCCTGCCTTTTGGGACCCAGGATGGGCCCACTGCGGCCGGGTGGGGTGCCGCCATTGAGGGCGCACGAACCTGGCTTGGGGCCCGCACCCGTGGGCGTGGGGTGGCTCGCGGAGCCGGGGGCCCCGGAGGGCGACTCGGCGCACGCCCTGCCGCCTAAAACCGGCGGTCGTCCCCTCGTTGCCGCCGTGGCAAGAGGGATCTGACCGCAGCGGAGTCTCACTGCTGCCTCTCCAACCGCCGGGCCAAATCCTCCACGGAAGGACGGAATAGGCCCTCCGGAGAGATATTCGCCCCCAGTAGCCTCCTCTTCTCCTGCTCGGAGAGCTGAGTGAGGTTCAGCCACAGGTGTCGGTGCGTCAGAACGGAGAAGGTCATGACCTTCCCGCTGTTCTGCGCCAGGCAGTCGACCATGCGCAAGGCATAGTCGGTGGCCATCCTGAGCTCCGTGAACAACTCAGGAGCGGGGTCACCCTGCATCTCCCATAGGAGCACAGCCTGATAACCCTGCAGGATGGCAAGGTTGTTTGTAATGGCGGCGGACTGCCCCGCTGCCAAATACGCCTTTTCGGCCAGCCTGGCCGTCAGCTGGCACGCCTTGGAGGGCAGCGTGGGTCTGCCGGCATTGGAGGCCAGGTGTCTGGCCACCAGCTCCTCGAGGGGGGCATCGCGGAGAACGCGAGCTTCTCCTCGCCCTCGACCACTGACCACGGAGCCATGCCCGCGCATAGCGGCTTGGCCTCCTGAGGCTTTTCCCATTCCGCCTGCACCGCACGGACCACGTCCACACAGACGGGCATTTGGCGTCGCGGGCACCCCGCCCGTGGCCTGGCGTGCCTGAAAAAAGCACCCCTGCAGTACTGATGCTGGGGTGGTTCGGCCCAGGCGATGCCCAGCTTCGCCGCGGCCCTCGACATCACCCCGTGGAACTGCTTCTGGTAGGGCTCGTTAATGCTCATCTCTGAGCGAGCCCCCTCTGCAGCAGTGGTGACGGTGGTGGCAGCGTCCCAATCCTCCCCGCCGGACATCTCCCCTTGGGGGGTGTCCTCCTGGGGGGTATCGACCAAGTGGTCGTAGGGCTGGAGCCCTCCCTGCTCCAACATTGGATGCATCGGCTCATCGCCCCAACTAAAATCCTGCTGCTCAGACTGTTCCTGGAGACCCTGAGCAGCAGGTGCTTCACCCCCGACCGGGCGGTCGGACCCCGCGGACGCACACCCCTCGGGAGGCGCACCGCTGGGCGGCAGGTCCTCCTCGACAAAGAGCCCAGCTCTGTGTCGCAACTCCACCAGGTTAAAGCCAGCACAGACACTGCAAAACTTCACTTTCAGCAGCGCCTGTGCAGCATACTCGTGCCCTAAGCAGGACACACAGCTATCGTGCTGATCGTACTCGGCCAGCGTAGCCCTGCATACCTCGCAGCCCCTGGCTGTCCCTCCCTTCTTCATGGCAGCCGCCTGGCTCATTGCACGAGTTAAGTTTTAAGCTAACTCGTAGCAAGCACTCGCAGGCTGTACCCGGTTTAGCGGAGGTTTTACCATATGAAGCTATGCAGTAAGCCGCCCTGAGGCTAGCGAATCTGCGCGTGCAACGTTAAAAGGGTAGCAGAAGTGCTAAGGCACAATATGGTCAGATGCTAGCCGCACAGGTGCGAGCTAGTTATCTAGCTAAAAACTGAGAGCACAGCTCTTGAGCTACTACTCTCTCTAACGTTACTCCAGCCGGAGTGAACGTACGTGCGCTACACGGCGGTAGCCTACGCTAATATGCTAGCACACAAGGAAGATGCTGTTCGCACAGATGCACGCTAGCTATCTATTCACGACTGAGAGCGGCAACCCTCGGGTTACACTTCCAGACAAACGTCACCCCCTCCGGGGAGAACGCAGCCAGCTACACGGCGGTAGCCTATTGTAATGTGCTAACACGAGATAGATGCTATCCGCACGGATGCAAGCTAGCTATCTATTCAATAACTGAGAGCAGCAACCACTCGAGTTAGCTCTCAGAATGCCCTTTCTCTATCGTCACCCCAGCCGGGGTGGACTAAGCAAGCTACACACAGGTTGTGTTAACAGGTGTTAACCACACAATAAGGCAAGATGCTCTTAGCTTATGATGAGCTTGTCCGTCGCCGCTGGTGAAGAGATGCAGGATCGGGTCCCCGAAGCCTGAAGAATCTCGTCCACGCAAGCCTTCTTAAGGTGGGCAAATAAGACGGAATTAGCTTTAGCTTAAGAGCGCAAACTATGAGTTAACACGGAGCTTCAAAAAACACGTCCACTAGCGAGCTGGAAGAACGGAGGAGTGGCCTCCCCTGGTCTGGCAGACGTGACGTAGTCACGTGGGTAAGGAATGAGGGTGGCCGCCTCAGCCCAGGGGGGTACCACGCCACCTGTTGGTGGGTGGTTGGTTTTATATAAAGATCAATTTTGGAGGAAAAATAACATTCTTCCAGTGGCTGCGTGCGCAGCGGAGATGGCACTAGAGTGAGAGCTTGAGTTCGAAACGAAGTAAAACACTTCTGCATCCAGTGGAGAAAAAAATCTCTGAATATAATATTCTGGAATTGCAAGTGCAGTCAGTCAGCTTTACTTTGAGTGTTAACTGATAACTGCATATGGTAGCTGGTTCTATGAATACTTCACCGCCTATCTACTGCGAGGCAGGACCCCCAAATTTACCCTGCTTAGGACCCCCAGATGTAGAGGGCCGGTCATGTCCACACGCCCCACTCTCACTACCACCTAGTGTTGGTTTCCTTAAATTATTGCCGCCTTTGATGCTAACTTGTATCAGGCTACAGCCAAAATTGTATCCATATAATTTATATTATTTGCTATATAGATTATTGTTAAAAAAAATCTTTCTGGTTTCCTTTCAAATTTTTCACTCTGTTTAGAGAAAATCAGATAAACATTTTGTGTGAACTCAATGTATGTGTCCTGCTCTGTCTGAAACCTTGGATATTGAACATTGTGGTAAGGCACGAAGAGGTTCCTTAACCATTAGGCCTGACAGGACGACCTCCCATTTTTGGCCTGGCCTGGTCACATTTATATTGATTCAACACAAAACAATGTATTCACACAATATACAATCATCAATGTATTTATGTGACAAATAGTGAAACAGCTCACCATGAGAGACTCCAAGTAGCACCATCAACAGTCCAATCATAGCTTCCATGTCTCTGTTCACCCTCAGCTGAGCCAGTCGCTGCTTTCAGACTGCCAAAATGTACCATAAAAAAGGTCAAAATGTCAAACTGTACCCTCAAAATGTCAAACTGTACCCTAAACAAGGTCAAAATGTCAAACTGTAGGCTACCCTAAAAAAGGTCAAAATGTCAAACGGTACCCTCAAAATGTCAAACGGTACCCTAAAAAAGGTAAAAATGTCAAACGGTACCCTAAAAAAGGTCAAAATGTCAAACTGTACCCTACAAAAGTCAAAATGTCAAACTGTGTCAAACTGTGTCAAACAGTCAAACTGTGTCCCAGGTCACGTGACCTGGGACACACACACACACACACACACACACACACACACACACACACACAGATATATATGTGTCTGTGTGTGTGTGTGTGTGTGTGTGTGTGTGTGTGTGTGTGCACATGTGTGCGTGCGTGCGTGCGTGCGTGCGTGCGTGTGTGTGTGTGTGGCAGCGTGCAAAACCCTTCACATGACACTGCTGCACATTGTTGGTAATGAGCCAAAGGACGAAAATTAGTTTTTCATGTATTTTGAGATTTTGAGTGATTTGGTTACTTTCATCTCCGTAGTACATCATGGTGAATAATTATTTTCATAAAACAAAAGGAAAATTATTTATTTGTATGGTTTTGGTGGACTGCCACTGTAGAAAATACAACCTTGTGGAATGTTTAAAGCCATTTTTCTCACGCTTTACTTTTAGACACATAACACATTAAATACTTATAACTGTTGATCTGAGAGAGCTGCCTTGATCATTCAAAAAGTTATGAATAGCCAGGGGAGAGTTTCTAATTCATGGAAATGTCAGAAAATGAAAATGTCAAATTCCCACCATGTGAAGGGTTTTTGCAGACCGCGCGCGCGCGCGCGTGTGTGTGTGTGTGTGTGTGTGTGTGTGTGTGTGTGTGTGTGTGTGTGTGTGTGTGTGTGTGCGCGTGCATGCGTGCGCGCGTGCGTGTGTCTCCCGGTAGGTCACATGACTTATTGACGTGTCTTGGGACACAACTTCCACAACAAGCATACTGTATAGAGACGTGTAGTCGCTTAGAATGAAAGTAGAATGAATGAATTAGAATGAATTAGTATTTTATGTTGAATGTGTCTAGCTGTTTATATGAAGGAAGTTTATTAAAAAAAATACTGAGGAAAAAAATCAATCAATTTGATATGTCCCATTTACATGTACCTGCAGAACTCTAAGATGGACACCAGAGGCTCCATTACAATCACATTAGATTTGAACACAGCTCTATAGAAAACATGTTTGTTTTGTCGTTGTGCCATTGGGAACTTCAATGAAATCCAATTTCTGTATTTGTTGAGAAAAATAGGACCAATAAAACATATCATGAAATGGCACAAAGGTGGATGCTCTTCAGAATCACTTACAAACCCTGTATCAGCCTCACTCGTCCCTCAGGCCCTTGGTTTAGTGTGGGGGAGTCCCTTCCCCTTCAGCTCGCTAACCCAACCTTAGCTAACATAGGCCTATAGAAGCTGGATATCCCAAGAGGGCTAGTAGTTTTACTTAAATTTGGACTTCTTGTATCTAGACTTTCTTTTAGCCACCCGATTTTAAAGTACAGGTCCCCCTGGTGAGAGCAAACTATTACCCCTGAAAAAGTATCAGTATAGGCTTACCTTCTGTTGTCGCAGGCTCGGAGAAAAGGAAACAAAAAACAAAAGAATGGTGCAGTGTTGGCTTTGTTTCTCTGAGTTTTTAGTAAAGCTAAGTCCACTACACAACAGTAGACCTACACAACAGCAGCCTACCTGTCAGATGGAGGCTGTCTGACTAAAGTACAGGAAGTGGTCTCTGTCTTTCTGCAAGAGAAGAAGCTACACTTCAGAAAAGAAAAAAAAGGTGTGAATTTGCAATAGCTGCACCAACTTCAGCCCCCTATAGAGAGGCAAAGTGACCGCCTACTTCCTGCTTCAGCACTGTACCAGAGATTTTCATCCCTCATTTAGTTTCCCATAGACATTTCGTAAAATGCTTATACTTGTACTTTTACTTCGTCAAACCAAATTGTTCAGGTATATTTAGAAACAGTAGAGACCGCATAACATTTTACTCCGACCAAAACGTAAACAAATTGCAGATTTAAAGAACATATTTTTTCTGTGTTGTTTTTTTAGTTTTGGTCAGAGTGAAATGTTCTATATGGTCTCTCCCGATTCTAAATATATCTGAACCGTTTGGTTTGACGAAGTAAAACTATTTTTATAAGCATTTTACGAAATGTCCATGGGAAAATAAATGGTGGATGAAAATCTCTGGTACAGTGCTGAAGCAGGAAGTAGGCGGTCACTTTGCCTCTCTATAGGTGTGAAAGCTGTGGCCGCCAACCCACCGACCCACTGACAGAGTGAGCTGTAAAGCTTCTGGTTGCAGCTATTCATGTCTGAGAAGTCTCGCCCCTCATATATAAAACAGTTGAAAAATAAAGAAATAAAATAGAGAGGTGTACTGTACTGGGTAGCGAACAGAAGGAGGGATCCTGTAGTATTCATCTGATCACGTCCTGCTCATGACGTGTTTACATCTTGCATTAACAAACGTTTTTTACGGGGGGCGGGGGGGGGGGGGAGGCCATATGGATAGGAAGGTGCTAGATAGTTTGATTCTAGGGGTGCAGGATTAGTGGTTAGGGGGATATGGGTGGTGCTTGGTGGTGGGAGGGGGGGGTGCCGTACCCAGTAAAGATGCCATACCCACCAAAGTACATAGCATACATAATAACAATAAGGGTATCTTTGTTGGCAATGTTTATTGACAAAAGCATTAAAACAAGCAAATATCAATATTATCTGGTCACTCGCAGATACATACAAAGGGTTCAAACAAATCTCTCAAAGTCTCAAATTTGTCAGCATTTGGCTTGTGTTATTGCAATATCCTATGTTGAAACAACTGATCATCAGCAATTTTAACCTGCACAGTAACAGCTAGCGTTAGCGTTATAATCTCAGGAGAGCAAGAGTAAATAATGAGCCATTCACATGAGAATTACCATTAATGTTACAACATTTAATAGGCGGGGCCTCCCTGCGCAGAGGTGAGCCAGCTCGCCCAGCCCCCTGCTGGGCCGTCCTTGACGACACACCCACTCAGGCTGCAACATCAGCGCCAGCACTGCGGGGCACATGGCTGCCCGGCAGTCATGGGGGAGTTGAGCCCACCTTCGTCTGGTCCCACAAGAGGACGCTGCCTTTGGAGTGCCCCTTGCGAGTGAAAGCTGCTCGGTGCACCAACACCTTTCTAATGGTAAAAAAAGCAAACATAAGATAGACACCAAGGGCCCTATCTTGGTACAGGCGTTATCCGTCCCTGCAGGGACGAGAGCAGTCCACCTCGCGCAAGTGTCCAGGTGTCATGCCGAGTTTTGCACCTCCGCCGCCAAATGCATCCCCACCTCATGGTTGCATATTGTAATGATTTATACGGGAACTTAACTGTTTACAAATTATATAATTGTGTGGGTAGGCCCTCCAGGCCAGGGGGTCTATCCTGGCTCATGGAGACTGACTTTGATGCATAAAATCTGCATTGAGGTCACTTCCATGCTTGGGACTCTCTTCTGGCTCATGGAGGCACGACTTGTGTGCTTAAAATCTGGCGACAAGTGACCTCGAGGACTGGGGGTCTCTCCTAGCTTTATGGAGGGGGATGCCAGTCTCGGCAGTTTGTACCTGCCGAGACTTGCATCCCTGTTTTTAAGTTAAAACAGCACCAAAATGTGGTGGGGATGCAATTCTCAGTGGGGGTGCAGAACTCGGCATAACAGGTGTTATGGGCGCACAGAATGGCATCTTGTTCCGGGGACAGAAAGTCATCATCCCGAAATTGCTACGCCCGGACATGCTTGCGCGCATACATTCAAGCCACGTGGGTGGAGACGCCTGCTACCGGCAGGCTCGGGAGACGTTGTACTGGCCCAACATGCAGGCAGAAATAAAGGACTTTGTGAGCACTTGTTCGACCTGCAACGAGCATGTGCATAAACGGCAAAAAGAGAACATAATCAGAACATTCACAATAATCACTCAAAATCAGCAGGAGGAGGAGAGTAGGCCTACAGCTGATTTACAGCACTCTCACTCTCTGATGGGGGTGGAGGTGGGGGGGTGTTTGGTCAGTGGCAGCAACTGACCTGCCACGGCAGG
Organism: Poromitra crassiceps; assembly: GCF_964638095.1. Classification (NCBI taxonomy): domain Eukaryota; kingdom Metazoa; phylum Chordata; class Actinopteri; order Beryciformes; family Melamphaidae; genus Poromitra; species Poromitra crassiceps. Next base: position 36,008,992 of record NC_139645.1, read on the forward strand.
TCGGGAAACAGCGCCCCTACAAACCTGCCACGGCAGGTCGGGAAACAGCGCCCCTACAGGTCAGTGGCAGCAACTGACCTACCACAGCAGGTCGGGAAACAGCGCCCCTACAAACCTGACACGGCAGGTCGGGAAACAGCGCCCCCTACAGGTCAGTGGCAGCAACTGACCTGCCACGGCAGGTCGGGAAACAGCGCCCCTACAGGTCAGTGGCAGCAACTGACCTGCCACGGCAGGTCGGGAAACAGCGCCCCTACAGGTCAGTGGCAGCAACTGACCTGCCGCGGAAACTCCGCCCCTATAATGGCCTCCCTGTGTGTATGGAATAACTGCACCTGTGTTTAACAGGTCTGATGGGAGGAGATGACCTCTCTGTGTGTTATATGGAATAACTGCACCTGTGTTTAACAGGTCTGAGAGGGAGGAGATGACCTCTCTGTGTGTTATATAGAATAACTGCACCTGTGTTTAACAGGTCTGATGGGAGGAGATGACCTCTCTGTGTGTTATATGGAATAACTGTACCTGTGTTTAACAGGTCTGATGGGAGGAGATGACCTCTCTCTGTGTTATATGGAATAACTGCACCTGTGTTTAACAGGTCTGATGGGAGGAGATGACCTCTCTGTGTGTTATATGGAATAACTGTACCTGTGTTTAACAGGTCTGATGGGAGGAGATTACCTCTCTGTGTGTTATATGGAATAACTGCACCTGTGTTTAACAGGTCTGATGGGAGGAGATGACCTCTCTGTGTGTTATATGGAATAACTGCACCTGTGTTTAACAGGTCTGAGGGGAGGAGATGACCTCTCTGTGTGTTATATGGAATAACTGCACCTGTGTTTAACAGGTCTGATGGGAGGAGATGACCTCTCTCTGTGTGTTATATGGAATAACTGCACCTGTGTTTAACAGGTCTGAGAGGGAGGAGATGACCTCTCTGTGTGTTATATGGAATAACTGCACCTGTGTTTAACAGGTCTGAGGGGAGGAGATGACCTCTCTGTGTGTTATATGGAATAACTGCACCTGTGTTTAACAGGTCTGAGGGGAGGAGATGACCTCTCTGTGTGTTATATGGAATAACTGCACCTGTGTTTAACAGGTCTGATGGGAGGAGATGACCTCTCTGTGTGTTATATGGAATAACTGCACCTGTGTTTAACAGGTCTGAGAGGGAAGAGATGACCTCTCTGTGTGTTATATGGAATAACTGCACCTGTGTTTAACAGGTCTGAGAGGAGATGACCTCTCTGTGTGTTATATGGAATAACTGCACCTGTGTTTAACAGGTCTGATGGGAGGAGATGACCTCTCTGTGTGTTATATGGAATAACTGCACCTGTGTTTAACAGGTCTGAGGGGAGGAGATGACCTCTCTGTGTGTTATATGGAATAACTGCACCTGTGTTTAACAGGTCTGATGGGAGGAGATGACCTCTCTGTGTGTTATATGGAATAACTGCACCTGTGTTTAACAGGTCTGAGGGGAGGAGATGACCTCTCTCTGTGTTATATAGAATAACTGCACCTGTGTTTAACAGGTCTGAGAGGGAGGAGATGACCTCTCTGTGTGTTATATGGAATAACTGCACCTGTGTTTAACAGGTCTGAGGGGGAGGAGATGACCTCTCTGTGTGTTATATGGAATAACTGCACCTGTGTTTAACAGGTCTGATGGGAGGAGATGACCTCTCTGTGTGTTATATAGAATAACTGCACCTGTGTTTAACAGGTCTGAGGGGAGGAGATGACCTCTCTGTGTGTTATATAGAATAACTGCACCTGTGTTTAACAGGTCTGAGGGGAGGAGATGACCTCTCTGTGTGTTATATGGAATAACTGCACCTGTGTTTAACAGGTCTGAGGGGAGGAGATGACCTCTCTGTGTGTTATATGGAATAACTGCACCTGTGTTTAACAGGTCTGAGAGGAGGAGATGACCTCTCTGTGTGTTATATGGAATAACTGCACCTGTGTTTAACAGGTCTGATGGGAGGAGATGACCTCTCTCTGTGTTATATGGAATAACTGCACCTGTGTTTAACAGGTCTGAGAGGGAGGAGATGACCTCTCTGTGTGTTATATGGAATAACTGCACCTGTGTTTAACAGGTCTGATGGGAGGAGATGACCTCTCTGTGTGTTATATGGAATAACTGCACCTGTGTTTAACAGGTCTGAGAGGAGGAGATGACCTCTCTCTGTGTTATATGGAATAACTGCACCTGTGTTTAACAGGTCTGAGAGGGAGGAGATGACCTCTCTGTGTGTTATATGGAATAACTGCACCTGTGTTTAACAGGTCTGAGGGGAGGAGATGACCTCTCTGTGTGTTATATAGAATAACTGCACCTGTGTTTAACAGGTCTGAGAGGGAGGAGATGACCTCTCTGTGTGTTATATGGAATAACTGCACCTGTGTTTAACAGGTCTGAGAGGGAGGAGATGACCTCTCTGTGTGTTATATGGAATAACTGCACCTGTGTTTAACAGGTCTGAGGGGAGGAGATGACCTCTCTGTGTGTTATATGGAATAACTGCACCTGTGTTTAACAGGTCTGATGGGAGGAGATGACCTCTCTGTGTGTTATATGGAATAACTGCACCTGTGTTTAACAGGTCTGATGGGAGGAGATGACCTCTCTGTGTGTTATATGGAATAACTGCACCTGTGTTTAACAGGTCTGAGGGGAGGAGATGACCTCTCTGTGTGTTATATAGAATAACTGCACCTGTGTTTAACAGGTCTGATGGGAGGAGATGACCTCTCTGTGTGTTATATGGAATAACTGCACCTGTGTTTAACAGGTCTGAGAGGAGGAGATGACCTCTCTGTGTGTTATATGGAATAACTGCACCTGTGTTTAACAGGTCTGAGAGGAGGAGATGACCTCTCTGTGTGTTATATGGAATAACTGCACCTGTGTTTAACAGGTCTGATGGGAGGAGATGACCTCTCTGTGTGTTATATGGAATAACTGCACCTGTGTTTAACAGGTCTGATGGGAGGAGATGACCTCTCTGTGTGTTATATGGAATAACTGCACCTGTGTTTAACAGGTCTGAGAGGAGGAGATGACCTCTCTGTGTGTTATATGGAATAACTGCACCTGTGTTTAACAGGTCTGATGGGAGGAGATGACCTCTCTGTGTGTTATATGGAATAACTGCACCTGTGTTTAACAGGTCTGAGAGGGAGGAGATGACCTCTCTGTGTGTTATATGGAATAACTGCACCTGTGTTTAACAGGTCTGAGAGGAGGAGATGACCTCTCTGTGTGTTATATGGAATAACTGCACCTGTGTTTAACAGGTCTGAGAGGAGGAGATGACCTCTCTGTGTGTTATATGGAATAACTGCACCTGTGTTTAACAGGTCTGATGGGAGGAGATGACCTCTCTGTGTGTTATATGGAATAACTGCACCTGTGTTTAACAGGTCTGAGAGGAGGAGATGACCTATCTGTGTGTTATATGGAATAACTGCACCTGTGTTTAACAGGTCTGATGGGAGGAGATGACCTCTCTGTGTGTTATATGGAATAACTGCACCTGTGTTTAACAGGTCTGAGAGGGAGGAGATGACCTCTCTGTGTGTTATATGGAATAACTGCACCTGTGTTTAACAGGTCTGAGGGGAGGAGATGACCTCTCTGTGTGTTATATGGAATAACTGCACCTGTGTTTAACAGGTCTGAGGGGAGGAGATGACCTCTCTGTGTGTTATATGGAATAACTGCACCTGTGTTTTAACAGGTCTGAGGGGAGGAGATGACCTCTCTGTGTGTTATATGGAATAACTGTGTAACCAGGTATCAATAGAACCAAAGGTAGAAATACTGGAAAACTTATCCACAGGGTCTGGGAGTACTATATACTTACTTAAAAGTTTAGCAATCCTGGTTCGGTTAATAGATGCTGATAATATATTCTCAAATTATTACCATCGGACAATGGAGGACTCAGAAATGACACCAGACACAATCAATCTCGTTTTAACTGTTTAGTTAGGAATGATTTTCTTTTCCTATGGCATTTTCCCATAAACACAATGACAATCAAATATTCAAGTTTTAACAGAATTCAGTCATGACAATCAAATAAAATAAACCCCAAAATAAATCCTATAATACTTCTGCTGCAGCGTAACCTAGTTGTGCACAACTTACTAGAGTTTTGAGCTCAGCTTTGTTCGTTTCCTTTTTTAAAGAGAAAAGTCCCCTATAATAAAGATGAATGGTTCCTTGTTGCCTTTTTAATCCTGGTGAAGACTTTTAATCCATATGAGGAACGATCTTACTTGGATAGATTGAATGAAGTTGGAAGTTGAGAAAAGTTACAGTGAGGCCACGGTAATCCCCCTTGGTCCAGGTCAGTAGTGCAGTCCAAGGTTCAGGGTGAAGAGAAGAGGACAGATCCCTTCTCCCCTTGTCTCCTGCGCTGACACACCCCTGGCGGAATCACTGGTGCAGTTCACTCTCGCATGTGGAGAGTGAAGCTAGTATCAAAGGTAAACGTTTTAGGAACGATATTTCAGCAGGCACTCCACGGCAGTAGACTAGTTTAGCACTTAAATTCACTTTCTTTTACAGAGCTCATAGACGTGCGCTCTTCCTTTGAGTAAGGCATTTCAAAGTTAGCATAAAGAATGTAAACAGAAAGAATCACTTCCTGCATACTATACGATTTAATCAGTCTTCATCAGAGGTGATTAGGCTACATTAGCTAAGTAAGAACTCAACACATGGCACATACAGTAATAAACTTTCAACCAACATGTTCCTCATAACATGTAACATTTGAGGCAAGTAAAATAAAATAAAACGGACAACACAGTCGGACATGAATTCAAACAATGAGCATGTTACGTTGTGGTGCTAACCAGGAAATAAACGATTGCGCCAATTTTAACATCACAGGTAACTTAGTTTACAAGGACACAAGACTTGAATCAGCTTACCTAGTATCAAAGGTAAACGTTTTAGGAACGATATTTCAGCAGGCACTCCACGGCAGTAGACTAGTTTAGCACTTAAATTCACTTTCTTTTACAGAGCTCATAGACGTGCGCTCTTCCTTTGAGTAAGGCATTTCAAAGTGCCGTAAAGCTGCCACCTACTGTCGTAATGTGGCGTTACCGTAAGGCTTTTCAAAGTGCCGTAAAGCTGCCACCTACTGTCGTAATGTGGCATTACCGTAAGTTACTGCTGACAATTGATATTGCCCTTGTGTTGGGTGTATTTAGCTCAAATTGCATTCAGAAGTGCAAGATGATATTAGTTACCACAGTGTGATTTTACATGTAGGTTACAACTGCACCTGTGTTTAACAGGTCTGATGGGAGGAGATGACCTCTCTGTGTGTTATATAGAATAACTGCACCTGTGTTTAACAGGTCTGATGGGAGCAGATGACCTCTCTGTGTGTTATATGGAATAACTGCACCTGTGTTTAACAGGTCTGAGGGGAGGAGATGACCTCTCTGTGTGTTATATGGAATAACTGCACCTGTGTTTAACAGGTCTGAGGGGAGGAGATGACCTCTCTGTGTGTTATATGGAATAACTGCACCTGTGTTTAACAGGTCTGAGAGGGAGGAGATGACCTCTCTGTGTGTTATATGGAATAACTGCACCTGTGTTTAACAGGTCTGATGGGAGGAGATGACCTCTCTGTGTGTTATATGGAATAACTGCACCTGTGTTTAACAGGTCTGAGGGGAGGAGATGACCTCTCTGTGTGTTATATGGAAATAACTGCACCTGTGTTTAACAGGTCTGAGAGGAGGAGATGACCTCTCTGTGTTATATGGAATAACTGCACCTGTGTTTAACAGGTCTGAGGGGAGGAGATGACCTCTCTGTGTGTTATATGGAATAACTGCACCTGTGTTTAACAGGTCTGATGGGAGGAGATGACCTCCCTGTGTGTTATATGGAATAACTGCACCTGTGTTTAACAGGTCTGATGGGAGGAGATGACCTCTCTGTGTGTTATATGGAATAACTGCACCTGTGTTTAACAGGTCTGATGGGAGGAGATGACCTCTCTGTGTGTTATATAGAATAACTGCACCTGTGTTTAACAGGTCTGATGGGAGGAGATGACCTCTCTGTGTGTTATATGGAATAACTGCACCTGTGTTTAACAGGTCTGATGGGAGGAGATGACCTCTCTGTGTTATATGGATTAACTGCACCTGTGTTTAACAGGTCTGATGGGAGGAGATGACCTCTCTGTGTGTTATATAGAATAACTGCACCTGTGTTTAACAGGTCTGATGGGAGGAGATGACCTCTCTGTGTGTTATATGGAATAACTGCACCTGTGTTTAACAGGTCTGATGGGAGGAGATGACCTCTCTGTGTTATATGGATTAACTGCACCTGTGTTTAACAGGTCTGAGAGTAGATGACCTCTCTGTGTGTTATATGGAATAACTGCACCTGTGTTTAACAGGTATGAGGGGAGGAGATGACCTCTCTGTGTGTTATATGGAATAACTGCACCTGTGTTTAACAGGTCTGAGGGGAGGAGATGACCTCTCTGTGTGTTATATAGAATAACTGCACCTGTGTTTAACAGGTCTGATGGGAGGAGATGACCTCTCTGTGTGTTATATGGAATAACTGCACCTGTGTTTAACAGGTCTGATGGGAGGAGATGACCTCTCTGTGTGTTATATGGAATAACTGCACCTGTGTTTAACAGGTCTGAGGGGAGGAGATGACCTCTCTGTGTGTTATATGGAATAACTGCACCTGTGTTTAACAGGTCTGAGGTGAGGAGATGACCTCTCTGTGTGTTATATGGAATAACTGCACCTGTGTTTAACAGGTCTGATGGGAGGAGATGACCTCTCTGTGTGTTATATGGAATAACTGCACCTGTGTTTAACAGGTCTGAGAGGAGGAGATGACCTCTCTGTGTGTTATATGGAATAACTGCACCTGTGTTTAACAGGTCTGATGGGAGGAGATGACCTCTCTGTGTGTTATATGGAATAACTGCACCTGTGTTTAACAGGTCTGAGGGGAGGAGATGACCTCTCTGTGTGTTATATGGAATAACTGCACCTGTGTTTAACAGGTCTGAGAGGAGATTACCTCTCTGTGTGTTATATGGAATAACTGCACCTGTGTTTAACAGGTCTGATGGGAGGAGATGACCTCTCTGTGTGTTATATGGAATAACTGCACCTGTGTTTAACAGGTCTGATGGGAGGAGATGACCTCTCTGTGTGTTATATGGAATAACTGCACCTGTGTTTAACAGGTCTGAGGGGGAGGAGATGACCTCTCTGTGTGTTATATAGAATAACTGCACCTGTGTTTAACAGGTCTGATGGGGAGGAGATGACCTCTCTGTGTGTTATATGGAATAACTGCACCTGTGTTTAACAGGTCTGAGAGGGAGGAGATGACCTCTCTGTGTGTTATATGGAATAACTGCACCTGTGTTTAACAGGTCTGAGGGGAGGAGATGACCTCTCTGTGTGTTATATGGAATAACTGCACTTGTGTTTAACAGGTCTGATGGGAGGAGATGACCTCTCTGTGTGTTATATGGAATAACTGCACCTGTGTTTAACAGGTCTGAGGGGAGGAGATGACCTCTCTGTGTTATATGGAATAACTGCACCTGTGTTTAACAGGTCTGAGGGGAGGAGATGACCTCTCTGTGTGTTATATGGAATAACTGCACCTGTGTTTAACAGGTCTGAGAGGAGGAGATGACCTCTCTGTGTTATATGGAATAACTGCACCTGTGTTTAACAGGTCTGAGGGGAGGAGATGACCTCTCTGTGTGTTATATGGAATAACTGCACCTGTGTTTAACAGGTCTGAGAGGGAGGAGATGACCTCTCTGTGTGTTATATGGAATAACTGCACCTGTGTTTAACAGGTCTGAGAGGGAGGAGATGACCTCTCTGTGTGTTATATGGAATAACTGCACCTGTGTTTAACAGGTCTGAGAGGAGGAGATGACCTCTCTGTGTTATATGGAATAACTGCACCTGTGTTTAACAGGTCTGAGGGGAGGAGATGACCTCTCTGTGTGTTATATGGAATAACTGCACCTGTGTTTAACAGGTCTGAGGGGAGGAGATGACCTCTCTGTGTGTTATATGGAATAACTGCACCTGTGTTTAACAGGTCTGATGGGAGGAGATGACCTCTCTGTGTGTTATATGGAATAACTGCACCTGTGTTTAACAGGTCTGATGGGAGGAGATGACCTCTCTGTGTGTTATATGGAATAACTGCACCTGTGTTTAACAGGTCTGAGAGGAGGAGATGACCTCTCTGTGTGTTATATGGAATAACTGCACCTGTGTTTAACAGGTCTGATGGGAGGAGATGACCTCTCTGTGTGTTATATGGAATAACTGCACCTGTGTTTAACAGGTCTGATGGGAGGAGATGACCTCTCTGTGTGTTATATGGAATAACTGCACTTGTGTTTAACAGGTCTGATGGGAGGAGATGACCTCTCTGTGTGTTATATGGAATAACTGCACCTGTGTTTAACAGGTCTGAGAGGAGGAGATGACCTCTCTGTGTGTTATATGGAATAACTGCACCTGTGTTTAACAGGTCTGATGGGAGGAGATGACCTCTCTGTGTGTTATATAGAATAACTGCACCTGTGTTTAACAGGTCTGAGGGGAGGAGATGACCTCTCTGTGTGTTATATGGAATAACTGCACCTGTGTTTAACAGGTCTGATGGGGAGGAGATGACCTCTCTGTGTGTTATATGGAATAACTGCACCTGTGTTTAACAGGTCTGAGAGGGAGGAGATGACCTCTCTGTGTGTTATATAGAATAACTGCACCTGTGTTTAACAGGTCTGATGGGGAGGAGATGACCTCTCTGTGTGTTATATGGAATAACTGCACCTGTGTTTAACAGGTCTGAGAGGGAGGAGATGACCTCTCTGTGTGTTATATAGAATAACTGCACCTGTGTTTAACAGGTCTGATGGGGAGGAGATGACCTCTCTGTGTGTTATATGGAATAACTGCACCTGTGTTTAACAGGTCTGATGGGAGGAGATGACCTCTCTGTGTGTTATATAGAATAACTGCACCTGTGTTTAACAGGTCTGATGGGAGGAGATGACCTCTCTGTGTTATATGGAATAACTGCACCTGTGTTTAACAGGTCTGATGGGAGGAGATGACCTCTCTGTGTGTTATATGGAATAACTGCACCTGTGTTTAACAGGTCTGATGGGAGGAGATGACCTCTCTGTGTGTTATATGGAATAACTGCACCTGTGTTTATGCGGGATTTATAAGCATAATTATTTATTATTATAAGCCTTTTATTGAGTTTTTGGGGGTCGGTTTGTTTTTCTTTGAGTCCGGCCCTGGGGCCGCATCAAGGTTATAATAGTTTTGGATTTTTTTCATTCGTTTTTAGTTAATTAGTTTTGACTTTTTGTTTTCAATTTAAGTTTAGTTTTCATTAGTTTTTAAGGTGGGTTTGATCCTTTAGTTTGGTTTTTAGTTTTTGAAAATGCTTAGTTTTAGTTTAGTTATTATTAGTTTCACTGTTAGTTTTAGTCTTTTTTGCCCCTTTCCTCTTTTTCTTTTGTAATATGGGGTGTTTGTCAGGGGTGAGATTCAAAAGGGTCATAAAAGATGATAGATCTAGGAAAATAGATTTAATCTCCACTCAAAATATAGGCTTATTATGTAGCCTATGAAATATTGTAAACTGACAAAGACTAAAACTAAGGACATTTTCTCCTAAAATTTATTTTATTTTAGTTAGTTTTGTAAACACACAATACCGTGTTAGTGATAGTTTTTTTGTAAAGCTTAGTTTTTTTTTAATTTCAGTTTATTTCATGTTTTTTCTATTCTAGTTTTCGTTTTTTCGTTAACTATGATAGTGTGGGCGGGCTGTGTAGTTGCATGAGAGCATTGAGCAGAAATGGGAAGCCCCATCTGACTACATGTTTTTGCCTGCAAAGTCACACTCTCCCTCCCCCTCTATCTCACTCTTTTTTCTCTCTCATGCCTGCCCATCCCTCTCTCTTCCTCTGCTCCTCCCCCCTCTCCTCTCTGGATAATCTCCGTGTCGCATATAATTCTTTCCACTGAAAGGTATTGTAACATCTGTTTCCAGACAGTTTCCAGTCTATTTTACTTTCCTGACTCTGTCAGCAGATCTAGTTCAACATGAGTGATGTTGCGGAAACTTTAATTTCATGTCTTATATTGACTTATTTAGCCAGGCTGTTTCACAGATTTCCTGTTTCAAGGCAGAGCACAGGCAGGCAGAAGTTATGAGGAAATGGCCGCACCCTCAGAAAATTTTCCCAGACAGACAGTCTGAACTGAGGCTTGTCTTCTCTGTTTGTGTCTCCTTTCCAGATTAAGACAGAAGGTCTCTGTGACTTGATGCTGTGAACTCACAAGGCAAACATCTTCCAAAGTACAGGTACTGTAACATGACTGGTACTGGTACTGTACTGTACAGGTACTGTACTGTACTGTACTGTACTGTACATGTTCTGTAACATGACTGTTTGATGGATGGCTTTGATGTGTATAGTCCACTGTTGGAAGACCAGCTGCTAAAGTCTTTCAAATCACCTGCTGTTAGCAGATGGCCTTCATAGTGCCATCATATCCAACCTGGGTTCTCTTTGTGACCATAAACAACATTCTCTGCTGTTCTGCTATTGTCTGTTTAGTTCACTGTATGATGTGGTTAATGTCTCCATCTAGTGGACAAGGTAGAACTACATCAGCTGACCTGTGCTGTCTCTTCCTTAGACGAGGGCCCATATTCACACAAAGCATTTTATCTTAACTAAATTGCATGAAAAGTTCCTAGCTTAGAGTTTTGTCTTAAAACATGTTCACAAAGCTGCTGAGCCTGAGACCTTTGACTAAGGAATGGGGAGAACTCTTAAGCTAAGAGATGTATGTGAAAAACATTAGTTAACTTATATAAAAAATCAACTAGGCTTTAGAAAAAACTAACTGAAATGATATTGTGTGGTTACAAAACCAACTAAAAAACATACAGAAAATGTCTTTAGTTTGAGTCTTTATCAATTTGGTCAAATCTGTAAACACAACAAGCATGAGGAGGCATTGGGTTATGTGTTTATTGAAACTGAGGTGTCTATTCTTCATGACTGAGTCAGCTGCCTTCATTAAGTCTGGTTTGTATTGTAATACCTATACGAGGGATCAGCCGAGCAGCATTTTGGTAGACAAACCGCGTCACTGGGTGGCAACGGCAATGGAACCCTATGGAGCCCAAGTGGCGCGAGGCTTTGATTTGAGTGTCTGACTCTAGCCGGCCAACTCTGTTTACATTTTAAAAACTGCTCAACACAACAGCTCAACAAAACAGTTCACACAACTTTAACACAACATGCATATATTATACATCAAACTCTTGAGCTAATTCTGCTCTCACTCAGAATGTCAAAATATAAGCGATGTGATGTATAGTTCTTTAGATATTAACGTTTGTTTGGCACAACTCATACTATTAACTGCCGTGGGGTTCCGCATTTCTGGGTGGTAGTGAGTGACATCAGGCTGATTCGTCCTATTCTTAACTTCTTAATGATAAATCTTCCCTGATAAATACCCTATAGGTAACTAAATACCCTATAGGTAACATAAATAATAATAATAATAGAGTACTGCAGGGATGACATATTTTTGTAGGCTTTATCTAGAAATCGCCGCCATTTGGTTCTTCAGTGGAAAAGTCTATGGGCTTTTAGAATGGGGATTTCACTTACAGTAAATGCATACAATAAGGTGATACGACTTTGGGTTCAGCCTGATACTCTTCACAAACATGAATAACTTTTATGCCTTTTGAAGTGTTTTATAAAAATCACGTTAAAAAAAATGCATTTACGTTACAAAAGTCATCAAAGTTATTCACGTTTGTGAAGATTATCCTGCTGAACCCAGATTCGTGTTTCCATAAACCTTTGTTAACCACAGAACTTATTTTATGCATTTAAGTGAAACCCCCATGTTAAATCCCATAGGCTTTTCCACTGAAGAACCCAGAAGTATACGGGACTCATTCCTGCGGCTCCCTATAATAATAATAATAATAATAATAATAATAATAATAATAATAATAATAATAATAATAACAATAGGTCCCCCCATAACTCGAACCCTGTATGTGTGCGTGTGTATATATATATATATATATATATATATATATATATATATATATATATATATATATATATATATATATATATACATATACATACACACACACACATGGAGAGAGAGAGATAGATATGCAAGAGGCTGGTCGACAGCCTGGTGCGGACTGGTGTGTGTGTGTGTGTGTGTGTGTGTGTCTGTGTGTGTGTGTGGAGGCAAGTATAAAAACAGTCTGACAAAAGCAAAGTGTTCTCCAAATGATGGAGAATATTGTCATAAAGAGTATGATTTGCAACTAGGGTTGTGCGATGTCAACCAAATACCCATTGTGATTGTTTCACAGTCAAACATCGTGATTGACGATGGCATCGTCATTTATGCCATCCGCCGCTGCAATGCACGTTAACAGCAGGACAGCTGAGCTCTTCATGAGACCGACAGGCAGGCTACTACTGCACAGAGCCAGGCGACTCAAGCAGTAGCAGCAGCGGCAGCTACTGCTGTAACAGCTAGCAGTAGCTGCTGCTGCTGCTGTATTTCTCTCTCAACTCTCTCCAGTCTCCTCAACTCTCTCTCATTAGGTTCAAAAGCCCACGCGAATCTAACGTTATATCCGCCAGTAATTCTGTCAGTTTTCTGCCAGCTAGTTCAATTCAACACACACACACGTTGTTGGTCAGGATCTGTAACGTTAACGTTATTTGTTTTCAAGTCATATCTGACTACAGTAGTTTTCTATTTATTTATCCAAGCAAAAGTTATGTATGTCTCAAATATATAATGCTATCGATTCGAGTCAGATGATGACTCACGACTCCCGAGTCAGTAAAAAGAGTCTCAAGTTCCGAATGATTCATTCAAACTCACCCATCACTAATATATTCTGTAATCCTTTAAACTTTTAACTATTTGACATGTTTCATCCATTTCTGTAATATACTGTAATAACCTGTATTATACCATGTTCTGGGTGAATACTCGATTCTGATTGGTTGCAGGGTGTCCATTAAAAAGTGATAATGTACAGTTGGTAAAGTAGTTCGGCCAAATGGTCTGTTCACCATTCATATCAATGCGCCATAGTTTCAACAGTGTTGTCAAGACAGCTGTTTGAGCTCTATACCACCGTTAAGGCTTAATATGGCAGTTTTGTAAAAAAAAATTTTTTTTGAGTCGATTAAAGTAAGTATTTAAATCACCCCTGTGTGCTCAGTTTATCAAAAATAACTCTTATTTACAATTTTGATTTTCGTTTCGGAGATTTCGATCCTGAGCCGTCAGGTCAGCTGTTCTGTCAAAAGCCTTTGCAGCAGCCAGCGCGAGCGCTCTGTACTGCTTCGCTCCTGCTCAGCTTGCAGAGGTAGAGAGAGAGAGAGCGGTCACTTTGGCACAGCCTGTTTGTTACCAAACAATTAGAAAATGAGGGGAGACAGGGAGAGCGGGGCGAGAGACGAGTGACCTGGGAGAGAGGGAGAGAGAGGCGGTGTAGATTCCCCGAGCAAAGGCATATTCCACAGCTGCTTCTCCAAAGGCTGCACCTCGCACGCCCAGAGCTGCCTGGCTGCCCGTGTGTGTGTGTGTGAGAGTGAGAGAAAGAGAGAGAGAGAGAGAGAGAGAGAGAGAGAGAGAGAGAGACAACCTCTCTGCATTTCACTTGAATCCCCACATACAGCACACGCAGGGCGCTGCTCTCTGTCACTTCCTGAAACTCTTCGCTCTTAAATGATAATATACTTGGCCAATACGTATCTATCATACAAAATAAAGCAAGCGGCCAAACGGTAATGTCTTCATTTAATGTAGAATGCAAAACATCGTTAAACCCGCATTCCTGTGATAAAGTTAGCGTTTGAGTCGGCTTTAAAACGGAGGGTGGTGGAGGTGGGAGGGACTATTTTATTTCGTGGAAGACTGATTTACAGTATGAATAACAGACATTTAGCCATTTAGATTGCTTTATTTATTACACATGGAAATATAAATGACTGGTCTTATTGTTTTGTTGGCAAGTGACCATGGTATAAGCGGGTTAATGCCCTTCGAGGTGTCCATTATCACTTTTTAAGGGACTTCGCGGAGGCAACCGCTCTTCGGCTGCGCCTCGGACCGGTTCACGCCTCTGCGTCGTCCCTTAAAAAGTGATAATGGACACCTCGTCGGGCATTAACCCTTACATATACTACAATATACTGTAATATCATGTAATATACTTTAATATACTGTAATATCCTGTAATATACTAGAGAGAAGAGGATGTGGCCTTCTGTAACTCTGATGTGGTTGTTGTGGGCCTGCCTGCTGGCTGCAGAGAGCCCACTAGAGTCCCGTAAGTTTGGATTTATTTTACAGGCTTATATACTGTATGAACACTATTTATTTATTTGTTTGTTTGTTTGTTTGTTTGTTTATTTACTTTTTTTTTTTTTTTTTTTTTACATAAAGGATATACATTTCATATGTTTTCTTCTATTTGAATATATGTGCATACTGGGGTCCCTAAAAAGTCATAATTATTCATAATCATTAGTCATAATCATTTGGATATGACTGTAAAGTTGAGACTCTTGATGATTCAATGAGCCCAATTGTATTCATGTGTATGTTAATTCCCATAGTAGCCATTTCATTGTAGTAGTGAGATAATTTTTTGAAACTTGAGCTCACTGGATAAAATGTTTTTTCCCCCAATCATTTTTTCTGCTTCCCCCCTCATTTTCTCCCCAATTGTTTCTCCCCAAATTCCCCTCTGCTGCCCGGTTGCTGCTCCACCCCCTCTGCCGATCTGGGGAGAGCTGTAGACTAGCACCATGCTTCCTCCGACACATGTGCAGCTGCCTTTTGTTTTTTGCTTTTTTGTGATCATCCACTTACACATAGTTTTTTACGCCCTTCTACTGCAGACTGCCTGCAATCCGACTGCGAGCAAAAAGAAAACTAGCGTGATTTTAATTGTGGTGCATTGATACAGTCGATTGTCGCAAAATCCAAATGCAGCATCATGTTATGGTCATTGACTTGTTATTTTTCTCAGATTACCATCACCGTTTAAAAATTATAATTGCATTGCTTTCATAGTGACGTTAAATGGCTGTGTGGGTGACACTCTGCAGCCCCAAATATACTACTAATATAGAATAAGAGATGATTACATTTAAAAGCCAAGAAAAAACTATGTTAATATCAGTTTTACTACGGTACTTAAATAATGCCATATTATAGCATAGTGATATATATCTGCCTAATTAATGTGTCCTATTATGCTTAAAGTGTATTATATCTGCTCTGCTGCATAACGGCAGATCTTCATTCATGTTTCCCAAGTATTTTCCAAGCTTGCTGGCTTCGGTGCGAGCGAGTGGAAGTGACGTGACACATGGGGGCGTGGTTTCACCTAAACTGGGTTGTAAAAAGTATACATGCGACCAGGACACATACCCTCAATCCGGTTCTCTCAGTCAGTGGACATGACTTAAGGTGGAGAGAGCCAACATGTTCTAAAAATGAATGCCAAATCTGTGCACATTTTTCATTTGAATCACGGATAGCATGCTTGATCTTTTCCAATTTGACAAAGAAGAGGGCATCCTTTATCCAATGGATGTGTCAGGGGGGACGAGGGCTCTTCCAATGCATCAGAATAACACGTCTCGCTAGCAGTGTTAAAGTCGAGCTGAACCCAAAAATGAATTTTATTTTATTTTAGTTCAAATACCTGGGTATGCAGCAGACAATTGTCCAAGTCCCTCTGATCTGAGTCCCAAGCGAGTCTCAAGTCAATTGGTCCCGAGTCTCAAGCAAGTCCCAAGTCTTTCCTTTTGTCGGCAAGTCAAGTCAAGTCAAGTCACAATGTTATTTCAAGTCAAGTCTCGAGTCGAGTCACAGGTTATGTCAAGTCGAGTCACAGGTTAGAAAAAATGACAAGGCAGAGATTATTTAGGCTGCAGACGTGCGCGTTCACGTTAATACGTGCTTGTTGCCAGGCAACACACTTCTCTCAGACGAGCTTGAGACAGCTGACAGACAGCTCCAACTCAGCTCAAACTTATAGAGTTGTATTCAAAGCATAGAAACGTTCTCACAGCTCAATTTAACAGCGCCAACACAAGCAGTTTGATCACAAGTGCAATCAGTACTGAATGCGATGGCAGACTGCGCACTGCGGGCAGTTGACGAAGTCAGGAAGAAATTGAAAGATCTTCCGACGCATCGGCTTAAAACCCGCCGACGAGCGGAGGTCCTGCGCCCAAAACGTCTATATTTACAGCACATATCGATCGATATTTTTGGAGAAGATTCCGGCCGCATCACGCGCAGATCAAGATGAGACAGCTGTCAGTGAGTAGCTACGCATTTGGGTGTAACTTTTACGCCTGCTCCATACACAGACGCAGCGCATACAGGGTGCACTAGTCATAAAATTAAGTTAGTCGTAACTTTGAGTTCTACATCGGACGTAGCGTGTAAATCTAGGCGTACGCCCAGCTGGTGCACTCGGCTGATCTTGTCACAAGTCCGAGTCGAGTTTCGAGTCATTTTCTTCCAAGTCCGAGTCGAGTTTCAAGTATTTACCTTCCAAGTCCGAGTCGAGTCGGAAGTCGTCAAATTTGCGACTCGAGTCGACTCGAGTCCGAGTCCCTATGACTCGAGTCCAATTGTCTGGTATGCAGTGCACCTATTTAATAATGTATGCCAAAAAAAATCACAAAAATCTAATTTCTTTGGTTTTTCACACTTTTTCACATCAAAAGTTCATTTTCAAGATTTCATTCATAACAGTAATCTACAGTACTACAGTATTTGCTGATGTCACCTAGTACTATCAAATTTCTACCCTATTTCAACCAATCATATCACGACATGGCAGCTGTAAATCAAATCTTCATTTCAGGATAATTTTCTCTTCCAAATAAAGGAGAAAATTGTGCCTAGTGCCTGTCATCTGGCAGAATTTCTAGCCCATAAACTAACTACTAACTTGGCCAATTATATGAAACATACAAACTAAATCAAACGGTAATGTCTGAGAATGCAAAGAAATGTAACTGGCTCGTTAAAACTCGCATTCCAGGAATATTGTATTTACTGTAATAGTGATAATGGCGCGCGCCTGAGAGCCTGGTTGTCAGGGGTCACCCCTCGGAGATTCCAGGCGGGCAGGCAGCACTCATGCATCGGATTGTCCGCTCGTTCAACACAGAAGTAGCTGGCTGCCTGGTACTCGGCAGATCCCACTCGCGTAGCACGACAACACGCTGAATCCCACTCTATTTGGGGGTGGAACACGCCAGGATTGGCCAATGCCAAAGCCAGTCCCCAGAATTGTCAAATCAAATCATCGACATGCTACTATGACCCGCCTCTCAACCTGTCATCTCAAGTTATGTTTTCAGTCTGAAATGGACTCCGACCCACCCGCCACAAAGATTTTTCTAACAGAGCGTACCTCCACAGCTCCCAGGGAGTGCTGCTCTTTGCACGGAGAGAAATTAAATTAAGAAGTAAGCACACTCAGCTGTGTTTTCACCACATTTCCTTACCCATGTGGTAAAACTTGGGTAAAAAAAAGCAGCACAGAGTAGGCTATCAGGGCTGAGAAATGAAACGGCTATTCAGTAAAAACAAGTTTGGTGATTCCTTCATGTGCTGATGTACGGTCATTTGAGAGTGAAAGCGCACTCAGTACTGCACATAATAGCGTTTCATTGTGGCTTTCCATGGGCTGTTCTCACAATGTACAATGTAACATGCTGATCACTTGGCTGCCGTTCTGAGTATAAAAGCATCGGCTCCAGCGTGGAGTGCGCACGTGATCTGACTTGTGGAGCTCGACTATAATGAGACCATAAAGAAGGCCACTAGATCAACAAAGTGTGAGGGCAGGAAGAGGTCAGGAGGTAGGACGCCGAAGAGGCCAACCAGGGGAGAAGAGTGGATGTTAACAGATGTAATGGCCAAGTGTTTGATTCTTCCCATTCACATCTGTATTTCTTTCTGAAACTTGAAGAGTTTTCAGTGGAAGTGGTGGAGTAGGTAGGGGCAGTCATATTTCACGCCAGCATTCTGCAAAGACCCGCCCCATCTCTCTGTTCTCTGATTGGCTCAGACCGGATCAAAGCCAATCAGTGAGCAGAGGGTCAGCCTGACTGTTATTGATGCCTAAAACCAACCTAATCTACCAACAAAGGCAGCAGTACTAGCTACGCCACTCTGAAAACGCTTCTTCATTGTTCTGCCTGCTCTGATAACACGCTTGAATTGATATTTGACAATGCAACATACTGGTAGTGTCACAGTGCAGACTGCTCCTCTAAACTGCTCCTCTAAACCCTCTCCTCAGACCCTCTGGTCTGCGAGGCCTGTTCTGCCTAATAGGAAGCGCTGCCTATGACCAGGTTGGATGTTTAGCTGAAGCATTGCTGCTCCGCCCCCCCTGACACTGCCAAAGCACACGCTCACATTTAAAATGTCACAGCGTCCATACCTTTTGTCATTGCAGAGAAACCACTCTACGGGAAACTAGGGGGCAGTGTTGTCCTCAGGCCAGACTTGTCCTCTGTGACTGGCTCCATCACAACCATACTGTGGAGTCATGGAGAGGTAGGGTTGGCCATAGACTGGTTTGGAAAGGAGGTGCATCCCTACAAGCAACTCAAAGGTAAACTGAGACCGTGGGTGATTTAAGCTTCCCTATGCAGGGAGATACGATGTAACACTCACGTTTAACAGAGGGAGGGAGGGACATGTTGTTCTCTCACATGTTTGCTGAATGGTCGTGTAGTTTTTAAATTTGAGAAAGAAAGTTGAACACAATCTACTCTGACATAATAAAGGATCTAACATGGATACATAAGAGAAACATAATCAAGAAAATGTATCAGTTCTAGATGTATCTAAAAAAAAAATACAAAGTTTGTTATACAACCATATATTGTATTTGGTTGTATTTGCACACACACACACACACACACACACACACACACACACACACACACACACACACACACACACACACACACACACAGACACACACACACACACACACACACACACACACACACACACACACACACACACACGGCTTAAAAATGGAGCATCCAACAGTGTGACCATTGTTTTGTCTGTATAGGATTCACTATGTCATCCTTTACGTGACCTTTGATGTATTGTAGACCAGAATGTCGCCATCTATTGGGCTTTATATATCTCTACACCCTCTCGAAGCAACAATACAGGATGAAGGCTTGATGCCGAAACGCGTCGAAGTTTGGTTTTTAAAGTCTATTATGACATTGCCATGCAAATAAAGGCATTTTAACCTTTTCAAATCAGTGCCTTGGAGTTTCTTGTATTTATTCAGCCTATAGGTATCCCTTTCCAAAGAGCACCTCAAACAAACAACTTTTTGAGTCCAGGAAGCGCTCCTTCCTAAACATTTTTGACTTGTGTAGATTTTGTGAGGAGGAAGAGGAGACTGATTTGCTTTTATTTTGGTATTGTCGGTCTTTGTTATTTTGGATTCAAGTTGAAGAGTGGATTTCAGTTTACAGCTCAATTTGTTATAGCTGCCCTCTAACCAGACTGTCTGACAAGGGGAGAAAGTACAATCTCTCCACTTGCCAAACAAAGCCCCTTCTAAACATGCAGTGAAATCAGGATTATAACCAGCTGCTAGCCGGTCGGCCTGCATGTTTAGAAACATGTTTAGCCACCTTATGCGAACTCCCGCGAGTGTGGATCATTACCATCTGACCCTAGTACAGGATCCGCATTATTGGAAAAATGGCTGTTTAACACTGGCAGCTCATGATCCAGATTAGGGCTGCACAATATATAGTTTCAGCGGGGTCCACCCGCTATGCCGACCACCCGCTATGTCGACCACCCGCAATGCCGACCTTAGGTTTAGGCGTGGGGGTGGGAGAGGTTAGGTTTTGGGTTAGGGTCTGGGGGAGGTTAGGTTTAGGCATGGCATGGGGGGAGGTTAGGTTTGGCATGGGGGTGGGAGAGGTTAGGTTTTGGGTTAGGGTCTGGGGGAGGTTAGGTTTAGGCATGGCATGGGGGGAGGTTAGGTTTGGCGTGGGGGCTGGGAGAGGTTAGGTTTTGGGTTAGGGTCTGGGGGAGGTTAGGTTTAGGCGTGGGGGGTGGGGGAGGTTAGGTTTTGGGTTAGGGTCTGGGGGAGGTTAGGTTTAGGCATGGCATGGGGGGAGGTTAGGTTTGGCGTGGGGGCTGGGAGAGGTTAGGTTTTGGGTTAGGGTCTGGGGGAGGTTAGGTTTAGGCATGGGGGGAGGTTAGGTTTGGCGTGGGGGCTGGGAGAGGTTAGGTTTTGGGTTAGGGTCTGGGGGAGGTTAGGTTTAGGCATGGCATGGGGGGAGGTTAGGTTTGGCATGGGGGTGGGAGAGGTTAGGTTTTGGGTTAGGGTCTGGGGGAGGTTAGGTTTAGGCATGGCATGGGGGGAGGTTAGGTTTGGCGTGGGGGCTGGGAGAGGTTAGGTTTTGGGTTAGGGTCTGGGGGAGGTTAGGTTTAGGCGTGGGGGGTGGGGGAGGTTAGGTTTTGGGTTAGGGTCTGGGGGAGGTTAGGTTGAGGCATGGCATGGGGGGAGGTTAGGTTTGGCGTGGGGGCTGGGAGAGGTTAGGTTTTGGGTTAGGGTCTGGGGGAGGTTAGGTTTAGGCATGGGGGGAGGTTAGGTTTGGCGTGGGGGCTGGGAGAGGTTAGGTTTTGGGTTAGGGTCTGGGGGAGGTTAGGTTTAGGCGTGGGGGGTGGGGGAGGTTAGGTTTTGGGTTAGGGTCTGGGGGAGGTTAGGTTTAGGCATGGGGGGAGGTTAGGTTTGGCGTGGGGGCTGGGAGAGGTTAGCTCCACCGACACGCTGCACGCCGCCTCGCTCAGCTGGTTCTGCTTGTGGGCTATCGGCATTGCGACCTGTCGGCACATAGACGCGGCACCGTTTCAGCATCGTCATCGCAATGTGCACATGTGCAATAGTCACATCGCAGAGCGTGCAATGTCAAGTAAGGTAAATTAACTCATAGCCTACTGTAATGCACGCCCTCTCTGTGACGTTCTAAGCTCTTTTCCTACTAAGTAAAGTACCTTTACTCACTTAGCATCCTGCAACTGCAGCTAAAAACATACTCTCCTTCCTACTACGTCAACCATGCAGGATACCCACTAGGCCACCTTCTTAAACGGGCAAGGCTTGATAGACCTACAGTATGCAAGTCTTTTGGTGAAAATTCCTGTATTTTTTCATATCGCAATATATATCGCAGAATAAAAAAATATTGCAATGCCAGTTTTTTCCAATTTCGTGCAGCCCTAATCCGGATCATGTATGTCTGAGTGGGCGGGCGGGTGGTTATATATATAATTCTTAGGGTCACCCCGGGACCTTAAAAATAGCATCAGGGACGATGAAAATTAATTTGGGGACGGAGCCGGGACGATAGCCTAAACACACACTCTGCTCGTTACAATGAACGGCGATGAAAATGACACGAACGCAAATGCCACCTTTACAACACGCAGACTAAACAAACATGCGGGCACTGGCAGAGAGACAAACAGGCAGATCGAGGGGAACTCATCGCGCAAAAAGTGTCTGAATCTCATCTATGATGGCTGCTTTATCTTTGTGATAGTTTGAGTTTCATTTGCTTCAGTCGGACTTTGGCAGTTATTTTAAATGCGAGGACGCATTGCTCAAAAAAAAAAAGGTGGAGCAGAAACGCGCTCTCCTGAGAAAGAGGCAGCAGGATGAGGGCAGCAGCTACCCTCATCCTGCTGCCTCTTTCTATCAGGAGAGCGCGTTTCTGCTCCACCTTTTTTTTTCTTCCCCCCGCCTCTCTCTCACTGCTCAACGCTGTGTGTGTGTGTGTGTGTGTGTGTGTGCGCGCTGAGCCCCACGCTCTCTCTCTCTGTCTATCGGTTTCTCTCTCTCTCCATTAAATTAGCAGATTGACAAATTACAATCACGCAACCGACAGTGGACTCAATCGCAGATAGCCCATATATTCGTCCCATCGCCCAACCCTACTGTATAAATAATAGTGAACCAAGAGATAGATAGATAGATAGATAGATAGATAGATAGATAGATAGATAGATAGATAGATAGATAGATAGATAGATAGATAGAGTGTTTGCATGCTTGTGAACATGATTTCTTAGCACATGAATTATTGGAAACTCAGCGTAAATCAACGACATGAAAATATTTATAAAACAAATTGTATTTTAAATTTCCATGACTTTTCCAGGTTTCTCATGACCATACGTACCCTGAAATTTGTTTGGTTGTACTTGTACTGTTCAGTAATTTGCAAAATAGTCCTAAAACCAATATGAAAAAGAATCGTGATAAGATTGTGGATCGTGATCCTGCCTGAAAAAAATCGTGATATGATATTTTTGCCATATCGCCCACCCCTACGTAGCCTATTAATTAATTAATCATTCGGGCAATCGCTTATATCAACGAATTAAATGAGAAAACTCACGGTTTCCTCAAGTGCTGCAAACGGCTTGAAAAGGTTTATTTTCCTCCCCACCTGTCTGTCTTGGGGGACTGCCCCCTAGTCCGATACCTCACGAGTCCGATACCTCACGAGTCCGACACCTCATGGTTTTGGGTTAGGGTCTGGGGGAGGTTAGGTTTAGGCGTGGGGGTGGGAGAGGTTAGGTTTTGGGTTAGGGTCTGGGGGAGGTTAGGTTTAGGCGTGGGGGTGGGAGAGGTTAGGTTTTGGGTTAGGGTCTGGGGGAGGTTAGGTTTAGGCGTGGGGGTGGGAGAGGTTAGGTTTTGGGTTAGGGTCTGGGGGAAGTTAGCCTCTTTTTTCGGACTCGTGAGGTATCGGACTCGTGCCATGGCACCCTGTCTTGTAGGCTATGTGAAAATGCAAGAGGGTGATAGTTGCATCAGCCTATATCGAGACATAACTTTTGTGGGGAGAAATACATTGAAAACTAGTCAGATATGACTTGAATGCCACTTGTAAAATCATCCACAGTGTAATGTTAGTGCGACGGTGCGACCACTATTTTGACTGGCGGCTTTTGGGCGATGTAACAAAGGCAAGCGCTCACTTTTTTTTTGGCACATTGCCACCCCACGTTATCGCCTGAATGCGTCAGAATGCATCGGGAACTTCACAGTGACTGCGTTTACATGGACTTGAGTATCCCGGTTACTGTCAGGGTTTTGGAGTATCCCGTTTTTGTGTTTGCGCATGTAAACATCATATCCCGGTTTCAGAAACTGTCCTGGATAAGCCCTTATCCCGGTTTTGAGAAAGCCGGTTATGCTAGGTGGAGTACTCCGAAAGAACCTGGGATACTGCTGCATGTATACACCTTATCCTGCTTTCTGACCGCAGCAGACTACCTGTGCAGGCGCGGCTTCAGCCAAGTCTCACTTCTGGAGCGATGAGGAAATGGAGTTTTGCCGAGTTTTGTATTTCGGTGATGAAAGAATTAAATGCTTGGCAGCTTAGATAGGAGAAAGCATCGAAATGCTGCCCTATTCAAGTCTGTAGTATACAGACTTTACAGGACGAAGGTCCTGATAATTTGAGGTGACTCAAATGAAAGCAAAAGCCGCGCGCTGCGTGCAAACAGGGACACTCCACCATGAAGACGGAATCCAAGGGAATCCCACGTCTTTGCCCGAAAAAGGTGAATGACGTCACGTCACACGCACCCAATATAAGCAAATAATAATAATAATAATAATAATGACCCCGGTTTGTATTGTAAAGATCACAGGCGCCTGCGCAAATAGCATGCAGTGATCAGTAACCGGGATACTAGTACTGATCATGTATACAGGGATATGAGTAACCTGCTTTCTCTCTCTTCCATGTAAACGCCACATCCAGAATATGATCAAAACCAGGATAAGCCTCATAACCGGGATACTCAAGTCCATGTAAACGCAGTCAGTAAGAGACGTGTGCGTTATGGAGTAGTGTGTTTGGCAGAGATCTCATGTTGTGGATGCAGTGTATGGAGACATGTGTGTTATGGAGTAGTGTGTTTGACAGAGATCTCATGTTGTGGATGCAGTGTATGGAGACATGTGCGTTATGGAGTAGTGTGTTTGGCAGAGATCTCATGTTGTGGATGCAGTGTATGGAGACATGTGCGTTATGGAGTAGTGTGTTTGGCAGAGATCTCATGTTGTGGATGCAGTGTATGGAGACATGTGCGTTATGGAGTAGTGTGTTTGGCAGAGATCTCATGTTGTGGATGCAGTGTATGGAGACATGTGCGTTATGGAGTAGTGTGTTTGGCAGAGATCTCATGTTGTGGATGCAGTGTATGGAGACATGTGCGTTATGGAGTAGTGTGTTTGGCAGAGATCTCATGTTGTGGATGCAGTGTATGGAGACATGTGCGTTATGGAGTAGTGTGTTTGGCAGATATCTCATGTTGTGGATGCAGTGTATGGAGACATGTGCGTTATGGAGTAGTGTGTTTGGCAGAGATCTCATGTTGTGGATGCAGTGTATGGAGACATGTGCGTTATGGAGTAGTGTGTTTGACAGAGATCTCATGTTGTGGATGCAGTGTATGGAGACATGTGCGTTATGGAGTAGTGTGTTTGGCAGAGACCTCATGTTGTGGATGCAGTGTATGGAGACATGTGTGTTATGGAGTAGTGTGTTTGGCAGAGATCTCATGTTGTGGATGCAGTGTATGGAGACATGTGCGTTATGGAGTAGTGTGTTTGGCAGAGATCTCATGTTGTGGATGCAGTGTATGGAGACATGTGCGTTATGGAGTAGTGTGTTTGGCAGAGACCATGTTGTGGATGCAGTGTATGGAGACATGTGCGTTATGGAGTAGTGTGTTTGGCAGAGAGCTCATGTTGTGGATGCAGTGTATGGAGACATGTGCGTTATGGAGTAGTGTGTTTGACAGAGATCTCATGTTGTGGATGCAGTGTATGGAGACATGTGCGTTATGGAGTAGTGTGTTTGGCAGAGATCTCATGTTGTAGATGCAGTGTATGGAGACATGTGCGTTATGGAGTAGTGTGTTTGGCAGAGATATCATGTTGTGGATGCAGTGTATGGAGACATGTGCGTTATGGAGTAGTGTGTTTGGCAGAGATCTCATGTTGTGGATGCAGTGTATGGAGACATGTGCGTTATGGAGTAGTGTGTTTGGCAGATATCTCATGTTGTGGATGCAGTGTATGGAGACATGTGTGTTATGGAGTAGTGTGTTTGACAGAGATCTCATGTTGTGGATGCAGTGTATGGAGACATGTGTGTTATGGAGTAGTGTGTTTGGCAGAGAGCTCATGTTGTGGATGCAGTGTATGGAGACATGTGCGTTATGGAGTAGTGTGTTTGGCAGAGATATCATGTTGTGGATGCAGTGTATGGAGACATGTGCGTTATGGAGTAGTGTGTTTGGCAGAGATCTCATGTTGTGGATGCAGTGTATGGAGACATGTGCGTTATGGAGTAGTGTGTTTGGCAGAGATCTCATGTTGTGGATGCAGTGTATGGAGACATGTGTGTTATGGAGTAGTGTGTTTGGCAGAGATATCATGTTGTGGATGCAGTGTATGGAGACATGTGCGTTATGGAGTAGTGTGTTTGACAGAGATCACATGTTGTGGATGCAGGGTATAGTAGGGTCATCTGTGGCACTTCCGTGACCGTGGAGAGCGAAGGTCCGTTTCTCAATGGATTTGTCATCTAGGAGGGTTAATAAACAAATTTAGCCGGGGTGTATTTTTAAAAAAGGCGGGGAAAATATTTGAGAGACCAAAATCCAAAATGGCTGCTGTGGAAATGAACTTTTTAATGCTTTGACCTACAATGATGCACAAATACATGGTTTCAGAGCTTATTCTGGTCAAGGAATACATATTTGGTGTTTATTATAATGATTTGACCTATTTTTGACCTTCAAATCCAAGATGGCTGCCAATTTTGAGGCAGTTTTTTTCAAAATCGTCATAGAGCCTTCATATTAGGCTTGAATGACAGGTCTTCT
Organism: Poromitra crassiceps; assembly: GCF_964638095.1. Classification (NCBI taxonomy): domain Eukaryota; kingdom Metazoa; phylum Chordata; class Actinopteri; order Beryciformes; family Melamphaidae; genus Poromitra; species Poromitra crassiceps. The sequence continues at coordinate 36,035,170 of NC_139645.1, forward strand.
CATGATGAGTTGAATAATGTACAGTATAAGTACACAGAAGTAATCTCTGAGGTCAATAAAGTCAATGTTTGTGTGTAAAAAACAGTTGCTGATTTGCGGTTTCCCATTAAATAGGGTAGGCTACTGAGAATATGGTGTCCAGTTCATCCCATCACATTTTCATAATGAACCAAAAACAATTTTGCACTATAGCCTAACATAAAATAGTATTCTGTATGCAAAGCTAGCAAGGTTAGTTGCTTGAGCTGAATTTAAAGGTCAACTCAAAACAAACAATGAAATTAACTTTGAAATTAAAACTGAATCCTAGGCTACTAAATTTCATCAGCACACAGTAAAGGAAACTTGTCTTTGAACGCAGCTGACTGTCTAGTCCTAATCCCTGTTGTGCAATGTCCCTTTTCAGTGAAGTTTTAGTTTTTGTTAAGAGTATGGACTTTTAATCTTGACCTTGTTGGTAGGCAACGGCCCTTTTTCAGTCAAGCATTTTCAGATTAGCTCAGTCAGTCTGTGAAGCAGTCAGTGTCAGCACTTGCGCGAGCTCGCTTTTTCTCTAACTAATGTTAACATTACACACTTTAAGACACTTTGTTTGAGGATATCAACGTTATTCACTAGTCTAAAGATAGTTCTACCATCAAGAACATATAAAACAAAAGCAAAAACAATTTTTATTTGCAGAAGTCATCATTGATATTTGGTGTTAGCTAACGATAGGTAACGTTATTATTTTTAGCTAAAGTTAATGTTATCTGTCTCCACACTTCTGTCAACTGACATATGCATTTGCTTTTGAAAATAAACAGCCTGGCTTGCTTAAGCATAACTGAAGATTAAATAGAAATATAACATGACGAATGCATGTACCGATTGGTTGCCCCATCTTCCCAGGAGGTGGTGGTGTAAACATCATCAAATTTATCAAGTCCTGACCACTCTTGGGCTTTTAATTGTAAGCTGTCCCATTTGCCTTGATTTATTGTATCGGTGGGCTTGCAAGGCTTGTCACACTTTAGGACACATTCATAGGACATTGTGTGCTTTGTCTTTCATTGGGAGGGAAAGCAACTCGCTATTATATTACTGTTATATTATATTGCTGTTATACGCTGTTTATTTTCAAAAGCAAATGCATATGTCAGTTGACAGAATTGTGGAGACAGATAACATTAACTTTAGCTAAAAATAATAACGTTACCTAACGTTAGCTAACACCAAATATCAATGATGACTTCTGCAAATAAAAATTGTTTTTGCTTTTGTTTTATATGTTCTTGATGGTAGAACTATCTTTAGACTAGTGAATAACGTTGATAACCTCAAACAAAGTTTTCTTTTTCTTTTTCTTTTTTATATATTCCCCCCCCCCGATTTTTTATCCCATTTTTATCCCCCATTAGTGCTAACGTAATTTCTTTATCCTGGTTGCTACTCCACCCTCTGCCGATCTGGGGAGAGCCGAAACTGGCTCCATGCTTCCTCCGAGACATGGGCAGTTAGCCAGCCGCTTCTTTTCACCTGACAGGGGAAGCTTCACCGGTAGGACATAGCACGTGGGAGGTTCACACTATTCCAACCAGTTCCCCTCCCTCTGAACAGGCGCCCTTAACGACCAGAGGAGGAACCACATTAGCAACCAGGATATTGCATGTTTTTGGTGAAGGGGGTTCCTATATGAAGGAAACCCCCAGGAGGCACGGGGAGAACATGCAAACTCCACACAGAAAGGCCCTTTTGACGACCCCACCCGGGCGGTGGGCACTCGTGGACATGCGGACGGGCACGCATTCCTTCAGCGTTCACATCGTCCCAGGTGGGAATCGAACCCACGACCTTCGAGCTGTGAGGCGATAGTGCTTACCACTACACCACCGTACCTCCTTTTATATCCTCAAACAAAGTGTCTTAAAGTGTGTAATGTTAACATTACCGTAAATTCCGGACTATAAGACGCACCGGTCTATAAGCCGCACCTTCAAAGGTGACTATTTTTTTCTTCTATAAGCCGCACCGGACTATAAGCCGCGGGTGTTTTGATGTTTAATTACCATATGTAAGGCTTCGTGCACAGAGGGGATTGTCGGGAATGGATGGCTGTTTGGGGAAGCTCCCATTTATTAACATTTCAACAAAACAAAAGTCAGGTCACTAATCCCCAGACAAAATCACACATTGTGGTATTTTTTGTTTTTTTTACAGTGCACACAGTGTCCGCGGTGTGGTGAAAAGAGGGCAAGAGAGGAAATTAAAACAGAAGTGGATTTATAGTTAGAAAGAGTGCTAAAGAAGAGAGAATTCCGTTTTTTATTTTTTTATTTTAGTTACCCACAGTACTATTGACCAGTCCAACTCAAAAGATATTCGGCAGTTTCACTTTGAGCTCTTGTTCCGCCGCTGTCCATCAATGGTTATGACGAGTCTCGCTGGGTACAGTACGCCAAAGCGATATCCATTGACTCGATGCTGCTGTTGTATGTTGCGCGTTTCTGTTGCACCAACGCGGAGGTCCTGCCGGGACGAAAAAGCGCGTACCCTCCCAGGTGAGGGGCTTCTTCCCCGCAGCCTGGAGGATGAGTTGACGGTCGGGCCAGCGGAGTAGGCAGATGAAGATGGCCCTCGGTGGCAGGCCGGAAAGAAAGAAGAAAGGAGGAGGAGGAGAAACCGCCACCTCCACAGCCAGCCACCTCACACACCCCAACTGTTTAATAGTGCCCGGCTCGCATGCCTCTCGGTCGGCTGGCCGGACAATATGCACCCCGCTGCAGCAGCACCTTCGGGAGGTTTTCTCACTGTGTTCGGGACTTCGGCTCTAACTCGGCCAGATGGCTGGACACGAGTGAAACTCTTCACGGTTGCATTATTTTCTTTAGTGAGTGAGTGGATGGACTTCTGCACGTTTTCAAACTTGTTTTCAAGCTGCTCAAAACCTCTGAGCGATGTCGGACTTAATCGATAGTGTTTCACGGAGTAAAAGTTTAGCCCAAGCGGTGTATCTCCAGCCTCCAGCAGGTGAGTCATTTCCTCATTCATGGCGTGATTGCTTGTCTTTTTCTTTCTGCTTACCTGTGTTGTGTTATGTTATGTTATGTTATGTTGTTAAAAGAGGGCAAGAGAGGAAATTAAAACAGAAGTGGATTTATAGTTAGAAAGAGTGCTAAAAAAGAGAGATTTTTTTTTTTTTTTGGAAAAAATCCATAGATAAGACGCACCGTTATATAAGCCGCAGGGGGCAAAAAAGGCCAAAAAACGGGAAAAAAGCCGCGGCTTATAGTCCGGAATTTACGGTAGTTAGAGAAAAAGCGAGCTCGCGCAAGTGCTGACACTGACTGCTTCACAGACTGACTGGGCTAATCTGAAAATGCTTGACTGAAAAAGGGCCGTTGCCTACCAACAAGGTCAAGATTAAAAGTCCATACTCTTAACAAAAACTAAAACTTCACTGAAAAGGGACATTGCACAACAGGGATTAGGACTAGACAGTCAGCTGAGTTCAAAGACAAGTTTCCTTTACTGTGTGCTGATGAAATTTAATAGCCTAGGATTCAGTTTTAATTTCAAAGTTAATTTCATTGTTTGTTTTGAGTTGACCTTTAAATTCAGCTCAAGCAACTAACCTTGCTAGCTTTGCATACAGAATACTATTTTATGTTAGGCTATAGTGCAAAATTGTTTTTGGTTCATTATGAAAATGTGATGGGATGAACTGGACACCATATTCTCAGTAGCCTACCCTATTTAATGGGAACCCGCAAATCAGCAACTGTTGTTTACACACAAACATTGACTTTAATGACCTCAGAGATTACTTCTGTGTACTTATACTGTATATTATTCAACTCATCATGAGAAGACCTGTCATTCAAGCCTAATATGAAGGCTCTATGACGATTTTGAAAAAACTGCCTTTTAGAGCTCAAAATTGGCAGCCATCTTGTATTTGAAGGTCAAAAATAAGTCAAATCATTATATAAACACCAAATATGTATTCCTTGACCAGAATAAGCTCTGAAACCATGTATTGTGCATCATTGTAGGTCAAACCATTAAAAAGTTCATTTCCACGGCAGACATTTTGGATTTTGGTCTCTCAAATATTTTCCCCGCCTTTTTTAAAAATACACCCCAGCTAAATTTGTTTATTAACCCTCCTAGATGACAAATCCATTGAGAAACGGACCTTCGCTCTCCACGGTCACGGAAGTGCCACAGATGACCCTACTAGTATGGAGACATGTGCGTTATGGAGTAGTGTGTTTGGCAGCAGTGGCGTGTCTGACCAAGTTGGTGCCCTAGGCAAGATTTGCTGGTGCCCCCCCCCACAAAGAAAATATAATAAAAATTATATCGCAGCTAATTCCACCACTGCAGTGCAGGCTCAGAATCGCCCTTCCCCAGAAAATTTGACGTTTTTTGGACTTTCATCCATGTTTAGAAGAATATTTAATTTTAAATTAACATTAGGATTATACTGTTGTGATGTCATTATTCAGTATCTTCTCCTTTTCTCACTCACTTTCATGTAAGCACCTGCTCTCCCTTTAGTCGTTTTACACTACAACAGACAGAAACACAGGCATAAACACTGAACTTATTATTATTATGGAAAACCAGATTATGATGAAAATCAAACACTTTTGAAGAGAGAGCGTATGAAATAAGATTAGAGCTGGGAAGCACAAACTGTTTTTTAATGCATCTTGTTGGTGGTATAAACACAAGACAGCCAAATCCAACAATTTCGAAATTCCCATTTCCCAAAAGTTAATTTTTCAAGATTTTATTCATAACAGTAATCTACAGTTTGCTGACGTCACAAAGTACTATCAGATTTCTACCCCATTTCATCCAATTATATCACAACATGGCAGCTTGACAGCTGCCATGTTGTGATCAATCTTCATTTCAGAAGAATTTTCTCCTCCAAATGAAGGAGAAAATGGAGCCTAGTGTCTGTAATCTGGCAGAATTTCTAGCCCATAAACTAACTACTAACTTGGCCAATTGTATGTAACATACAAAATAAAGCAAACGGTAATGTCTAAAAATGCAAAGAAATGTAACTGGCTCGTTAAACTCGCATTAGGGGATAACATAAGCATAAGGGGTCTCCCCTCGGAGATTCCAGGCGGACGGGCAGCACTCATGCATCGGACTGTCCGCTCCGCTCCACACAGAAGCAGCTGGCTGCCTGGTACTCTGCGGATCCCACTCGCGTAGCACCACAACACGCTGAATCCCACTCGATTTGGGGGCGGAACACGCCAGGATTGGCCAATGCCAAAGCCAGTCCCCAGAATTGTCAAATCAAATCATCGACACGCTATTATGGTCCGCCTCTCAACCCTGTCATCTCAGACAAGATTTGTTTTCAGACTCTGAAACGGTGTCTATGTGCCGATAGGCCGCAATGCCGACAAGCCGCAATGCCGATAGCCCACAAGCAGAACCAGCTGAGCGAGGCGGCATGCAGCGTGACGGTGGACCCGCTGGAGCTAAGCTCACCCATCCCCCACGCCTAAACCTAACCTCCCCCCATGCCTAAACCTAACCTCCCCCAGACCCTGACCCTAAACCTAACCTCTTCCACCCCCCACGCCTAAACCTAAGGTCGGCTTAGCGGGTGGACCCCCTCTGAAACGTCTCTGACCCTCGCGCTACTTGCATTCTGTTGGGTTAATTTCGTCTGTAAGAACTCTGTTGAGAAGCTAACCCTAACCATGTTAAGAACTCTGTTGAGAAGCTAACCCTAATCATGTTGCTCCATAGGTCGTGGTGACCTGAACATTTCAACTGGAGAGCTGAAGATCACAGGATTGACCAGAGAAGACAGTGGATCATACACAGCAGAGATCAACAACCACCTCAACAGCGAGACTCATCTCAAAGTCATCTGTAAGTGTTTTATGTTGGCAGTTTGTCCAGTTTCAAGTCAGTGATGTGGAGTTGTGTGTGATTCACCACTTGCTTTTAATTAAGTGTAGCCCACTGCTATTTCATGACTGTTATTTCTGACAGCCCATGAAGGCAGCATTAGTGCGACAGGCAGCGACATCATTTTTCCTCCGGATGCAAAGTAAAGCCAAGCTGAGACTCGATGTTAGACAGGAAAGGAATAATTAGAAAAGTGAATATAGATGCTTGAAAAAATATAAATGAAGGATGTCAGGAGAGAAATATGTAGATGCAAGAGGAAGATCCGGACCAGAGACACAGAGGGAAGATACAGAAGAGGATTTGATGCTAGCTTTATACCTGAAAAGAAGATTTTGCTTGGAGGTGAAAACTGGAAGAGAAGACTGCTCATCACTTGGTATGAGAGGAGAGAGAGAAGAGTTCGGACTGGTTTTGTTCGTAAACCCAGTTCTGAACTGAGAGAGCACCGATCCACACAGAACTACACCTACTACAACCGCCTCATTGAGTTTTTAAAAGTGCAAGCCAGTCTCTTCATAACCTAGAATTGATGTACCACTGTGATTGGACATTTCTCCTCTTAAAATACACTGGGTTCCATAAGCGGCAACCTCTGACAGGGAAAAATGATGCAGTTCCTCGAATGGCCACTTGAGGCTGGCTCAAAAAGCGAGTAAGTCCAAATAGACCCCATGTTAAAATGCCCAACTTTACAGCAGAAATAAGCATGTTTACAACCTGGTTTAAAAAAAAATTGTTTTGGTCCCTATAGCGATTTCACCGTTCATGAAACTGTACGGGAAGTGAATGTTTATGTAACTAACAATGGGAAAATGAGCTGACTTCTCACTTGATTTATGAATTTGGTTTGCTAGAGATTGAGTTCATGATCTCAATCTCTAGGTTGAAACTTTCAAGTCTTATTTAAAGTCCCTGGAAACCAAAATTAATTAATCAAAATTAAGCATTTTGAGTTCATCACACCACAGGAACCTATGTTAATAAGCCACCAGCCACATTTGAATGATGATGAATGTCGCAAAGTATATAAATTTAGGTTTGACAGTCAAGAGAAAAGTCACGAGAATCCATTAGAATTTCTCACCCTACATCTGCCGCGGATGGTGTGGGCGTGTCCACAATACTCAAGCCACGAGAGGAGGGGAGGGGGCGAGGGGGTGGTGGGGGCCAGAGAGGAACTACGACTTGCAAGTAATGGATGCAGCAAGTTCAATTGGTGTTGTCCAACCTTACATGTTTGAGCCACTAGATGAAGAGGACACAGCCCCCCCCCCCGCCCCCAACCGAATGGTATTTTCCCTCCTTGACAATTATGCAAGTTAGGAATAAGTATTTCAGTCTAGCTATAACGTTATTAGCTAGCCAACTACGTTAGCAATAACACTATTTAGTCACAGATCAAGGTAGCAGCTATCATGTTTTCAGTGTTGTTGCATAGCAAATATAACGTTATAGGTGCCAGAACCCCCTAGTATTTCATTCACATGCAGATCTTGAGACTGCTTTTGTGTAGAGTAGGGGTGGGCGGATCCATCCCAAAATATCGATACTACGTCCCGTTTTGAGGATCGATACCAGTTTTTTCTCTCTCTTCTACGGTTATATCCATCTCATCAACTGTTCTGTGTCAGTGTAGCAGCATTCAACTCAACTAAAAACACTGTTAGCCAACTGAAAACTCACCCGGAGTTAGTCAGTCTGTGTGTGTGTGTCTCTCCCCCCCCCCCCCCCCCCCCCCCCGTGTACAAAGGTTTTATAGAACGGACCGAGCTCATGATGTGATACGATTTTTCATTTGAGCACGTCGGGCACTGCTCTCTTCAATGCGGAAGTGGAAATCCAGCCATTTATTATTTAAAGCGATTTTGGGGGTTTGGGTTGAAACTAATGTCTCCTACTGTCTGAGGCACCCAATTACTCACATAAGACCCTAAATAACATAGTTAGAAGGTTTTTGTGGATTTTGGTTTCTAGGGACTTTAATACAGCATGATGTTCATTTTGTAAATTATGGTCCAATTAAGCCTCAAATAGACGAGAGAAAATACTTTGCTTTGACAGGGTTTTTCCTGCATAGAGAATTACGAGGCGACCGACTCCATATAATTTAGCTCCGCCTCCAGCTCTTGACAGGTGAAACCATACTTGCAAAAATGCTAACAAGCATTGCACTCGTGGCTTGGTGATGAAATAGTAGCTCAGCAACCTATAGCAGTAACGTTAGATATAGACATTAATTTGCCCCCTAAACCTTCAATCAAATAACCATTTCATACGAGCGTATTTATGGTTATACATTACGTTACACATAGACTGGTTGCCTTTTCACAGCCACTTGTTCTGTATGAGATGGTAAACTGTAATGTAGCCGTGCCCATTAGCCTCTGATTAGCTACAATAACGTTATCAGACATCAGCTACGCGGTTCCGCTCACGATAAAGAGCCTTTTTGAAAGCACAGTCTGCAGTCCTGCTGCTTAATGCTGTTTTCAACCAGGAAAAATATGTTTTCGAGGGAATATCAGCTCTCTTATCATTAGTGCGACTGTGTTTAGCAGCTCCCATCGGCTCCTTACAACTACCCATGTCTGCCAGCGACAACAACAATAAGACTTCTGGTCGGAGTTTTTCAAAATAAAAGAACAATTAACATGTCTAAAGCACACATAAGCCATTGAATGTGATAATAGGTTTGTTTTGAAAATTAAATTAAATGTAAGGAAGTATCCTAAAGACACGTTTAGATGCACAACAAAATAGATAAAAAGTGACTGGCAAGAGCCTGTGAGAGCATGGTTTTACACAGACAGCTCACTTGACTCATGATGAAGCCATGCATTAGGTGAAGCTAACTGTATTGAGACAATTCACAACACATACACAAAGCTTTTTGTGCACAGTAGATCTCAAGACATTTTATTTTATTACATTCTTTATTGACTGTAAATGGTCAGCAATTATACTGAACATACAGTAACTGTTGGCTACTGATGTTTATTTAGCTATTATATTTCTATTCTTTATTTCCTCAGTGCTCACTTCCAGAAGTTGACAATGCATAATGTTAAATTCTTTTTTAAATAAAGTTGGCCTATTTGTTCAAGAAAGCAGCCTTCTGAGTAGCTTTGCACATAGTCATATCGGTGCACAATCCACATAGAAAAGGTCTATATCTGCTCAAAAATTCACTATGTCGGCACTCTGCAGCCATATCAGTAATCGGTGAATATCGGCTCTAGTACCACCCCTGCCTCATTTTGAGCCAGGAAAACCCCTGTTTGGGGTGTGATTGACAGGTCACCTGTCCAGTGATCTCGCAGCTCACCTAACACGGACCAATAGCAGGCAGCGCTGTGGCTCGATCTGTCTGGCAAAACAAAAGAACAAGATGGCAACGGTCAAAATGCCAAACTCAAGGCTTCAAAATGGTGACAATCATGGTGGCTACATGGATATTTTTATACAATCTATTAACATTGTGCTGAAACCCTCCCTCCATGTTACATGTTTGTTCATGTTAAAGGGATAGTTTTTTTATGTGGGGTACGTGCATACAGTCAGTGTACTACATGCAGTAGAAAGCAGCCGGCATGGTTTCAGTTTGGAGAAATGGAGACCGGCCACATCACGCAAGTAGAGCTGTCTGCTGAGTGTGAAGGGAACCAAAAATGTAAAAAAAAAAAATGCTTCCATACCGCTCACCTGGTGTAATCCAAGTCTCCACAAGCCCTCAGGTACCAAGTTGACTTGAAAAAGTGTCTTTTACAACATGTTTTTAGCTGAAGTCTTCACTGTAGCCGGGTGTGGAGCTAAGTGGGGAAGAAGTGGGGCTGATGTACCACCTGCACCTTTCTCATGGCCTCCTTCACATCAGCAGATAGCTCTACTTCCATGATGTGACCGGTCTGCATTTCTCCAAACTGGGACCAGGCTGGCTGCATAAATGTAGTACACAAACTGTATGCAAGTACCTCATACAAACTCATGTCAAAAAAATCCAAACTATCCCTTTAAAGGCCGGCTTTCCTGATTTTCATATCCATCCATATTTGTGTCATTACAATGTCAGTAGTTGGATTAGATAAGCAGCCTTTACCTCCCCTCACTCAACCCTCCTGGCTGATCTCCCTCATCTCTCACATATTTTCTTGACGCTCTGACGCGTTTTACGTCAGAGCGGCCAAGTCCAGCCCTGCGGAAGAGAGCAGCTGTAAACTACAAGTGTTGTGGGGGTGTGCCGCCATGGTTCCGCCTCTAGAGGTCCTCCACGCCCCTTCACAGCTCCTGAAGAAAAACAAAAGGCAGCCATCTTTTTTCACCGCAAAGCCTAGGCTAGCTAATGTTAGCTCCCCTAGCTCCTGGCAAAGAACCATATCTCAGGAACGGAAGCAGCTACAGACACGGGACTGGCGGCATTGGAAAGCTCGTCAAATTTTACATCTAGTAGAAGGTGCGTTGACGTTACGAAATCAACGCTGAGCAATGTAGCCTTTTTTACATGAAATAGTTACAACATCAGATGCTCATAACTCCTAGGAAAATGCCTTAAACTGCATGAAACTTTGTGTGTGAAGACATCTCCCGACATATATACTTCGGTTTAAATTTGGTGCAATTTGGAGCCAAAAAAAATATATTATTATATTATTATTCTTCTTCTACTATTGTTTTATGTCGAAGCCTTCTTCTTCTTTGAGTTTTATGGACGGTTGGCAAACATATATGTACATTACCGCCACCTACTGGAGTTTGATATCAGCCAAATGCCTGAGCATGGAATAGAAGGCCACGAGCCCAGTGCATTGTGGGAAGTGTAGGATTTCTGCTCCCCGCTCCTCCCCTCCAGTGATCCTGACTGTAACACTGAGTGATCCTGACTGTAACAGCTGTTCTCCTCTTCTCTCCATCAACAACAGATCCTGTCTCTAAACCCTCCATCTCTAAATGGTGTGCAGATGATTTGACCTCCTGTATTCTGAGCTGTGACTCAAACATCACCACAGACACTGAACCAGTCAGCTACACCTGGGAGAAAGACAACACCAGAGAGAATTCCACAGAGTTACCCAAACACCAAATGATCATTACAAAGGTAATGAGAAATGCTACTGACAGTGTTTGTACCTCTGTCTTTTTGGCTGATTATTTCTGTCCATGTGTGAGTTAGTTAATGCAGTGGTTCTCAAACTTTTTCACATCAACTGACACAAATTAGACCACAGACTCCCATCTGATAAGATTTTAGCTTTTAGATGTTTTATTACAGAAAGTGTATGAAGCCCATGACCAAAACAGTCATTGTGTTACTTGTGGATGGAATTATAGTGAAATTAAGTTATCCTTCTTTTTTCTGGGGACCCTCTCATGGACCTCTGGGGTTCCCCAGACCCCATTTTGAGAACCACTGAGTTAATGTCCACTAGTAATATCAGGAGATGAACAAATGCATTCCTTTACAGGAATACACCATAATGATTTGTTCAACTTGCATCACATATTCATTGCACCAGCTGCTAGTTTTCAGCTGTTTTAACCCCCCTCCCTTCCTGCACCAAGCCCAAATATAGAATGCCAAAGTCACACCCTCTTCCGGGTTAGACATACAAACCAAGGGGTTTCATCCACTATTTATTTTTCCATAGACATTTTGTAAAATGCTTATAAGAATAGTTTTACTTGGTCAAACCAAGCGATTCAGCTATATTTAGAATCAGGAGAGACCATAAAGAGAGAACATTTCACTCAGACTAAAAAAACACACATACACACACACGCTAAATCTGCTATTTTTTAAGATTTGGTCAGTTTTCTATCATAAAGATTTTCAGGGCTACAATGGGAAACCTGTGAAAGACTGAATGAGAGTGAGCATGTGAAGTGTTTAGCTAGCAGCTTCTGTGAACTGTGTCTAAGCAGCTCCTCTCAACACAGCAGATTACATCATGTGCTTTAGGGAGGTTAGGTGTTTTTGGATGCTTCCAATGTGGGCGTTGGCTTAAGAAGACTGTGCTTTAACCAGAGTAGCTGGTTTAAGACGATGAAGTGCCGTTGAGCAAGACACTGAATCTCCTCCAGCTGCAGGGAACTCAAAGGCTAAAGGCACCAAGTGAGCACTGTTCAAAATGAAAGTGAGATGTGGTTTGTGATCTTATATTTCACTGGTTTTATAGGTGAAGGATTTGAAGTATGCATCATTCAGCTGTAAGGTGGAGAACCCAGTCAGTGAGGAGGTCAGCCAACCCATCAGCAACCCCATCATCCAGAGTGAGTTACCTCACTTTAACAACAATGCAGTGCTGCCACCACGTCTCTCTCTCCTTCTCTCTCTTGTCTCTCCCCTCCCTCTCTCTCTCTTGTCTCTCCCCCTCCCTCCCTCCCTCTCTCTCGCTCTTGTCTCTCCCCTCCCTCTCTCTCGTGTCTCCGCCTCTCTCTCTCTCTTTCTCTCTCTCTCTATTTATCTTAATCTCAACCCACCAGTCAAGGCAGATGCCACCTAGAGTCAGGTCTGCTCGAGGAGTTGTTTTCCTTCCTGCTGCTGCCAAATGCATGTTGGGGAATACGGTAGTTTAAATTGCTGGGTCGAAAACTTAGTAAAGACCCTGGTCTTCAACCATTTGTAAAGATGTAATTTTAATTAATTTTTAATTTGTAAACTGTTGTTATGATTTGCTGTAATATAAAGCAACATGACTTGACTTAACACTTGTTGCTGTTATTTTTTCTGTAGAGTCTGATGGTGAAGGGAAACGGAGAACAGGGAGAATAGTCACCATCTTCGTGGTACTGACAATGTTGCTGCTCGTCATAATTCCCATTGTCAAACGCATACGCAGAACAGGTAGGAAGCCAAGAAATACTATATTTATTTACAATGAATTACTGTCTAATTGATATTATTAATACTGATGTCATCAAAAGGATCTTTGCCTCTAATTGATAGTATTCACATTTTGTGTCCGGTTACTCCATAACCGGGCCTAGACCCCCCCCCATGCTTAATGTTGTTGAACTGCCTCTCTTGAGTTCCATTTCCACCCTGCCAACACAGGAGGTGCTGCACTCCTCTCCCATAGACTTGAATAAAAGATTACCAGGTGTTTTCACTAAAGCTTTACATTACAGCCTGCAACGTCCAGCGTAATGATTCCAGAGTAATATTTTGTACTAACAGTGAGCCAGTACAGTAGCTACTGATACATACTCTTTCAGGGTGATTCAAGACCCTCCACTTCCTGAAAGGGAAATCATTCAGGTTGATCAGGGGTTTATTTTGTGATCATGACCAACTCGCTGCTCTACACTATCCTGCTTATTACAGTGAGACAGCCCCTTGGCATCAAGACCATTAGAGAGAGGTCTGACACCTGCATGGTCAGGCAGTCAGTCTGTCTCTCCTTCTTGGGAGGTCTGTGGTTAAGTTTATGGGAGTGGCAATTTGTGTTCAGCAGGATAATCTTCATGAATGTGAACAGTGCTGTAGTGGTAAAAAAAAAGGTGGGTAAACTATACTTTTGACTCGATGCAGCTTTCTCACGCGGCACCGGCAGTGTTATAACGGCGGATAAATAAGCTTCCGTGAGCGATATACAAGACAAAATATGAGAGTATATAGAACAACTTAATCTGAATCATATAGCCCTATAAGGTATATCAGGGGGTTCCCCCACATTTCTGAGTAGCCAGCCAGATAGAAAAAGTAGCTGGCTATGGGATGGGCCTTGCCCCTCAAGGGGGGTCCGCGGGGATTCTCCCCCGGGAAGATTTTTTTTTTTACATTTTAAAGTAAAATTCATCAACCTGGTGCATTTGAGAGCAAAATTAACTACACACATCTCTAATGTGTTGTGACTTTACAAATAATTAGGCCTAAACAATCAATATAAAATGTATTTATTGAACATTTGTTGAATTTCTCCAGGTATGAAAAGTAGTAGGTAGCCTACTTTAAAGGACATTGTATGAACCCAGTATATACAGTTTGAAGAGTAATATAGTTCTCTCTCTCACACACACTGTACCTGTGATTGTCAGCTTCAGCTTTATAGCTAAAAGTATGTAGACAGATTGAATCTGTGATTCTTGAATACCAATATATAATTCAAACTGTCCACAAACATATTGGGCAAGGATAGGTAGACAACATACTGTACATGGAAATAAAAGTGGTTCTGCCACTCTGGCCACTAAATTTTAGTCAGCCAATATTTATTTATAGGCTACAGATCTCGGCACAACAAACACCAGTATGTTTCTAGATAGTTTTCAACATGGTCGTATTATATTGGCTTTATACAGTAGCACCTGGACTATTCAAGTCGACTCGCACGCACCAAATGTTACAAACTTTACTTGATCAGAGGGAAATCAATCATGATTCACTCTTCAGTTGTAAAACGGTGAGACTATATGATTTTCCCCACTCCGGACACACATTTTTAACCAACCTTACCTATGTTCAGCTCACCATGAGCTGGTCTCCAAATGCGCATTGCGCATCGCTGGCACAATGGCACCGTTTAAGTTGTTTGAAGGGAGCGCTGTCTGGGCAGGCAAGCACAGCTCGATAAAGGCACCAACCGGGCCGTGTACCTTTCCCGCGGAGCGCTCCACAAAAATAGGCTACGGTTCGCGGAGATCCTCGTCAGTGCCATGCCCATGTGTAATCTTTTTTCTTTTCTTTTGGTGTGTGACGTGCTTGGCGTGGTCTCCGCATCAACGGAGTTTACGCGAACGTTAAAACTCGTGCAATAATAAGTGTGCATAAACGATTTAAACATGTGAGTAAACGATCTTAAAAGGTGCCTAAACGCTGCAGAGCATTGAAAAAGGTATGTAAACGCCGTTTACGTTCGTTTAGCCACCACTACAGCCCTGAATGTGAATCACTTTTATAGAGACACTGCGGAGCACTTCATCATTCAGAAACCACACCCAAAACGGGGGTAAACACAAACTCCCCCCCAATCCTGGCCTTCTCCTATGTTGCGTGCATGGTCGCATGTTGCACACAAGATCATATATATGGAAGATGAACACTCCAACTTCCTTGACAGCTAGATCCACATTTTTCTTCTCCCAATTTTCAATGGCTTCCTTGTTTTGCTCGGGAGTACAAAAAAACTTTTATTGGCGATTTTTTATATTTGTAGTCTGCACAGCCCACCACACAACAGCTTTTAGCTATGTTTAATTCAAGGAAAATTAATGCTGGTGTTTGGAAGTGAATGGAAAGCTTTCCCCCGTGATGGGCATGGCCTATTTCATGCAGTGTCTCTATGTCTTTTGAAGCGTTTTCTGAAAATCACACAAATTGCCACTCCCATAAACTTTTGTTAGCCACAGACCTTATTTTATGCATTTAAGTGAAAATCCCCATTCTAAAACCCTATTCACTTTTCTCCGTAAGCACCAACATGCTACTTCCGGACTCATTCCAGCAGGGCTCTATATACTGAACAAGAATTATATGCTGCCATTTTGCACGAGTTGTAATAAAAGATCTAAGACTTTTTATTTTCACACAAAAGACTTATTCCTCTCATTTTGTCCACAAATATTTTTAAATCTGTGTTAATCTTTGCCAAGATAATCCATTCACCTGACAGGTGTGACATATCAAGATGGTGATTAAACAGCATGATGATAGAGGACCACAGGAATGAGTATGTGTAAAAGGCAATGGGATTTGTGTATGGAGATTTAGATTAAATGCATGAGATAAGGTAATATAATAATACAAGTTTATGAAACAGTGAAGTTTGTGTATCAGCAAGATCATCTTCACAAACTAGGACCACTTTTATGACTTTTGAAGCATAAATGTTTTTTTTAAACATGATTTTCAGAAAGCGCTTACAGAAATATGTCATCCCTGCGGTACTCTTTTGCACAGGTGTGCCATGGCCTGGTTAGCTCTGAAACTCATCGTTGATCAAACTAGTTAAACTTTATCTTCGGCTGAACTTAAATTTAGCAGACATCCAATGATTCAGTTATTAATTTATGCTAACAGTTATTGTTTAACATTCTTTCCTATACTTCTTTTCCTTTACCTAAATCACTCATACAATTATTCATATTGATGCATTATAATAATAAGAATAAACATGCAAATAATTTCCTGTACAGCTTTCCCTTCCTGTTCACCTCAAAGTATACTTGACAAAAATATATGTTCCCATTTTTCACAAGTTGTAATAAAGTTCTAAAACTTTTTATATGCTCACAAAAGGCTTGTTCCACAAAAGACTTATTCCTCTCATTTTGTTCACAAATGTGTTTAAATCCATGTTAGTGAGCACTTCTCCTTTACCAAGATAATCCATCCACCTGGCAGGTGTGACATATCTAGGTGCTGATTAAACAGCATGATTATTGCACAGGTGTGCCTTGGCCTGGTCAGCTCTAAATCTCCTGGTTGAGTAATAGAGAGCCGCAGTAACGAGTCCGGAAATCATCGATGCTAACAGCCCTGGTTCAACACAGTTTTCGCCTATGGGAGTTTTGAATGGGTTTTTGGCGCGATGCTTCTAATACGCTCTCTGGGCAACGCTGGCTTAATCAAACGCGAACCAGATGGTAGTAACATCATCTTCACACATGAAGACCACTTTTATGAGTTTTGAAGCTTTTATGTGCCGTTAAAAGGGCGGCTAGCTAGCAAACGGCTAAATGGGACTACACTGTTGAGTCGATGGGGATATATACGTCAATAACGTCACCACTCAAAGGACGAACACGGAAATTCTCTTTCCCTCACCTGGTTCAGCCCCGTTCAGCCCGGGGTAATCAGTGCACACATCAACAACAGTCCAGGTTGAGTGTTGACGTGACGTGGAAGCCTATGCGACAGTGTGTAGTTCTGGGTTAGCTTAGCACGAGCTTTTTACCTCTAGGGCTCGCATTTACGCTTCAAAACTCATGAAAGTGGTCCTCATGTGTGAAGATTATCCCGCTGAACCTTGGTTCGCGTTTGATTAAACTTGCGTTGCCCAGAGACCTTATTTGAAGCATCACGCCAAAAACCCATTCAAAAATCCCATAGACAGAAACAGTGTTGAACCAGGAAGTTCGGGACTTCCGCATTCAGCCTACAAAAATACGTCATCCCTGCGGCTCTCTATAACAGCCAATTCTACAACAGCTACCTTAGCCAGGCAGGTCCTGCTTATCCACCCACCAGTAATGAGCTGAATTGAGTCCATGGAGTTTGGAATGTGTAAATCATCAGGAAATGTTTGCATTACTCTTTACTCACTCATTGATTAAATATGTTGTTTGGTCTTTCAGAAACTCTTGCTGCGTGTCAACGTCAACACAAATCTAATCTGAAGCATACGTTTGAGTGTCTGGATGAATGGTTTGCTAAAGCAGGAAACAAAACACTTCTGAGTCAGATCTACACACAGCTTTACATCACAGTGGGAGCAACTGGAGCGGTCAATGATGAACATGAGGTCAGACAGATGGTAGCAGCATCCAGGAAACCAGCGAGATTAGAAACAAAAATCAGATCTGAAGACATCTTTAAAGTCTTACCGGGAAGAGATAAACCAAGAAGAACAGTGATGACAATGGGAGTGGCTGGCATTGGGAAAACAGTCTTAACACAGAAGTTCACTCTGGACTGGGCTGAAGACAAAGCCAACCAGGATATACAGTTCATATTCCTGTTCACTTTCCGAGAGCTGAATCTGCTGAAAGGGGAAAAGTTCAGCTTGGTGCAACTTCTTCATCTCTTCTTTCCTGAGACCAAAAAAGCAGGAATCTGCAGCTTTGAAGAGTTCCAGGTTGTGTTAATCTTTGACGGTCTGGATGAGTGTCGACTTCCTCTGGACTTCAAGAACAACAAGATCCTGACTGATGTCACAGAGTTGACCTCAGTGGACAGGCTGCTGACAAACCTCATCAAGAGGAGGCTGCTTCCCCTTGCTCGCATCTGGGTAACCACACGACCTGCAGCAGCCAATAAGATCCCTCCTCAGTTTGTTGACATGGTGACAGAGGTGAGAGGCTTTACTGATGAACAGAAGGACGAGTACTTCAGGAAGAGATTCACAGATAATGAGCAGCAGGCCAAAAGAATAATCAAAGACATCAAGACGTCACAAACCCTCTACATCATGTGCCACATCCCAGTCTTCTGCTGGATCACTGCTACAGTTCTGGAACATCTGTTCAAAGCCAGTGAGAGAAAAGACCTGCCCAAGACCCTGACTGAGATGTACATCCACTTCCTGCTAGTTCAGTCCAAACAGCAAAACATCAAGTTTCCTAACATAACTGAGACAGAGACCAGGGAGATGATTCTCTCTCTGGGAAAACTGGCTTTTGAGCAGCTGGAGACAGGCAACCTGATCTTCTATGAAGCTGACCTGAAGAAGTGTGGCATTGATATCACAGCAGCCTCAGTATACTCAGGAGTCTTCACACAGATCTTTAAAGAGGAGCATGTGCTGTTCCAGCAGGACAAGGTCTTCTGCTTTGTCCATCTGAGCATTCAGGAGTTTCTGGCTGCTGTCTACATGTTCCACTGTCACACAAACAGGGATAAGGAGGTTCTGGAGACATTCCTGGGTGAAGAAGAAGAAGAAGGTACATCTAAAGGCAGTGAACAATCCCTGGATGTCTTCCTGAGGAGAGCCATGGTCAAATCCCTTAAGAGTGAAAATGGCCACCTGGATCTCTTTGTCCGCTTCCTTCATGGTCTCTCACTGGAGTCTAGCCAGAAACTCTTGCGAGGCCTGCTGGGTCAGACAGAGAGCACACCAGAAAGCATCCAGAGAGCCATCATCAGCAACCTGAAGAAGATGAACACTGATGTGACTAAAACGGAACACACTAATACCTCTCCAGACAGAAGCATCAACATCTTCCACTGTTTGATGGAGATGAATGACCAGTCAGTAAATCAGGAGATCCAACAGTTCCTGAAGTCAGAGAACAGATCAGATAAACTCTCTGAGATCCACTGCTCAGCTCTGGCCTACATGCTGCAGATGTCAGAGGAGGTTCTGGATGTGTTGGACATGGAGGCCTACAACACATCAACACTTGGGCGACAGAGGCTGATCCCAGCTGTGAGGAACTGCAGGAAGGCTCGGTAAGTCCTGATGTGAATACCAACAGTATAGAACAGTGTAGAGTGACCTTAATATAGCTGACACAATCAGAATTACTATGAAGATATATAGTTCCTCAAACATACACAACTGTTGTTCTACATAGCAGTGGCACACAGTAATCACATTACTTTTCCTCTAACAGAGTAAAGTCATTACTGTTGCAGGTTCAGTTTCACATTCCAATTAGTAATCTAACAGATAGGTTGTGAGTTTCATTCTTTAGTCGATCAGCTCTTTATTGGTGTAATTTCTATGAAAGATTCCCTTTGTATTATTCTGCCTTCAGCTCATGTCAGAGATATTTATGAATTTAGTGTTTTAGGCTCAAAACTTAAAATGTGACCAAATCTGTGCTGAAGCCGGACTGACTGTGGAGGTCAGGCTGAAAATCTCTGTCATTTTTCATTCTACTTTTAATCACTTTTTACAGAAAGGCTTCCATGAATTTGCATTTATGAATTGTTTTATGTGTGGTTTTTACTGATACATTAACCACTTTTGGGAAATTTCAAATAATATGATACTGTATAAATAATAATAATATATACTATAATCCAAGTAGTGTCTGTCTGTCTGTCTGTCTGTCTGTCTGTCACTCTCTCTCTCTCCTTCACATATCTCGAGAACCGTTGTTCTGATCGACTTGAAACCTGGGGAGTGTGCTTAGGGGGACCTGACCGAGTGCAGTCTGAGATTCTTTTTTTATAAATGTGCCCACAGGGGGAGCTACAGCGATATTTACATTTTCAGTGTGACATCATCAGTGATGTCAAGGAGGAGGGGAATGGGCAATATGTAATGGATACTGCACCAATCGGGGGGCAGAGAAGAGGGGGAGAGCATGATGTATGAATGGGGCAAGGGGAATGGGTAGATGTACCCATGGGGGGGGCGGGTGAATGAGAAGATAGGGAGTGAGGGAACGGGCATGGGTAGTGCACTAGTAACAACAACAACAAACATTATCATTATTATTGTCCTAGTCATTATCATTATTATTATTGTTGTTAATAATTTTTATTATTATTATCATCATTATTATTGGTGGTGGTAGTAATACTACTAGTCGTAGTAGACATAGTAGTATGCTGTATAGGTTTTGATTGGTATGCTATAGTCTCAGCTCTGCTTTGATAATCTCTCATTTTACATTAAATCTGTAAACAGACTTTGTGGCTGTGAACTCTGAGAGACCTGAGCTCCGAAGTCCTGGTCTCAGCTCTGAAGTCCAACTCCTTTATTATTTATTCAGATTGAGGTTCTGCGAGTGGACAGACGCTCACTGTGAAGTTCTGGCCTCATCTCTGAAGTCCGACCCCTCCCATCTGACAGAGCTGGACCTGAGTGACAGCTACCTGGAGTCCTCAAGTGTGAAGCTGCTCTCTACCGGACTGGAGAGTCCAAACTGCAGATTGGAGACTCTCGGGTCAGACATATAATGTGCTGATCTGAATATTATATGAATATTGTAATTTGAGGATGTCTCTATCGTGTCTTTCCATCTGAAATCAGACAGTATAGGGATGGGTATCGTTTCGATTTTATTGATACCTTTCAAGATACCTTTCGATACTTCTGTACTGCTTATCGATAGAGATACTTATCGATACTCTTATCGATACTACTCTGCATAATTTGGTGCAAAAAATAAAGACATGACATGAAGAGATGTGAAAAGATTCAACAGTAATTTTGTTATTAGTTATTACAAGTTAAATTCCTGACAAGGCCTATTTCACCTCTGTGATTGTGAATATGATGATTTATTAAACCTAGGCCACCTATGTAGTGTCACTCTTAACTCATTGAGTGCCAAGGACGAGTATGTTCGTCAATTGGTTTAGTAACGTAGAGTGCCAAGGACGAGTATGTTCGTCAATTGCGTTTTTTGACGGTGGGACGTGGATCAAAGCCTCAGGCATCTCCTGTACAAATATTGTAACTATTGAAGGTGTATAACCTATTTTACGGACTCATTAGGTGGCGACAGTGCTCTCCAGATTAGAGAAAGGTCCGGTAAACAGCAGGAAAAAGACCCGTGATCAAAGAAACCGCTCATGCTGCAGCCAGAGCCATATAGATTGCTCTGTCTGCAGCTGACGTTGGCTGCGAACAGCAGTCAATCCGCGCCCACAACTGAGCTCCTCTGCCTCTGTCTGTCTGTCTGCATATAGTTTCTCCACACGATTAGCCGCCAGAAAGGCAGCACCCGACGCCGAAGGGCCAAACCTTTCCCTGCAGTAGTCCGGTTTGGCATTTCCGTGTCGCGCTGGGAGCCGCCCGGCGCAAAAAAACGGAGCGCTCCGAAAATAGACTGGGTGCGTGTTAGGCTGTGTGTTAGTGTGGGGAGGAGTTTGCACCTGAGGGGGGGAGAGGGGGGTGGGGCACGCAGGCACCACACAACTACACCACGTCACTACATCAGAAAATATTAGCTTCAGACTCAGAATGTGCTTGAAATGCTGCATTTCACAAAAGGCGGAATATCTCAGCTTCTAATTTGAAACGTGTCTTTTTGCTCAAAACAGCCTATCTTCTCCGGCTCATAACTAAAGAACGGAAAATGGTATCAATAAACTTTTTTTTGCAGATGATAGAAGAGAGTCTCATCGTTCTTTGTGCGTGTTCGGTGTTTACATAGTAATATCACACAATATTCTGTGGGCCTCGAGAAATCACTGAAAACGCTCTGAAACTCTGGCACTGGGAGCGTCCGTTCTCCAAAAGTGGCTGGCACTCAATGAGTTAAGGGGGAATCATACTTGCACGTAGAATTCATTGCGCACGTCACTGACTGAAAACTCGACACTAACAAAGTCGCCTGCAATACATCTCTTTACTGGGACATATTTTCATTTACAAAACGTTTTCTTCATCAAGTCTGGATAAATCACACCCATTTTCAAAGGATTATGGGACAAACCAGCACGATGCAGTCAGTTACGTTACGTGGAGTTTGTGGACCAACTTTATCTGAACGGATGGCTCTGGATGTAACTAATTTGCTGCAAGCTAACGCGTTACAGGTAAAGTGAACACAGTCGCTTGTTGTTCTGTATTCAGAGTTGGCAAAGTCCACATAATATTCTGTGACTGTCAGAAAATAGGTCAGGTTCAGCAAAGCACTGTGAGGTTTGTGCAACGTGAGGCAGAGATTTCTATCTGTCTCAGAATCATCACAGGGCAGTCGCTCGCTTTATCAGATTATTGTATTTATATTGTTGTGTGAATCAGCAACGCGATGCCTCCCATCATAAAACTAGTTTTCTTCCAAATATACTACTGATCTTTGTTAATAATGCTCGATATGCCGTACAGCGTATCAACGCGGGTTACGCCTCTTACTTCTATAGCTAGCCTATCCGCTGGTTATTTTCTTATGGACATCTGCTACGGTATAGAATGCCTAGCTCACTAGTAACCTGCAGGGTAGAGAGATTCGTCCAACTACTAACCACCTCCTATCCTCAAGTCCGACCTGCTGTAGTCACCCTTTGGAGGCAGTGGCCTACACCCCCGTGGGGTGATCACTCAAGTTAACGGTGGCTCTCTCTAGCACTGTCTGATGTTGTGTGTGTTGGAATTAATTCTAACTATGTGTTAATCTGCACTGGTTAAGGTCGTGTTAAAGTTTTTCCCTTGAGATGACAATTCTTGCTTAACCTGACGATGTTTTAATACACCTTCCCTGTCAAGTAGTCGTTTTAAGCTTGTCATTTCAAAGGCCTCCAGAGTAACCTTAAAAGACGTGACACGTCAGGCTAAACCAAATGTTCCTAGTATTTTTACATCACGAGAAGAGGCTGCTTCCTATTCGATGGACATCTGTTCAAATAAGAGAGATGAGATCCGTTATTGGCACATATAAATTGCTTTTTAATTAGAGCATATAGCGTAGCACAGCACAAATACAATCTCAATACAATTCTTAAACATTCACATGGCATACATTTAAACACAACATAATAACACAAATCATCTTTCTTAACCTTAAATTGAATAAACCCTTTTCATTAAAGCACAAATACTCCTGGTGTGGTGACCCACTCTAATATTAATTAACCTGGTTGGAATCATAGCTACTGTAATCAGCTACTGTAACTTGTATCAGTATAAATTGAATGACTGCATGTGGCCTTCTGCAGCGCCTTCTAAAAATAGCTGTCAGGCCACTCTCTGAGTTAAACTTCCTCTTTCTCTTGTGCTAACCTGTTGCTCCATGCAGTGAAAAGTAGAAGTGTTTTCTCTCCCCCATCCCCATCTAAAACTCCTTGTTCAAAGTAACGCTTCCACAAGATCTTATTGTCCCAGACTTTAAATGATCAAGCTGAGATAAAAGTAAATAACTAAAATGTATTTCCCTTAAATATAGCCTGCTTCCTATAGGCTCTGTTCCGTTATGATCCCCTCTAGGTGTGAAATGAGTGTCAAACACCAGCCTGTTGAGCGGGCCTCAAACCGTTGGTTTCCTACTCCTCTAAAAATAGATCTACTCCGACTTCCCTAAACAAGTTCAAAACGCAGATATATGCTACTGTACACCTCAGCGAGATAAACCACTTTACATTTGTTCCCAGACTAAAATGCTGTCTTATCAAATTCCCCGCTAGGTGAGTTCCAGTACAAGTGTTCCCAGAATAAAATGCTGTATCTTAGGCCTTTTTTCTATAGAAAAACCCAATCAGCTCTGAGTGCCAACTTTCCAGTTCAGGTGTATCTTTAATGAAATAATTTATTTCCCCACATCGTCTATATGGGGAATAAACATTTGTATCTCCCGAGGGCTCGAACTCGCCTCCCATGTGAAGTGTTCTATATCATGTAAAATACTACATAACTTATCCTCAGTCTCCCAGGTCCTGGACAGATCGTCAATGGTAATATTACTATTATGGCCGGTCTGCACCTTCTAATACACGGGGCACCGGCCATCGTCAATCTCTCACCATGAGCCCCTTATATCCTGAATCGCTTGAATTCGTCTACAATCGTACCAGTATTAGGTCTGGTCATCTTTCGACCCTTTTCACCATGAGCGAGCATAGGTGACCATGTATGTCACTCTCAAACGCCTGTGTGCAGGTATGAAACAGATTTATTTCCAAACTTTTAACAAATGGACTCTATTCCCCTATAGATGTAGTTTATATAAATGCATTTACATCGAATGAGAGAATTCATTTAAACCCTTTCCATAGATGGCAATGCATGTCACATTGAAAATGCCGGTGTGCAGGTATGAAACAGATTTATTTCCAAACTTTTAACAAATGGAATCTATTCCCCTATAGATGTAGTTTATATAAATGCATTTACATCGAATGAGAGAATTCATTTAAACCCTTTCCATAGATGGCAATGCATGTCACATTGAAAATGCCGGTGTGCAGGTATGAAACAGATTTATTTCCAAACTTTTAACAAATGGAATCTATTCCCCTATAGATGTAGTTTATATAAATGCATCTACTTTAAGTTGGGAAATTCATTTAGAGGATTTTAACATAACAGACAATGCAATAATGCTCCATTCTATACCAAGGAGTGTAGGTATAACATAGACTAATTCCCAAACTTCTGACAAATAGAACTTATCCCCTCATACTATATATTTCCTGTTTCAAAACAAAACGGCTTCGCCAACCATTTTAAGCCATGAACATCCCCGCTTAATCACATCGAACTTCCTCCCAGCCGCTAACCAACAGGAACATAATATCATTTAACAGTTAAAAACCCACTTCCTTTCCTGCGGCGGAGAGAAGAAATCAGCCCGAAACCCATCTAAACGTAATCTGTGTTAACGACAGATGATCTCCTTATACGGATTACATCCTACACCTGTGTTGAAAAGGTTTCCTACCCGTTAGATTCAAACTGGGTCTCGGTCGGGGTTCACTCTCGCTCCTTGGCTGGTTAGTCCGTGGGTTGGTTCGTGGTTCAATCGGAAATAGCATCTGCACGCATGGGGACGTGAAGACCCCGACTAATGATTTCTCTTGTCTTTTATTTCTTTATATAAATTTCCGCCAAATCATTTCCCTTAACCAATATCCTACCTCGCCACTACTTCCTCATTTCCCCCCGAATCGTTTCCAAACAGGACACTGAACTTACTCAATATCCACCTTGCAGCACCTGTGACTTTCCATTGGAACATTTCCACACATCTTCAGACCCCTGCTGCATTTCTCAAGCAGGCACCTGTTTTACTTCCTCTTTTTCCTTTTTATATAATTCAACACATGTATGACTTCCCCTTTTATATAATTAAACATGCCTGAATGGGCTCTCTGAATACTCCATGTTAAATATTATTGATTAAACCTTGCACATATCAATCAATCATCAATCGGGTACCAAATAATATCGGTGCTTGGTACCATCACTATCAGACAGTGCAACATTTGATCTTCCTGAGTAAATTCGCAGTTTTTAAAATGTAAACAGAGTCACCTGACACACTCAAGCCTCCCAAAGCTCGCGCTCCATAGGGTTCCATTGCTGTTGCCACCCAGTGACATGGTTTGCAACATTTTGTTTTCCAAAATGCTGCTCGGTTGATCCCTCGTATAGCTTCCTGGAATTGATAAAACCGCAAATTCTGTGATTCACTCTCATCTGTTGCTCCAGTAGAGACAATTGGAGAGTTCAGGTATAAGGTCAAGTTTTCATTGAGTTACGGTGCAGTTAGGGGTAAGTTTCCCACCCAACTCAAATTCAACTTTTTATTACAATTATTTCCATAGAAACTACCATATGAAAATATTGTCCCAGTAAGAAGTGTATTCTGGACCTTAACTCAAACTTCATGGCACAAACTGCAGATGTATTCATCTGGTTGGTTATAGAATGTGTTGAGGGGAAATGGAGCAATCCTGAGACAGAAGCTGCTTTCACACGTTTGGAATTCAGGAGAATCTGTTGTGTGAACAGATTTTCGTGGCTCATGCGCGCTCCCGCGGAGCCTCCTCCTAGACGGAGGGAAGTGTAGCCCCAGCCGTAGTCGCAGAAGCGTATTGTCCCCCCCCCTCTCCAGAGCTCCGTGAAAGTAGTCAGCTCAGTGAGTGCATGAGCGGTCATGCCCAAATTCCCCCACCCCCGCCCCCGCCCCCTCTCTACTTTACAAACTCTGTGGAGGTGCTACTCATGTGAGAATGCAACATGCCTCATGTGTGAAAGGGTACACTTCACGTATCATCCGGGGCAGGCTCAGTGGGGAGCAACCCTCACCTGATCCAGAGTTCATGTGTGAATATAGCTAGAGATGTGACAGGCTGTCTGGTTTCAGATGGAAAGACTATACAGTCTAGTAAGCCAGTAAGCCCTCAGCAATATTTCATGTAATATTTGCTTTGTTCTTTATTCAGATTGAGTGGCTGCAGCTTATCAGGGACTGGCTGTGAAGTCCTGTCCTCAGTTCTGAAGTCCAAACCCTCCCTTCTGAGAGAGCTGGACTTGAGTTGCAATGACCTGCATGACTCAGGTCTGAATCTGTTCTCTGCTGTACTGGGAAGTCCAGACTGCAGACTGGAAACTCTCAGGTAAAATCAGTTTGCACTTTGCAGTTTTTCTCAATTGATTCAACACATTTCTCGTCTCTCAAAACAGGATTCCTGATTCTGCAAAGGTCGCCCTGCAGGTTTTACATAAGGATTTGGCTTTTATTGATCCAGCTTCATATACACAGCAGTGAAGCTCAGTGACTGAGAGAAGATCATCCATACTCTGATATCTTGTCATTGTTACTGCACCTCTCTCTGTTCCTCTCCAGCTGCTTCAGAATAGAGCAGCTGGATTTTAACCAGTAGGAAGCTGACCTCTTCATCTCCCCAGTTTTAACATAATGGCGTCTGGTTCCCAGTTAGATAGAGAATTCATATTAGAATGCTGCTGAACACATTTAAAGCAGGCTAGTTTTGGTCCTGAATTTCACTGTGGAGCTCTTAGTTCCCTGTGAGCTGAGATTTCCAGGTTGTGACTTTCCTCCAGACTCAATACTGAAGGTGGTTTCACTTTAGTCCTCAGGGCTTCCAGACTGTGGAAAGCCTTTCTGAGGTACTTAGGCTCCAGAGTCACTCTCATCTTTAAAACTCCTTGGAAAAGAAACTTTGATTGACTTGCTTTTGTCTCATTTTGTGTCACATGTTTTGTCTCTCCTGACTTCTTCATCTTGTTTCTCATGTTTGTATTTTATATTATTTACATCCATTTGCTTAGTGTTTCATAATTTATATCCACTTTTTTCTTTTGTTTTTATAGCTCAATGTGCAGCGTAACAAAGCATGTGCAATTTGGAGCATTTATTTATCCAATCAGCTTACAGCACCATGTGTGAATACATGGTTAGCATGTGTGACCCAGTGGGAATCAAACCAGTTTCCCTGTCAGTGTTAGTGCTCCAGTCTGCTTAGTATACAGCACCATGCAAACACACTGGACCTGCTTTAGACCAGGCCTCACCAATAAAGTCTGTCAGTAGAAATAATACAATAATGACATTAATGGTCAGTTAGCCTCATCAATAAAGTCTTGTCAGTACAAATAATACAATAATGACATTAAATATAAGGGTCAGTTAGCCTCATCAATAAAGTCTTGTCAGTACAAATAATTCAATAATGACACAATATAAGAGAATAACATGTCTTCTTGTCCTTCAGGCTGAGTGTCTGTCAGCTGTCAGAGAGAAGCTGTGAAGCTCTGGCCTCAGTTCTCAGCTCACATGCCTCTAGTCTGAGAGAGCTGGACCTGAGCAACAATGACTTCCAGGATACCGGACTGATGCTGCTCTCAGCTGGACTTCGGAGTCCACACTGTAAACTGGAGACTCTCAGGTCAGGATCATTGTTACTGTTCAACAGACCATTTAAATTATGTTCTACATGGGCATCCGGGTAGTGTAGCGGTAGATTCCCTGCCAACACGAGAGTCATCCACGAGAGTGCATCCACGTGTTACCTCCGGCTTGGTCGGGCGTCCATACAGGCATGATTGGCTGTGCCTGAGGGTGGGAAGCTGGATTGGGGGTATGGATCCTGGTCGCTGCACTCGCGCCTCCTCTGGTCGGTCAGGACGCCTGTTCGGGGGGAAGGAAACTGGTGGGAATGACGTGATCCTCCCACGTGCTATGTCCTGCCGGTGAAACTCCCTTGTCAGGTGAAAAGAAGTGGCTGGCAAATGTGTCAGAGGAAGCATGGCGCTAGCCTTGGCTCTCCCCAGATTGGAAGAGGGTGGAGCAGTGACCGGGGCAGCCACTAGAGCAACAGGGGGAATTGGCCAAGTACATTTGGGGAGAAAAATGGGGGGGGGGGGGGGGTCAGAAAAAAAATCTGCTCTGCACATGAATGTCAAAGAAAATATGTGAACCGTCATTTTCCTGCTGAAGTGATTTTTTAAACCAGCTGAGAAACCAACTTTCAGCTCTACTCTCTCTCTGCTGAGAGGATATTTCATTATTTCTCTGCACACTGCCTCTGTGAGTGAAACCTGAAGCAAAGGACTTGTCACAATATGTTAAATTGAGTGCAGAACTGAAATGAAAACGCAAATATTGGAGACAGGCTTTTTTTGTATTATAAGTGATTTCAAAGCAGTTTATTAATGAGAACATCCAACATGTAGCTGGTTTGAATCAAAGAGTTTCCACTGAGAGCTATGATCTGTTTTTAGAGGGTTAGATTCAAAAGAAACAATCAATGATAAACTATTAGTGTTGAGTGATGAAGCTGAAAATCTTACAATACAAATGTTCATATCAGGCAGTGTTGACTTTCATAACTATGCAAAATCACTATTTCTCTAAGTTTAATTTTCCTCCTGAATCAAAGTTGAATAGAAGATCTATCAAATTTAATTTAAAACATTTTTACTGACAGAATACTCGACTTAGAGTTTGAATGAGGAGAAAACAACCTGAAAAGTCACATTGAATACGTTCACCAACAGATCCTCCTGGAAGACAATACAGCAGCAACTGGTCAGCAGTTACATTACATTTCTTTTTGTGGTTCATACTCTAATATTTACAGTTGCAGTGAGCTTCAGTTGGTGCTCTCAGCTGAAGGCCTTTCAGTTGCCAGCTGTCTGCCATGCAAAGAACTGGACTTTGTTAGAGAAACTAATCATCTATACTGTTTATTAAGAGGTTGAATGGGTTTAAGTAATTATGTTACTAGCACTTGTGCACTTGAAAAAGTGCACAATTATTGTTATAAGCAAATTTGTACATTAGATCTGAGGAAATGGTGGCCATCTTGGATTTAAGGTCAAATCTGACTTCCCCCCACATCTGAAAATAAACCGTATGGTATTCACTCACTATCTGATTTGTGAAACTTTTATCCCATTTGTGAAAAACAAAATAATAGGCGGTTTCACTGAGATTTCATAGTTTTTCCCCATCTAGACCACATAAAACCAGGTCCAGTTCAAAGTACATTACACTTAGACCTTTCAAATCTGGGCTAGATTACCAAGGGGACTCGACACCCTCACCAAGAAACACTTTGAGATTTGGGAAACTTTTATCCTATCTGTGAAAATGGAAAATGGAAGATTTCATTGTTTTTGCCCATCTAGACTGCATAAAACCAGGTCTAGTTCAAAGACCATTACACTTAGGCCTTTCCAATCTGGACTAGATTACCAAGGGCACCCTACACTCTCACCAAGAAATACTTTAAGATTTGTGAAAGTTTTATCAATGAGCACAATTGAACATTAGACTAGGGAGGAATGACGGCCATCTTGTATTTGAGGTCAAATCTGACTTCCTTCCACATCTGACAATAAACCTTATGGTATTGACTTACTACGTGATAAATGTCATGCTTTTTATACAAGGAGTGCACAAGTGTTATAAGCACATTTGTACATTAGACCCGGGAGAATGGCAGCCATCTTGGATTTGAGCTCAAATCTGACTTCCCTCCACATCTGACAATAAACCTTATGGTATTCACTCACTATGTGAGAAATTGTGTGCTTCTTTGAAAAAGTGCATAATTGTTATAAGCATATTACATTAGACGTGGGAAAATGGTGGCCATCTTGGAATGTTGGTCAAATCTGACTTCCCTCCACATCTGAAAATAAACCTTATGCTATTCCCTGAATGATAGAGAATGGAATTTCTTAACCATTATACATCCGCTAAATGTATATATAACAGCTGATAGCCTATCTAAACCAAATAAATTGAAGCCAGGAGTCCAGGAAGATGACTTATAAACGTATATTTATTACCATAACATTCTCCTATACACTGTGTTATAGGAGAGACTGAATCTCAATGTACCATCTGATCAATGTACAGAGTCAAATATTCAGCGGCGACGTCACAATTTGACATAATTTATACTGTAAGGAAGAGGAGCAGAGAGGAGGGGAGAGGAATGGGATGATCTCTTGGAAATGTGTGTGCATCTCAGTCTGACTGAGAGAGTTGTTATTGGAACACGACGCACTGACCAAGGTCTCAGCAAAAGGAGCAGTCCTATATGTGTGAGATGTCATGTCACTGTAACTCACTGTAGCACAATTATGTGTATGCAAATATAGCTTATTGATTAGGAAATGGCATGGAACTTATATTTTTCTCCAACAATCCACCTAATTGTTATGTTTATCAACTATAACAAAAATAATAACAACATTTAAGTTCACTATTCAATAAGCTTGTATCTGTACTTAATTGTGGGGCAGGGCTGGGGTTTGAAAACATAGAAACATTAAACACTTGAAAAAAAACACAGAATTTTTGATCATTATGCAGTGCAGACGCAGTCTCAATCCATATCACAGCATCTCCATTAAGCCTATTGGGAAGAGAAAACAAATCTTAGTGATACAAATAACAAATATTACGTCACCACTGCGGCTATAATATATAGGAGTGGGCCTGCTAATGTTAACTCTATATGGTTCAATGCAAACAGTCTAATTAATATCATTATATATATTTTGCATTGAACACTGTACTTGGCTTGTTTCCAAGTCACAATTAAATCTTTTCCGCTTTTGTAAAAGAAGCTTCTTATATATATATATATATATGTATATATATAATTTTTCCAGTTTCACTTTATTCAACGCTTGAGTCCTTCCTGTAAAAGGAATCATGTTATTTTCAAAGTATTCACAACAGTAACAATATTTCTCATCATGTGATGACTCTAGAATGTATTTATTTATTTATTCCTGGTGTTGTTGTTGTAATTGTTGTTAAAACTATTTAATAGCCCAACTCCATCGCAGTGGTTTATTTCTTTTTGGGAACTATTTTATTCTATTTATTATTTACTTTAATATTGGTTTGTTTGGAATATGGAACTGAAACTTGCTAAAATGCAAAACATTCATAACATTGATTAATCATATTCATTAAACCATAATCACTGATTATTCTTAAAATGACACTTTAAAACACTTCATTTTATTTAATATTGATAATAGAAAGAATTTTCTTTACTCTACAACAACTAACTGTAAACATTAGATTTCACAATGTGCCTGTATTTTAGACAAAATAATTTCATTACAAGTTATTAGTACAACAAGTACGTACGGCAGATAATGTTTGAGATACTCTGTGAGTACATATTCAATTGTTTCCTTTATAATTTGTTTGCAATGAGCTTTTAGACAAGATGGCTCCTGGGAGAGCATTCACAGCTTACAGCGTGGCAATGTATTGACCGTGTGGATTGTGGCAATGTGCAATGGGGCGGAGGGCGACCCCAGAAGGTGCTGTGAGTGAGGGCTTTACATGGTGGGGGGAAGGGGGTGCGGGCTAGACCCGAAGGCAGTTCACTTGTGTGTTTTGGGGCTGGCAAGACCCCACTAGATAAAACAGTGAGGGCCAACATTGTTCACGTACTCCAAACGCAACCCCAGGACTGTCTGTCCTCAGGAAAGTCATTGTCTTATCTATAGATATTTTTGAAACCTTTCCACCGTACTGTAGCTAAGTGTAAATTTTGCTATGTGTAAATCATACCAAAAGTTAAATGTTGGTATGCACACTTTAATAATAATATTTCTTATCCACCCAATTGGTGGTTCATAAATGTGTATTTTTCTGTTTAAGAAAACACTGCAGGTTCAGATTATTTCACACAGGAAATTTCACAATATTCACCACACACATTCTATGATTTATTTTCAAAATAATAATCAACAGTCTATTTATTGTCTTTACTAATTGGTTGATTCAAATTTGCTTACTGCACTTTAAATAATGCAGAGCTTACTTCACTCTATTGATTTATAACAAACAAAACATTTCATTCACACTTTGTTCTCCCAGGGTGTGTTAATACAATCAGCCTGGAGATGTCGCCATAGTCTAGCTGGCGTCGTATTCCAAATTGTTTTCGCTAGGCTAATGTTTTGGCTATGCTTAACCTTGTTGGAAGACTGACTGTTCCAAGGGAACATAAACAAATTATTTCAGCCTGCTATGTTCCAAAACATTGATAAGGGGAAGAATGACCATCGTGTTGCTACTTGAGCCAATTGAATCAACAAGATGGCTGTTTGTCCACTCGCTGCTCCCGTTTTTTTATATCTACAATCTTTTACGTAATGTCCTCTCTTTCCGCAGTGCTTGCATGTATATCGAGGGCATTTATGCTGAGGGGCACCCTGTGTGGTGTATTGATTGGGGGGAAACCCAGGCATATTGAAATTAGGCTCTATGCGCGCTGGCATGTGGTTAGCTGATCTAGAATGCTGAACCATCTGATCTGGCAAATGATTTGTGTCTGTTTGTATGTTCACAGGTATCTGTTGGGCCATATTTAAAACACTTTGTTCGGTGCCTGTGTCAAATTTTACGGACCCATTCAAATTCTCATCTCCATACTGTCTGACAACCATCTCAAGCTGTTTAATTGTCTCTCTGGCTCCTTGACACTCTGGCCGCAGACAAGGCCCAGCCTTTTCAGTGTCCATTCTCAGAGAGCAGAGTCAGATGGCTTCCTTACAGTATGAAAAGACAACTGAGCAGGCCTAATGGCTTATCTATTTGTTTTAGAGACACACGTCTCGTTGCAGAGCCGTTGTTTTTATCAATTCTGTTGCGTGTCTCTCTCTCTCTCTCTCTCTCTCTCTCTCTCTCTCTCTCTCTCTCTCTCTCTCTCTCTCTCTCTCTCTCTCTCTCGTAAAAACACTTCACTTTGTTGCTTAAGCAAAGCACTGATTTAACTAGTTTACTGTGAATGTCCCATTTTATATCAATGTCTCATTTATTCACATTCAAAACACTTTATATTTCAGTCTTGCATTACGCACCAAGGGTATTAAAACCTGTATTAAGAGAGAGAGAGCTACTGTTTTGTTTATCACTTACTTGTCGTCTTGATCTGTGTCCATGTGTGTGTAAAGTAATTTTCAACACCTTACCTGGCAACTCGATGTGGGGTATCAAGGGGAAGAAGGGACGGTTGTTCTCCTGCTTGACCAGTTCCGTCCGTGTTTGGGGGTATCTGGAACATACTGTAAACTGGTGACAGATCAATTTGTTCAAGGGACATATTGATTCTGTATTTTGGGTATGGCTAAAATACACTTATTAAATTTTGCTCCTTTAAAATAGGCTTCTATTTTGTTGCTTGTTACATTTGTTATTTATTACATGTTGTGGGAATTTCAAAAACACAATATTTTGGTTTTATCA
The DNA here is from genome assembly GCF_964638095.1 of Poromitra crassiceps. Lineage (NCBI taxonomy): Eukaryota > Metazoa > Chordata > Actinopteri > Beryciformes > Melamphaidae > Poromitra > Poromitra crassiceps. Next base: position 36,068,908 of record NC_139645.1, read on the forward strand.
GTATGGTCGTGTGGTTCTTAAAGACCGTATCAAGCATATGCCTAGGCTCGCCGCAGTTTCTCAACTGGACTATCATAGTCGCTCAACTGAGCAGGCCTATGGCTTTTTAAGGCAATATGTGATAACGCTTCTCAGGCTCTCTTGCCCTGCAGCTACTACCACTGGACCATCCTGGTCACTGCAAAATACAGCCTGTCAAGAGAGTTTCTAATGGTCCTGAGGTCATCTTTATTATTTACATTGAGGTGTCCCCCCTTGTCTCAAGAAACCCACAAGATACTAACTTAGAGGAGGTACGGTGGTGCAGTGGTAAGCACTATCGCCTCACAGCTCGAAGGTCGTGGGTTCGATTCCCACCTGGGCCGATGTGAACGCTGAAGGAGTGCGTGCCCGTCCGCATGTCCTCGAGTGCCCACCACCCGGGTGGGGTCGGCAAAATGGCCTTTCTGTGTGGAGTTTGCATGTTCTCCCCGTGCCTCCCGGGGGTCTCCTTCATATAGGAACCCCCTTCACAAAAACATGCAACATCCTGGTTGCTTATATGGTTCCTCCTCTGATCGTTAAGGGCGCCTGTTCAGAGGGAGGGGAACTGTTTGGAATAGCGTGAACCTCCCACGTGCTATGTCCTACCGGTGAAGCTTCCTCGGGCAGGTGAAAAGATGCGGCTGACTTGACTGCCCATGTCTCGGAGGATGCATGGAATCAGTCTCGGCTCTCCCCAGATCGGCAGAGGATGGAGTAGCAACCAGGATTGAGTAATTCAAAAATGAGCACTAAACGGGGGATAAAAATGGGATAAAAAAATCGGGAAAAAAACATTAAAAAAAAAAAAAAAAAAAAAAAAAAAAAAAAAAAAAAAGATACTAACTTAGGTTATTATATAAACCATACATATTTACAGTTATATACAATGTCATTTTGACACACCCACAACATGCAAACATTTCAGATTCTTTTAGATATCAGACGACAGTCGCAGTAACGAATTATGAAATTAATTCAGACTTACCCGCTCTGCCGTAGATATCCTGCAAAGTGACGCCAACTGATAGAGAATGGAATTTCTTAACCATTCTACATCCGCTAAATGTATATATAACAGCTGATAGCCTATCTAAACCAAATAAATTGAAGCCAGGAGTCCAGGAAGATGACTTATGAACGTATATTTATTACCATAACATTCTCCTATACACTGTGTTATAGGAGAGACTGAATCTCAATGTACCATCTGATCAATGTACAGAGTCAAATATTCAGCGGCGACGTCACAATTTGACATAAGCTTTTAAGGAAGAGGAGCAGAGAGGAGGGGAGAGGAATGGGATGATCTCTTGGAAATGTGTGTGCATCTCAGTCTGACTGAGAGAGTTGTTATTGGAACACGACGCACTGACCAAGGTCTCAGCAAAAGGAGCAGTCCTATATGTGTGAGATGTCATGTCACTGTAACTCACTGTAGCATAATTATGTGTATGCAAATATAGCTTATTGATTAGGAAATTGCATGGAACTTATATTTTTCTCCAACACTGACTATGTGAGAAATGTCATGTTCCTTTCAAAAAGTCCACAATTCCTGTATTTTTGGGAGCTTATCCCCTCGCTCTACTATTTGAAACTCTGGCAGCAAGACAATCAGTTTTCTCTGTTAAAGGAGCAAAACTATGGAACAGTCTACCTACTGAGCTGAAAACACAACACGATTTTAATGTTTTTAACAGGGGTATTAAGTCATGGTTAAAAGAGAAACAACTGTGTTCTCACACTTAATACCCTTGTAGACCTCTGGTGGTACTCTGTGTATTATGTCTGAATTGTGTGTACATCGTGTGTACATTGTGTGTACTGTATTGTATGTACATCCTTGAATATTTGTATGTATAGCTTTCCTCACGTGGTTTTATATTTGATTATGTTTATTTTCGGGTATGTCCTCTGGGGTGTATTTTAGTGACTTTCTGTATAGTGACTTTCTAGTCAATACATTTGTATGTATAGCTTTAGTCTTGTGGTTTTTATAATTGATTTTGCTTCTTTTGGGGTATGTCCTCTTGGGTTGTGTTTTGGTGTAGGAGTCGCCTGGACAGGTGTTGAAAATTAGCGTTCCGCTATGAACACTTAACACTGTGTATCTGTGCATACATGTATGTTACATCTCCAATGCTCTGTGATGTCCATATCAAATAAACTTAACCTAACCTAACCTAACCTATGTGTGTCTTCCTGTGTGTGTGTGTGTGTGTGTGTGTGTGTGTGTGTGTGTGTGTGTGTGTGTGTGTGTGTGTGTGTGTGTGTGTGTGTGTGTGTGTACGTACGTGCGTGCGTGCGTGCAGGCTGTCAGGCTGTCTGCTCACAGAGGTTGGCTGTGCTTCTCTGGCCTCAGCTCTCAGCTCCAACCCCTCCCATCTGAGAGAGCTGGACCTGAGCTACAATCATCCAGGAGCCTCAGGAGAGAAGCTGCTGTCTGCTGGACAGTGGAGACTCAGGTATGGAGAGGGAACATCTGCTAGAAGACTGAGAGTCACACACATGTTTTGCAGCATTTGTAGGTTTTTTCAAATTTTATACAGGCTGAGAATGGTAGATGTGTCTAAATTAGGGTCAATTTTAAAATGTATACATTTCCCAACACACTGGTAAATGTGGATAAACAAGCAAGCCCTGCCTGGAGGTGTGAGTGACATGACTCGAGTGTGTCTTTAGTCTTTCAGAAAAGACTAAAGACACACCTTTTCATGCTCCATCTGGGCCCTTCTTGAACTAACTTCTTTCTCTCTCTCTCTCGAAAAAAACTTAACTTTACCACTATTCCTTCAGATGTTGTAGTTGTCATAGACTGTGTTGTAGTGATGCGCGGGTCAGGGTTTTTTAAGGCCCGCCCCAACCCAACCCGTTATTGGAGCCAGCCCGCCCCGCCCAGCCCGTTAAAATATCAGAAAATTCTGAACCCAGCCCAACCCAGCAATTTAATGTAATATGTCTCCGGACTCGGGAGGAGCACAGCAGAGCTCTCCAATGGTGTGCAAAGTAACTCCGTCTCTCCCCCCCCCCCCTCTCTCTTTCTCTCTCTCACACACACACACTCACATGCGTTGCGCGGCTGCTTTCATGTCGTCGATTTCTTTCTGCTTCGTCAAACTCCGCTATTATCGGTCTTTCTTCAATTAATCCAAGGTCTTCAAATGGAGGTAGCAGGTAGAGGTAGGCTACAGAAACACTTCTTATTCTTCCCCATTTCTTTTAATTACCTCATGCACTCTCAATTGTTGCATACAACTTGACTACTGCACCTGCAGGTGCAGACGGCTTGCAGATACAGCTTCAGACTCGCTGACGCTGTCTGATTTCTTTTAATTACCTCATGCACTCTCAATTGTTCACAGCCTAGTTGCAGTAAAGTTGACAAATAGATCACAGTCGAGTCCACAACAGAAAATCTGCAGTGGCATTAGTTTTATGGACACTTGCAAATAATAATTACAGCGAATAATCCTTCCAAAATGTTTGTTTTGAGAGCACATAGGCTACCTCATTGAAGCGTTTCTTTACTCCATGTAGGCTATAGAGTGCAGCAGGAGTCTGTCTGATTGTGTGTACCTACATGTGAGAGAGAGTTAACGTCTTTAAGGTTAATTACTCTGCGTGTTTCACTGCTCTAAATTATTTAATAATGTTGCTTTGTCACGTTCTGAGCCTGCCACGCCCGCACCCGCGATATTTTCATAATTTGCCAACCAAGACCGCCTGCAGAGCGGGCCAGCCCGCGGGACCCGGTGGGTTCTGGGTGACCCGTGCATCACTACTGTGTTGCATAGTTGATTGCTGTATTGCTGACAAAAATGTGTTATTGTAAGTCGCTTTGGATAAAAGCATCTGCCAAATGACGTAATGTAATGTAAATGTAATGAATCGAACCACCATCCAGCTGGACTAGCTGCACCAGGCAGGGCTGAGCTGAGTGGGTCCAGCTGGACTAGCTGCACCAGGCAGAACTGAGCTGAGTGGGTCCAGCTGGACTAGCTGCACCAGGCAGGGCTGAGCTGAGTGGCCCAGCTGGACTAACTGGCACCAGGCAGGGCTGAGCTGAGTGAGTCCAGCTGGACTACCTGCACCAGGCAGGCTGAGATGAGTGAGTCCAGCTGGACTAGCTGCACCAGGCAGAGCTGAGCTGAGTGGGTCCAGCTGGACTAGCTGCACCAGGCAGAGCTGAGCTGAGTGGGTCCAGCTGGACTAGCTGCACCAGGCAGGGCTGAGCTGAGTGGGTCCAGCTGGACTAGCTGCACCAGGCAGGGCTGAGCTGAGTGGGTCTAGCTGGACTAGGTGCACCAGGCAGGGCTAAGCTGAGTGGGTCCAGGTGGACTAGCTGCACCAGGCAGGCTGAGCTGAGTGAGTCCAGCTGGACTAGCTGCACCAGGCAGGCTGAGCTGAGTGAGTCCAGCTGGACTAGCTGCACCACGCAGGCCTGAGCTGAGTGGGTCCAGCTGGACTAGCTGCACCAGGCAGAGCTGAGCTGAGTGGGTCCAGCTGGACTAGCTGCACCAGGCAGAGCTGAGCTGAGTGGGTCCAGCTGGACTAGCTGCACCAGGCAGAGCTGAGCTGAGTGAGTCCAGCTGGACTAGCTGCACCAGGCAGGCCTGAGCTGAGTGGGTCCAGCTGGACTAGCTGCACCAGGCAGAGCTGAGCTGAGTGGGTCCAGCTGGACTAGCTGCACCAGGCAGGGCTGAGCTGAGTGGGTCCAGCTGGACTAGCTGCACCAGGCAGGGCTGAGCTGAGTGGGTCTAGCTGGACTAGGTGCACCAGGCAGGGCTAAGCTGAGTGGGTCCAGGTGGACTAGCTGCACCAGGCAGGCTGAGCTGAGTGAGTCCAGCTGGACTAGCTGCACCAGGCAGGCTGAGCTGAGTGAGTCCAGCTGGACTAGCTGCACCACGCAGGCCTGAGCTGAGTGGGTCCAGCTGGACTAGCTGCACCAGGCAGAGCTGAGCTGAGTGGGTCCAGCTGGACTAGCTGCACCAGGCAGGGCTGAGCTGAGTGGGTCCAGCTGAACTAGCTGCACCAGGCAGAGCTGAGCTGAGTGGGTCCAGCTGGACTAGCTGCACCAGGCAGAGCTGAGCTGAGTGGGTCCAGCTGGACTAGCTGCACCAGGCAGAGCTGAGCTGAGTGAGTCCAGCTGGACTAGCTGCACCAGGCAGGCCTGAGCTGAGTGGGTCCAGCTGGACTAGCTGCACCAGGCAGAGCTGAGCTGAGTGGGTCCAGCTGGACTAGCTGCACCAGGCAGGGCTGAGCTGAGTGAGTCCAGCTGGACTAGCTGCACCAGGCAGGGCTGAGCTGAGTGGGTCCAGCTGGACTAGCTGCACCAGGCAGAGCTGAGCTGAGTGGAGCAAAATAAAAATTAGAAAAATGAATAGAAATTAAAATCAAGCTGTCAAGCTGAACACAATGTCAGCAGCCGACAACTTGTTTCCACAGGGAGAGCTGCTGGCCAGCATGGAGAAATAAGGCCAGTTTCCACAGGGTTTTCCACAGGGAGAGCTGCAGGACATAGTATATCAGAATCGGATCGGAACAGAAAAAATGTGGATCGCTGCATCCCTACCTTTAACATCTTCTGGTCAAGGGCTGGTCAGAGTCAGCTGTTTGGTGTTCACTCAACATGAACATCTTATCATTTAACACATTCACTGCCAACAACGTGTAAACACGTTTTCAGAATCCAGCTGTTGACTGCCAACAACGTGTTAACACGTTTTCAGAATCGATTTTTTTTTTTTGACGGTGGATCGTTGATCTGGCCCTTTTGCATCTTCTATTATACTGTTAGAGCCGCCGGGCGTGTGCAATCCATTCCGCCGACCCACTGAGTGGCGACGGTGCTCAGACTATTGAGTGTTGTTTGGCCAGAAACGCACGCATTCCAGCTGAGCTCAACCGAGGAGCGAACGAGCCTCATTCTCATACTGTAGGCGAAAACCTTTCACACGGGCGCACGGCGGTGGGGGGTTCCAAAGGTGGACTGGGTGGAAAGTAGGGATGCACCGATATGAAAATTTTGGCCGATGCCGATAACCGATATTAACATTGCTGTTATGGCCGATAACCGATATTTACCGATGTCGATATGATCTGTATAAAACCACATTTTTATGATCATCACATTTTGTACATACTGAAAAACACATGTTAACACTGAATTTGAAAAAGTTATCCATTTCTTTATTTGCAAAGCCTTTGGAAAAGCCCATAAATCATAGATTTACTGCATTATTTCATATCAATGTGAAGAATTTGGCTGATAATGATAACCGATATTAACATTGCAACATCTGACCGATACCGATATGACCGATATGTTAAAAAATTACCAACATCGGCCGATACCGATATGATTGCCGATATATCGTGCATCCCTAGTGGAAAGCACACTTTGAAGCGCGCAGCATAAAGCCTAGAGTCACACAAGGCTTCGTCAAAGCTCTCAACCGAAAATCCAAGAACGGATTAAGCCACATCCACGCTCGCCGACGAGGGGCCGCCAGAGAGGGAGGCTGCTGCTCACTGCTCAGACAGGCAGGAGAGACTGGCTTGTGACTGACAAACGCTGCTGAAATCCACCAGACACGCCCACGGAGGGAGGAGTTGTAAGGAGAGGGGGTGCGGGTGCTGCTATGGAGGAAATTACTGTTCAGAACTATATTGTTTATGTCTGATGTCTCACTGATGCCAAAAATAAATGGTTAAAGTGACTGTTTGATATTGAATTTCACAAAACTGCGATTATCTCAGCTTTTTGTCTCAGATGCTGAAACCATGCTGTACTCAACGGCTAATATCTACATAACTACTAACTCTACAAACTAACTCTTTTAGACAGAGAAAGCACACATTCTATTAGTACTTTTGTGAACTTTGTGTTCACAAACTCCAAGCAGAAAATTATCCTTGGCTCTTGTAAAATGAGCCAGAATCCTCAAAAAAACCCTCTGGCAAAAGCTACCTACAGCAAAAAAAAACGGCTGGCAGTCAATGTGTTAATCAAACCGTGCCTCTGACCAGACAACAGAGAATGAGCTCCTCGTCTGCATGTGATACATGATTCAGATGTAACGTCACATGATTTAGCACATTATACAACAACAATAACACAATTGGATCTCTTTATAGGCAATCTCTGTTTATTCTGACAAAAGCAAGCAAATAATAACAATATCCTCTGGTCAAGCGTGAAAATCTAACATTGCACTGACAGATAACCTTCATATTCACCAGCCATTAATGTTAAATAGTAAATCATTGTATTGCGTAGCAGCATTTTGGCTGATATGTTATTGCAATGATCCCGGGTTAATGACTAAACTCATCAGCTCACTCATGTACTTAACTTTAGACGTCTCAGAAGAGCATACGAGTAACACCTAATGAGCCACATGCAGATTAACACTTTAAACGTAAATATGACAGCATTCATTGTGCCTGTTGGGTCTCCATAACGTTAGCCTCCATGGTGCTCGCCGCTCGGTCGGTGTCATCAGATCAGTCCAGTCCACAGTCCCTAATGGACAGCAGTTATTCATCACTGTTAACGTTACACATTTACAGTTGCAGTTATCTAACGGGGCCAAGCATGGTGGGAAGTACGCCCCTCCCACTGGCCGTGATGCCCTGAGATCCCTAAGGCCACCTTGGCAGTGCCCTGCTACCAGCCTGCTAATGTAGCTGCCTTATGCAAAGGATGTGTCATTGGCTCATTTTAACACACATTTCAGAAAAATCCCTCTTCACGATGTCAACAAAACAATGGCCTTTGTGTCCTGGCATGTGGTCCTAACAAAATTGCGACACAGAAGGTGCCCCCCCTCTCCCCAGATTTTCATAATGTTGGCGCTGTCTAATTAATTTACACCTGGTTATCCACCTCAAAAAGTGACAGAAGTGAATTTAATGATGAAATAGTGTGTGAAAAATGTAAAAAATATACCGTGTTGGACAATGACTTCAGTCTCCACCTGAAGAGTCACAATGCATTATGGGGGAGATGAGTATATTGAGTAAGCCCCCGGTCTGTACTCAGAAATTCTTGTGAATATCTCGCCTACACAAAATTAATATACTGTACAGTGTGAACACACTACCTCTTCAATTTGAGTATCAAAAGTACGCTGAGTAGAGCTATCTGAACAGGCCCATTGACTCTGATTCATAAAGTTGAAGCTGAGGAATATTATTGTTTGATGTTGAATGGAGGATATGAGTCACGGCGTCTGGAAAATCCCTCCTATGGAAGTTTATGAAGGTTATTTGTTCATGATCAAAGAGATGATGCTGTCTGACTTTATTTACCCCCCTCCCCCACAGTGTGGACCATGATGCAGAGCTGTGGTTGAAACCAGGCCTGAGGAAGTGTAAGTGTGTATTTAGTTTGACTCAGTTTCTATTGAAATAGAAAGCTCATGTGTGACATCTATTCATTCAAATCCTATTCTGAAACAAGATGGCTGAAACAAGATGTGTTATGATGAAATTGAAGAAATAAACAGTCAGTCTGTTAATACCATAAAACTTCAATTAAAAGCCAAGTCCCATATAGACATCGATCCCTTTTACTGGCCGGATGTCGCTACACGTTTTGAAAAATAAATGCCCGCCTCAGTATTTATTTATTTATTTAACTTGCATTCAAACGTCAGTCCCAGGTCAGATCACCACAGAGAGAAAAACGTCCTGAAATTCAAGCGGTATTTTTCTTTTCTTTTTTGATGAACAAAAGTCAGAAGCAGCAGAGAGACATTTCTCCATTCATTCCACTAGAGAGAGAGAGAATGGTGACAAAATAAAGGTGATCTATGCAGTTTGGCTTTCAGCAATTTACTGTTAACATTATTTAAGATGATGATCAGCATAATGTTAGTTGATAGTTGATTCAATTCACATTAAAGTGGAACTGAACCTGTTCGTCACGTGCATAATGAGTCCGTTTCAGACTGAAAACATAGTTTGTCTAAGATGACAGGTTGAGAGGCGGGTCATAGTATCATGTCGATGATTTTATTTGACAATTCTGGGGACTGGATTGGGCTTTGGCCAATCATGGCATGTTCCACCCCCAAATCGAGTGGGATTCAGCGTGTTGTCGTGCTACGCGAGTGGGATCCGCGGAGTACCAGGCAGCCAGCTGCTTCGTGCGGAGGGAGCGGACAATCCGATGAATGGGTGCTGCCCGCCCGCCTGGAATCTCCGAGGGCAAACCCCTGACAACCACGCTCTCAAACGCTCTCAAGCACGCGCCTTTTACGCTATTTCTGTAAATACGATATCCCTGGAATGCGCGTTTTAACGAACATTTCTTTGCATTCTTAGAGATTATAGTTTTTGTTTGTTGTTCATGTTTCTAACAATTGGCCAAGTTAGTAGTTCGTTTATGGGATAGGAATTCTGCCAGATGACAGGCACTAGGCGCCATTTTCTACTTCATTTGGAAGAGAAAATTATCCTGAAATGAAGATTTGATTGACAGCTGCATGTCGTGATATGATTGGTTGAAATGGGGTAGAAATTTTATAGTACTAGGTGACGTCAGCAAACTGTACTGTTATCAATGAAATCTTGAAAAATTCACTTTTGATGTGAAAAAAAGTATGAAAAACTAAAGAAATTAGATTGTTGTGATTTTGTTTGCATACATTATTAAATAGGTGCAGTGCATACCCAGGTATTTGAACTAAAAGAAAAGAAAAGTCATTTTTGGGTTCAGCTCGACTTTAAAACATGGTCAAAAGCAGCTACGTTCCACACTTTGATTGAGCACATTGGCTTCATTCATCAAAATCCATTACGAGCTCACAGCAGTGTTTGACTGCGTTCCACTTGACTCACTTTCTTCTTGTAGAATCTCCCATTCGTCTCCTCTGTCTCTCCTGCGCTCTTTTTAAAGGAAATCAAGGAAATCCACTTCCTTCCTCTTCAATCCATTCAGTCTTAAATAGGTGACTTGACTAAACCTCAACATATAGACAGTTTTCACAGAACTGTGTTGCTAGGAACAGTTTGAAACCTGTTTCCTGCCAGCTATTGTATTAGCAAACACTGCAACAGGAAGTATAGGGGTAATTTAGAATGTTTATGTTGTCTGTGTGGGTCAGGCTTTTTAAAGGTCGGCACCAAACCAAACCGCTAAGAGAGCCAGCTCGCCCCGTTAAAATATGTGACAATGGAGACCCCAACCCAACCTGGCAGCCTGCAAACTACAATCTAATTTAACTCTCGATTATAGGGAGGAGACTGGAGACGATGTGCATTGTCTACGCGAGCTCAATTTCTAGGGTGGAGACTCTGGAGGCATTTTAATAATGCTAGCAATTCTAAGAGACTCTAGAGACGATGCGCCATGGGCGGAACATGTGGGATTTGATTATGTCACGGTTTGTGTTACAAATCACTGATGATGTCACGATTTGCTAACACTGCCCGCCTTAGACAATTTTAATGACTCTGGAGACAATGTGCCATGGGCTCAACATGTTCTGGGATTTATGATGTCACAATATGGGTCACAAATCAGTGATGTCACTGAGTAGCTCACACGCTCAATTTCTAGGGTGGAGACTCTGGAGACGATGTGCCATTCGGACGAGGCCTCAAATGTTACGGTCACAAATGGATGTATATATTTTCATTAAGTAATTTTGGCATCGTTTGTTGTCTAGGGGTGAAACATACATCTTCCATGCTAACCATATAGCACACATAAATGGTATATCAGTTTGGGACTGGGAATTAGCATCCAGTGACTGTTAGAAAGGGAGGCATTCTTTCACCTGGACGGCCCACTGTCCACCTGGTAGCTGAACAACCCTCTCTCTCGGTCGGCCTCACTTGACCCGGCGCCCAGGCATCGTTGTATTGGTCTGGAAACTAACGTGAACAGGCGAATCCGTAGATTCCAAAACAAATGTCATATGCTAATTTGAATGAAATTGTGCAATGGATACTGTAATCTCCATGCGTAATGTGATGCGATCTCCACACCATCGCATCATACATCACATCAACACCATCACATACCAATAACACTGTGTTCTATAACTGTCACATCCTCGCTCTCTCTCTCTCTCTCTCTCTCTCACACACACACACACACACGCACACACACACAGAGGGGCGCAGCGGAAATTAATGGGTTATTCTCCGTGATGCGCAGAATGTCACTTGCGCTCGCGCAGCAACAGTGATTCATGCAGGATTAACTAACAGGATGAATTAATTAAATGATTCAAAGACGTGGTGAGCTTGGTGAGGCCGTTAACATCCACACAACCAATCAGTGTTGCTTCTTTCATTCCCTCCAATTCATTTGTGTAAATGCCAGGTTGTCCGTGTGCATCAGACATATCCAAAACACAGCCGTCATTATAGATACATCTACCAATCCTTTGTAGGTTAATACAACAGGGCTTATTACATTGTAGCCTATATATTTATATCATCACTCTGTTTAGACTAAAACACATGTTGTGACTGTCTAATATTATGTCCAGATTCTAACTGCACGCTTACTGTAATTAGAGGTTTCCTTCATCATAGGCTATAACATACACATGTAAACAACGTGTGTTTCTTTAAGGGATGTGTGAGAATTTAATTCTAGCCTATTTCAGTATATCTAAATGGTCCACGTGTGGGGATCATCTTAATAGGCTATATCATGCATGCAGGGAAAGAGGTTACTTACTGTAGGCTATCAGCCAACACAAGTCATCTACTGTTAATACACTACAGAGCTGCAACTATAGTCGCAAATTATGTAATAAAATCATGACAAACAAATTATCATGTATCCCTCTCTCTCCCTCTCCCTCAGTCTCCCTCTCCCTCTCTCTCTCTCCCCCTCTCTCTCTCTCCCTCAGTGTCTCTCCCCCTCTCTCTCTCTCTCCCTCAGTCTCTCTCCCCCTCTCTCTCTCTCCCTCAGTGTCTCTCCCCCTCTCTCTCTCCCTCAGTCTCTCCCCCTCGCCTCTCTCTCCCTCTCTCTCCCTCAGTCTCTCTCCCCCTCTCTCTCTCTCCCTCAGTGTCTCTCCCCCTCTCTCTCTCCCTCAGTCTCTCCCCCTCACCTCTCTCTCCCTCTCTCTCTCCCTCAGTCTCCCTCCCTCGCCTCTCTCTCCCTCAGTCTCCCTCCCTCACCTCTCTCTCCCTCAGTCTCTCTCTCCCCCTCTCTCTCTCCCTCAGTCTCCCTCTCCCTCTCTCTCTCTCCCTCAGTGTCTCTCCCCCTCTCTCTCTCCCTCAGTCTCTCTCCCCCTCTCTCTCTCTCCCTCAGTGTCTCTCCCCCTCACCTCTCTCTCCCTCTCTCTCCCTCAGTCTCTCTCCCCCTCTCTCTCTCCCCCTCAGTGTCTCTCCCCCTCTCTCTCTCCCTCAGTCTCTCTCCCCCTCTCTCTCTCTCCCTCAGTGTCTCTCCCCCTCTCTCTCTCCCTCAGTCTCTCCCCCTCACCTCTCTCTCCCTCTCTCTCTCCCTCAGTCTCCCTCCCTCGCCTCTCTCTCCCTCAGTCTCCCTCCCTCGCCTCTCTCTCCCTCAGTCTCTCTCTCCCCCTCTCTCTCTCCGTCAGTCTCTCTCCCTCAGTCTCTCCCCCTCTCTCTCTCCCTCAGTCTCCCTCTCCTTCTCTCTCTCCCTCTCTCTCTCCCTCTCAGTCTCTCTCCCCCTCTCTCTCCTCTCTCCCTCAGTCTCTCTCCTCTCTCTCTCCCTCAGTCTCTCCCCCTCGCCTCTCTCTCTCTCAGTGTCTCCCCCTCACCTCTCTCTCCCTCAGTCTCTCTCTCTCTCCCTCAGTCTCTCTCCCCCTCTCCCTCTCAGTCTCTCTCCCCCTCTCTCTCCTCTCTCCCTCAGTCTCTCTCCTCTCTCTCTCCCTCAGTCTCTCCCCCTCGCCTCTCTCTCTCTCAGTGTCTCCCCCTCACCTCTCTCTCCCTCAGTCTCTCTCTCTCTCCCTTAGTCTCCCCCCCTCTCTCTGTCTTCCTTAGTCTCTCTCTCCCTCAGTATCTCCCCCCTCACCTCTCTCTTCCCCTCTCTCTCTCTCCCTCAGTCTCTCTCTCTCCCTCAGTCTCTCTCTCTCTCCCTCAGTTTCCCTCCCCCTCTTGTCTCTCCCTCAGTCTCTCTCTTCCTCAGTCTCTCTCTCCCTCAGTATCTCCCCCCTCGTTTCTCTCTTCCCCTCTCTCTCTCCCTCAGTCTCTCTCCTCTCTCTCTCTCCCTCAGTCTCTCTCCCCCTCTCTCCCTCAGTTGCTCTCATCTCCCTCTTCCTCCCCCTCAGTCTCTCTCTCCCTCAGTATCTCTCTCTCAGTCTCCCCCCTCTCTCTCCCTCAGTGTCTCTCCCCCTCTCTCTCTCCCTCAGTCTCTCTCCCCCTCTCTCTCTCCCCCCCTCGCCTCTCTCCCCCTCTCTCTCTCCCTCAGTCTCTCTCCCCCTCTCTCTCTCTCCCTCAGTCTCTCTCCTCTCTCTCTCTCTCTCTCTCCCTCAATCTCTCTCCCTCTCCCTCTCCCCCTCTCTCTCATCTCTCTCTCTCTCCCTCAGTCTCTCTCCCCTCTCTCTCTCTCTCTCCCTCAGTCTCTCTCCTCTCTCTCTCTCTCTTCCTCAGTCTCTCTCCCTCTCTCCCTCAGTCTCTCTCCTCTCTCTCTCTCTCCCTCAGTCTCTCTCCCTCTCCCTCAGTCTCTCTCCTCTCTCTCTCTCTCTCTCTCTCCCTCAGTCTCTCTCCTCTCTCTCTCTCCCTCAGTCTCTCTCCCTCTCTCCCTCAGTCTCTCTTCTCTCTCTCTCCCTCAGTCTCTCTCCTCTCTCTCTCTCTCTCCCTCTCCCTCAGTTTCTCTCTCTCCCTCAGTCTATCTCCCGCTCTCTCTCCCTCAGTTTCTCTCTCTCCCTCAGTCTCTCTCTCCTCTCTCTCCCTCTCCCTGTCTCTCTCCCTCCCTCTCCCTCCCTCTCTCTCTCTCTCTCTCTCTCTCTCGCTATTTCTTGCAGCTTTCACAGTAACATTTATGGGATAATGAACTTAAACAAAACTATTATGAAACATGAACTTCACCACAGCATTTGCAGGAATATTTAGTTTTTAAAGTATAATCCATCAAGTGTGATATTGTCAGCAAGTCAAGTCACAGCAGCTCTATGCGCAGTAGCAGGCAGCAAACGTCACTATTGAGTAGAAAATAATCACAACATGGCACAACATGCTGTCATTTAAAGAAATAGGCGCGACCTTTGGTTTCATGTTGACAGCAAAGAGAATAGGTTGCTGTGTGAGCTGTCCTGGTGAATGCCTGGCTGTGTTTAGTGAGGTGGAGCTGCTGAAACAGGTGCAGGAGAGCTGGCTGCAGAACACGCTCTGCCCAGAAGGTAAAAAGACCGGTTTGGAGAGTTCTGGGCGGTTCCCAGCAGTTTGAAGTCGATGATAAACTACTTTTTGTGTTGCCAGTAGGTGGCGCTATGCCAAACTGCACGAAATCTAGAACTGCACTCTGCCGGGCTAAACCCCCCCCCCCCCCCCCCGAGTTTAAAGTCGATCAGACAAACGGTTCTCGAGATACTGTTTACCAGTAGGTGGCGCTATGCCGAGACTGTGTGTGTGTGTGTGGGGTGAGGGTGAGGGTGAGGGTGAGGGGGGGTTGGCGTGATATCGGTCGGCCCCGGCCGACGTTCCGAAAGTGACAAATCACACCCAGCACACGCACACACACACACACACACACATA
>NC_139645.1:36088617-36131117 GCF_964638095.1 Poromitra crassiceps
ACTTGGAAGCGAACCGAGACCCACGTTTTCAAGCGCGCCAGAGTTCATTTGTTTGTTCCGCAACAGAGTTCGTTTGCGCTTTCACACCAGCCCAAACAAACCGAACTATCCGAGGAAACGAACTCTGGCGCGGTTAAAGCGGACTAAACAGCTTATATGTGAAAGCGAACTAAGAGGAGTGCACTGCCTCATGGTGTTGTGTCACAAAGTGTGGTGAAATATTGACTCTTATTTCAGATGTGTATTCTTGTGTTTAAATATGCGCAAATGTTAATAGCGGTAATTATTACCAATTTACATATTTTAAACGCGTCGTTATCAGACTTATGGAGTTAACGCAGTAATGAGTCCAGAGGTCACACTTCCAGTTCGTACGTGTAAAAGGCAATGGGTTTTTGTATGGGGATTTTGGTTAAACACATGAAATGAGGTCTGTGGTTAACAAAAGTTTATGACACACCAAAGTTTGTGTTCAGTAAGATAATCTTCACAAACGAAAACCACTTTTATGGATTTGAAGTCTAATAACCAAAATCCCCATACAAAAATCCCATTGCCTTTCCCCCTACGAACCAGCTGGTCATTTCTGGGTAAGCCTAGAAGAATACGTCAACCCTGCGATACTCTATTCATTATTAATTCCTTTTTTGTTATTTTTTCTCTTGTACTGTTGCTTTTCTTTGCCTTATCTATAGTTTGCTTGTTTCCTTTCTCTTGTTTTCATCATATTGTTTGCTTTGTACAGATTATTATTAATATTGGTTTTCTGAGGTAGAGACCCTGTATAAACCCATCTTGTGTTTCCTGTCTCTACCCGCACATTGTTTTTGCTGTATTCAATTTGTCTGTTTCTTTATATGAGCAAATAAATAAATAAAATAAAAACACTTCTGCCATCAAGGCTACATTACTAGTTAAATGTCCTTTGCTTTCATTGTTTATATATATTGTTTTCCAGCAACCATGATAAGTCTTCAGATCCATCAATGTGTGCTGAAACTCCCTGTCTTGACTCAACATTCACAATAGAATCTTTGAATGTTCTAAACTGGACTCTGCCTGCTTTATTCTTCAAGTGAACCAGTGAGTGGGGAACAAATTAACCAGGTGGAAGAACTAGTTTTTAGCTGTCATTAGTGGATCAGCCTCAGGAGATGTTTGTGTGGTAGCTACACTGTATCAGCCTCAGGAGATGCTTGTGTGGTAGCTACACTATCAGCCTCAGGAGATGTTTGTGTGGTAGCTACACTGTATCAGCCTCAGGAGATGCTTGTGTGGTAGCTACACTGTATCAGCCTCAGGAGATGTTTGTGTGGTAGCTACACTGTATCAGCCTCAGGAGATGTTTGTGTGGTAGCTACACTGTATCAGCCTCAGGAGATGTTTGTGTGGTAGCTACACTGTATCAGCCTCAGGAGATGCTTGTGTGGTAGCTATACACTGTATCAGCCTCAGGATATGTTTGTGTGGTAGCTACACTGTATCAGCCTCAGGAGATGTTTGTGTGGTAGCTACACTGTATCAGCCTCAGGAGATGCTTGTGTGGTAGCTACACTGTATCAGCCTCAGGATATGTTTGTGTGGTAGCTACACTGTATCAGCCTCAGGAGATGTTTGTGTGGTAGCTACACTGTATCAGCCTCAGGATATGTTTGTGTGGTAGCTACACTGTATCAGCCTCAGGAGATGTTTGTGTGGTAGCTACACTGTATCAGCCTCAGGAGATGCTTGTGTGGTAGCTACACTGTATCAGCCTCAGGAGATGTTTGTGTGGTAGCTACACTGTATCAGCCTCAGGAGATGTTTGTGTGGTAGCTACACTGTATCAGCCTCAGGAGATGTTTGTGTGGTAGCTACACTGTATCAGCCTCAGGAGATGCTTGTGTGGTAGCTACACTGTATCAGCCTCAGGAGATGCTTGTGTGGTAGCTATACACTGTATCAGCCTCAGGAGATGCTTGTGTGGTAGCTATACACTGTATCAGCCTCAGGATATGTTTGTGTGGTAGCTACACTGTATCAGCCTCAGGAGATGTTTGTGTGGTAGCTATACACTGTCAGCCTCAGGAGATGCTTGTGTGGTAGCTACACTGTATCAGCCTCAGGAGATGCTTGTGTGGTAGCTACACTGTATCAGCCTCAGGAGATGCTTGTGTGGTAGCTACACTGTATCAGCCTCAGGAGATGTTTGTGTGGTAGCTATACACTGTATCAGCCTCAGGAGATGCTTGTGTGGTAGCTACACTGTATCAGCCTCAGGAGATGTTTGTGTGGTAGCTATACACTGTATCAGCCTCAGGAGATGTTTGTGTGGTAGCTACACTGTATCAGCCTCAGGAGATGCTTGTGTGGTAGCTATACTGTATCAGCCTCAGGAGATGCTTGTGTGGTAGCTACACTATCAGCCTCAGGAGATGTTTGTGTGGTAGCTACACTGTATCAGCCTCAGGAGATGCTTGTGTGGTAGCTACACTATCAGCCTCAGGAGATGTTTGTGTGGTAGCTACACTGTATCAGCCTCAGGAGATGTTTGTGTGGTAGCTACACTGTATCAGCCTCAGGAGATGTTTGTGTGGTAGCTACACTGTATCAGCCTCAGGAGATGTTTGTGTGGTAGCTACACTGTATCAGCCTCAGGGGATGCTTGTGTGGTAGCTACACTGTATCAGCCTCAGGAGATGCTTGTGTGGTAGCTACACTGTATCAGCCTCAGGAGGTGCTTGTGTGGTAGCTACACTGTATCAGCCTCAGGAGATGCTTGTGTGGTAGCTACGCTGCTGCTGCTGCTGCTGCTGCTGCTGCTTCTGTGTCTTGACCAGTGGGCATTTCAGCCTGCCTATTTTTGACGCCTATGCGGAAATTGCATTCTTTCAAATGGCCAGTGGGGGTCGCAGCTTGTGTAGCACTCCCGGGAACATCCATTCAACTATTTGGGAAACGAGCCAACTTCTCTCTCGGTCTAGGTCATAAATAAACAGTTTCCAAATTAGTGTATGGTCTGAAAAGACAATTTCAAGTCTTTTTCATGCTCTAACGCGCTCCGTTTTCCAAATGATAGCCCCATTTCGAGGAAAATTGATGACAAATATCGGATAATAAGAACAGTAATACTTCCGACCGGTAGAGGCAGCAATGTGCCGCAAGGCATCAGGTAGCAAGTAATGTTGAGCAAATTATCAGAAAATAGCGTTACTTTATGATATTTTAATAATGTTAGTAGACACACGTAACTATATAGATACCATACATCTAACGTCCATAACATGGCGGACCATTTAACGTTATTTATACCGTTAGATAAAGCCTTAAGCCTTCTCTGTATTCAGACATTCAGACCATTGGATTCAGCACAGAAACCGGAGTACGTTATAAGGTTTTAAATAGAGTCACGTTATAAAAAACTAACCAATGCTGGGGGTCCATATGGAAACAGTGTTACTCGAAATGGTTAAAAGTTAAATCAATTTGGTCATTCAGTGCCGTTTTACTGCAATGTAAAGTAAGTAGCGTTAGCCGATACATTAGCCAAAGTAGCTGACTACTAGGGCTGTGGCGATTCACTTATCTCCCGATTCGATACTATCACGATTCTTGGGTGCCGATTCGATTTATATTGCGATTCTTAAGTATTGCGATTCTACGATTATTGCGATTCGATATTACGATTTATTGTGATTTTTGTTTCTTTTTTTCTTTTCTTTTTTCAGTTTGTTTGCTTTTTTACACTAGATTAGAACATGGGAAAAGTTGAATCATACACTAGAGACTGTATATTATATATCATGAGTAGGGCTGGGCGATATAGTTAAAAACAGGGGCGGACTGGGATCATAATTCAGGCCGGGCATTAGATACCAAGCAGGCCAGGCCGATATGGGCCGACGCGCGTGAAATTTGGGCCGTTTGAAGCCCAATTTGGGCCGTTTGAAGCCAGATTTGGGCCGTTTGAAGTCCAATTTTACAATGAGATGCACCCACTCTAACCCTGAAGTGTAATTATTACTTCAGACTAACTAATAAAGTAATAAAACCACTAGTAAACCAGTAGGCGGCACCTGGCCTGCTGTTCAGTGAGTGGCCTGACTGCAAGCACCCAAAAAAAAAAAAAAAAATTGCGATTATCGATTCTGGAATAAAAGATCGATCCAAAAAAACGTGACATTAAAAATCGTGATACTTAGGTGAATCGATTTTTTCCCCCACCCCTACTGACTACCCATAATGCATTACGGCGATAAGGGAGATAGAGCAAATTCGGAAACTCCCCCGGCAGCCGCTAGGGGCAGCCGCCCCCTCCCCTCGTACTTCCGTGTAGCATTGATTCATTCAACCAATCAAACGAAATCAAACAATATCCGGAAGTGAGCTTCATTTTGCTGTGTCAAAGTCAATGAGCTATGTTGGTCCATTATATATAGGTCAATGGTCTTGACTGACATTAGGTGAACGTTGCTCTCCTGACTGATGAGGCTGCTTTAACGTCTGCCAGGCCACCATGCGCCACAGAAAACACACGGCGACATCATCTAGTTGGCTTGTCAATCAAATCTGATGCTCTAATACAAAATAACCCTAACCCAACAGGATTGTTGTTGCTAAACTCACCCACTCAGTAAACTGCCATTGTTAAAGTTAAAGGTGTTAAAGTCAGTTTGAAGCGGGTCAGTCCCGTTTGTGGCTTTTTGCGCTATGAACTCTTTAGGCTACTACTGACTATTTACCTTTGTAGATTTTCATTAATATTCATTTTCATTTTCTCTGGAACTGGATCACCACTTATTTGTGCTGTTATGGTTATTAGCTTAGTCACTCATGTCTACACTAGCTTCACTGCTGCTACTTTTAGCTAAATCTCGCTTCACCCAAAATGTTATTCACATAAAAAGACTATATCCACAATGTTAATTATTTTAGAGGACTGCATCTTGAACTGGAGACATCAAATGGAATTCACGGTTTTGCTAACTACAGTATGACCTGTGATAGTGGTGGTAAAAACAGCTCACTGCCATAACAGCTCTACATGACATGTAGCTAAGCAACACGATTGAGGGATGGCTAACATTCATATGCTAACTTTAGCTGCCTGGTAGCCAACAATGCAAACTATGCCTATAATAACTGACAGCATTTAATTTTCACACGTTTGAAAAGGGGGATTGATGCTCTACTACTAATGCTCTACTGCCATGAATTTTGTAAAACAAATATTAATAATCATATAATCATAATTATCATAATGATTTTAGGGTTGTCCCGATACTGGCCTATTTTGCTGTACTCGTACTCACTCGATACTGACACAGCCACGCTCCCGATACCACTTTACACCTATGGCTCACACAGCAGAGAAGCTTGGCTGTAGTGTTCACTATGACAGTGTGTTTGTTAGCATCTCTGCCTGGAGCGCTTTGTGAGGAGAAATAAAAAAAGCTATCAGGTCAGTAATCAGCTGATGCCTGCACCGCATCACTCGCCCATTCACTGTCTGAGGTCAGACTACTAGCAGTTAGCCGCGTAGCCTGCAACAAGATCGAACACTTTCTGTTCAATTTTACAGGTTAACATTAGTTGCTCTTCTAGCACACAACACAGTGCTGTGGAACAAGCAAAGGCTTACCAGATCGCTGTAATACGTGCTACGTGTCCCGTAATCCATACTGCCTTAAAGTTTAACGTTTTAAAAGTGGAACGTAAGGCCTAAACGTTAATGTCTGTGAAATTAGCGACAATTTTTACAATGTCACTTCCGGTTTATTTGTTTTTCCTTCAAAATAAAAGCACGATAAAGTTCGTTTTTACAATAAACATTAAAGTAGTAATCTAACTATGAACATAATGAACATGAGGAACCTCTACCTCTAGTTTAATGTTTGAATGAAAATAGACCAGCAGAACAAATACAAAGGAAATGCACAGATATGTGGTTCAAATGGTTGATTCATAGCATACTTTATTTAATGGGAAACCTTATTTCCTTATTTAATCAGAAACTTTTGATTATAAGGCATCAAGAGAAGAGACAATCAAGTATAGCCATTATGCAAAATTTGTGTGGTCTTGTGAAAACTAGGTACTTCTGCAGATATATACTAAAGAAAATGACTAAAACCCATAATCTTTAAATGTTATCTTTTAATTAACCATAAGGGATAAAGAAAACAACGTTGTCAACCCAATTAATACTCCGTATCGGTATTCGGTATCGGCAAGTACCCAGATGCCAGTACTCGTACTCGGTCAGCAAAAAAGTGATATCGGGACATCCCTATATATTTATATACTGTGTATATATATATATATATATTATATATATTATATATATTATATATATATATATATATATATATATATATATATATATATATATATATATATATATATATATATATATATATAAGGCTGTACATGCATGTGTACATACAGGCTGTATATACATATATAAGGCTGTGTGTGGCTGCTCTAACCTGCTAACATGAAATGAAAACCAACAGGTTCCACCAAACACATGCTGCTGCTCATGCAGGATGTGTCCCGGGTGTAACAGTGTAGTTGGAGCAATTTAACTTCCCAAGACATTAACATCTGTGTGACTTCCATCACAGCCACACATCATCATTCAATCAGAATCCTACCTGAACAGGTGATTACATTCACCTGTGTCACTCACAGGCTTCATTCAGCTGCCTGCTGCTGCTCAACACAAACGCATGCATGATTCAACAAGAGACCCTTCTCATGGGGGCCATTTTGTGTCAAAAAGGCAGGATAAACACAGGTGCAAGCAAAACACTAATGAGGGTTTCAAACTTCCATGATTGGAAGTTGGAGTTATTTCAGTGGGTGTGAGTACTTGCCTTGACAGGCAACTCCTTCAGCCAATCAGTGTCGCCAAATCCAGTCCTTAAGCCAATCAGTTAAATCAAAATCCAAAATCCACTTGGAAGATCAGTAAAAACGTAGAAACTCCGCTGTTGCATACTCCTGTGTCCTGTTGTTGTGTCATTGTTGTTGAGTCTATTTCTACCATAACTGCACTTATCGCTGTCTAAACTTGACGAACGTTGATGTTACTGCTCGAGCCGCAAAGCCCTGGGAGCAGCCATTACTGCTTTGCCGATGATTGGCCGGTTACGATGTCAACTACGAGACGGCTCCCTGATTGGTGCACTATGGAATTTCTGAAAACACCAGCAGCCGGTCCCGCAGAAAGAAAAACAAAAAAGAAAAGTGAGTTGACGTGAGCGGATGGTTTACCAGGCTAGGAGTTCACTAGCTGTCGTAGACAAATGTCCAATGTGGGAATGAGACCATGAGCGTTTTGCTGGAGTTGTCCCGAATCATTTCTATACACATGCTGTTTAAATAATTTGCTTACAGTGATGATTTTGGGCCTTGTCCCCACGGAGAACAATGGGATTTTTTTTTTAGTTACTGTAATTGTATTATTTTTTTTACTTACAAACTGCCAAAAATGAGCCAGTGAGATACAGCAGCGATACTCATGTGCATGTCTGTCTGTATGTGGAGAGATGACTGCATGTCTGTCTGTGGAGAGATGGCAGCGTCTCTGTCTACGCAAGACAGATGTGTTTGAAACAGCTGGAGGCCTAACTTACTATATGGATTTTTAAAGTCAACATTCCTTTACTTTATATGTACTGTATTCATGTAATTCATATACAAATGCCAATTAGATGGTGATCTGCATGAGAAATAAAGAAAAAGAAGAAATCCGTTATAATGATCATCTGTTTATAGTGATCAATTTGACCCGTCCCAAGCTGATCACTATAAGGTCACTTTCACATATAAGCTGGTGGACTCGGTGCGATTCGGGGGGTGAAGTTGCAACATTGTTGTGATTTTCATTTGGTTTGGTTTTCTTTCACACAGCAATTTGTCACAAGCGCAGCAAACTTTCTGAACAATATCACATGGTCCAAACAGTCACTCGTCTATTGGACAGAATAGAGAAGGGAAATCTCTCCTCTCCAGCAGGCTGGCCTGGCTGAGTGAGGGCTGACTGAACAACACAAGTGAATCCGCAAAACACGGACATGGAGCAACACCACCTGCGATATTGGGATTTCTGGTGCTACTATCAAATAATTATTTAACAAGAATGTGCCCAATATGAGCAGCAGATGAGGCAGCAAGCTGTTGAACATTTCATTCTACAGATGAGAGTAGCCTACGTACCGAAGGAGATAGGCAAACCGGGGCCAGCTGTTGATAAATGTGATGTTGTCATGACGACGTATGTCACGACGCAGCGCGCAGGTACTGTACACGTGTGCACGCCGCAGTGTTTGTTTTGCTCCCTTCTCCCGTCTTCTACTCATGATGCACTGCATGAGTGCATCAGATGCACTGGCGCTCTTCTGTTTAGTCCGGGTTGCTTTCACACAACAAACGAACCGCGCCAGAGTTCACTTGGAAGCGAACCGAGACCCACGTTTTCAAGCGCGCCAGAGTTCGTTTGTTTGTTCCGCAACAGAGTTCGTTTGCGCTTTCACACCAGCCCAAACAAACCGAACTATCCGAGGAAACGAACTCTGGCGCGGTTAAAGCGGACTAAACAGCTTATATGTGAAAGCGAACTAAGAGGAGTGCACTGCCTCATGGTGTTGTGTCACAAAGTGTGGTGAAATATTGACTCTTATTTCAGATGTGTATTCTTGTGTTTAAATATGCGCAAATGTTAATAGCGGTAATTATTACCAATTTACATATTTTAAACACCTCGTTATCAGACTTATGGAGTTAACGCAGTAATGAGTCCAGAGGTCACACTTCCGGTTCGTACGTGTAAAAGGCAATGGGTTTTTGTATGGGGATTTTGGTTAAACACATGAAATTAGGTCTGTGGTTAACAAAAGTTTATGACACACCAAAGTTTGTGTCCAGTAAGATAATCTTCACAAACGAAAACCACTTTTATGGATTTGAAGTGTAATAACCAAAATCCCCATACAAAAATCCCATTGCCTTTCCCCCTACGAACCAGCATGCTGGTCATTTCTGGGTAAGCCTAGAAGAATACGTCAACCCTGCGATACTCTATTCATTATTAATTCCTTTTTTGTTATTTTTTCTCTTGTACTGTTGCTTTTCTTTGCCTTATCTATAGTTTGCTTGTTTCCTTTCTCTTGTTTTCATCATATTGTTTGCTTTGTACAGATTATTATTAATATTGGTTTTCTGAGGTAGAGACCCTGTATAAACCCATCTTGTGTTTCCTGTCTCTACCCACACATTGTTTTTGCTGTATTCAATTTGTCTGTTTCTTTATATGAGCAAATAAATAAATAAAATAAAAACACTTCTGCCATCAAGGCTACATTACTAGTTAAATGTCCTTTGCTTTCATTGTTTATATATATTGTTTTCCAGCAACCATGATAAGTCTTCAGATCCATCAATGTGTGCTGAAACTCCCTGTCTTGACTCAACATTCACAATATAATCTTTGAACGTTCTAAACTGGACTCTGCCTGCTTTATTCTTCAAGTGAACCAGTGAGTGGGGAACAAATTAACCAGGTGGAAGAACTAGTTTTTAGCTGTCATTAGTGTATCAGCCTCAGGAGATGTTTGTGTGGTAGCTACACTGTATCAGCCTCAGGAGATGCTTGTGTGGTAGCTATACTGTATCAGCCTCAGGAGATGCTTGTGTGGTAGCTACACTGTATCAGCCTCAGGAGATGTTTGTGTGGTAGCTACACTGTATCAGCCTCAGGAGATGCTTGTGTGGTAGCTACACTGTATCAGCCTCAGGAGATGCTTGTGTGGTAGCTACACTGCTGCTGCTGCTTCTGTGTCTTGACCAGTGGGCATTTCAGCCTGCCTATTTTTGACGCCTATGCGGAAATTGCATTCTTTCAAATGGCCAGTGGGGGTCGCAGCTTGTGTAGCACTCCCGGGAACATCCATTCAACTATATGGGAAACGAGCCAACTTCTCTCTCGGTCTAGGTCATAAATAAACACTTTCCAAATTAGTGTATGGTCTGAAAAAACAATTTCAAGTCTTTTTCATGCTCTAACGCGCTCCGTTTTCCAAATGATAGCCCCATTTCGAGGAAAATTGACGACAAATATCGGATAATAAGAACAGTAATACTTCCGACCGGTAGAGGCAGCAATGTGCCGCAAGGCATCAGGTAGCAAGTAATAGTTGAGCAAATTATCAGAAAATAGTGTTACTTTATGATATTTTAATAATGTTAGTAGACACACGTAACTATATAGATACCATACATCTAACGTCCATAACATGGCGGACCATTTAACGTTATTTATACCGTTAGATAAAGCCTTAAGCCTTCTCTGTATTCAGACATTCAGACCATTGGATTCAGCACAGAAACCGGAGTACGTTATAAGGTTTTAAATAGAGTCACGTTATAAACAACTAACCAACGCTGGGGGTCCGTATGGAAACAGTGTTACTCGAAATGGTTAAAAGTTAAATCAATTTGGTCATTCAGTGCCGTTTTACTGCAATGTAAAGTAAGTAGCGTTAGCCGATACATTAGCCAAAGTAGCTGACTACCCATAATGCATTACGGCGATAAGGGAGACAGAGCAAATTCGGAAACTCCCCCGGCAGCCGCTAGGGGCAGCCGCCCCCTCCCCTCGTACTTCCGTGTAGCATTCATTCATTCAACCAATCAAACGAAATCAAACAATATCTGGAAGTGAGCTTCATTTTGCTGTGTCAAAGTCAATGAGCTATGTTGGTCCATTATATATAGGTCAATGGTCTTGACTGACATTAGGTGAACGTTGCTCTCCTGACTGATGAGGCTGCTTTAACGTCTGCCAGGCCCCCATGCGCCACAGAGAACACACGGCGACATCATCTAGTTGGCTTGTCAATCAAATCTGATGCTCTAATACAAAATAACCCTAACCCAACGGGATTGTTGTTGATAAACTCACCGCGGTCAGTAAACTGCCATTGTTAAAGTTAAAGGTGTTAAAGTCAGTTTGAAGCGGGTCAGTCCCGTTTGTGGCTTTTTGCGCTATTAACTCTTGAAGCTACTACTGACTATTTACGAACGCACCCTTTGTAGATTTTCATTAATATTCATTTTCATTTTCTCTGGAAGTGGATCACCACTTATTTGTGCTGTTATGGTTATTAGCTTAGTCACTCACGTCTACACTAGCTTCACTGCTGCTACTTTTAGCTAAATCTCGCTTCACCCAAAATGTTATTCACATAAAAAGACTATATCCACAATGTTAATTATTTTTAGAGGACTGCATCTTGAACTGGAGACATCAAATGGAATTCACGGTTTTGCTAACTACAGTAGGCTATGACCTGTGATAGTGGTGGTAAAAACAGCTCACTGCCATAACAGCTACATGACATGTAGCTAAGCAACACGATTGAGGGATGGCTAACATTATGCTAACTTTAGCTGCCTGGTAGCCAACAATGCAAACTATGCCTATAATAACTGACAGCATTTCATTTTCACACGTTTGAAAAGGGGGATTGATGCTCTACTACTAATGCTCTACTGCCATGAATTTTGTAAAACAAATATTAATAATCATATAATCATTATTGTCATAATGATTTTAGGGTTGTCCCGATAGGCTACCACTTTACACCTATGGCTCACACAGCAGAGAAGCTTGGCTGTAGTGTTCACTATAGTGTGTTTGTTAGCATCTCTGCCTGGAGCGCTTTGTGAGGAGAAATAAAAAGCTATCAGGTCAGTAATCAGCTGATGTCTGCACCGCATCACTCGCCCATTCACTGTCTGACTGCGTCTGACTAGCAGTTAGCCGCGTAGCCTGCAACAAGATGGAACACTTTCTGTTCAACTTACAGGTTAACATTAGTTGCTCTTCTAGCAGACAACACAGTGCTGTGGAACAAGCAAAGGCTTACCAGATCGTTGTAATACGTGCTACGTGTCCCGTAATCCATACTGCCTTAAAGTTTAACGTTTTAAAAGTGGAACGTAACGTTAATGTCTGTTAATTTAGCGACAATTTATACAATTTCACTTCCGGTTTATGTGTTTTGCCTTCAAAATAAAAGCACAATAAAGTTCGTTTTTACAATAAACATTCAAGTAGTAGCCTAATCTAACTATATGAACATAATGAACATAAGAACATGAGGAACCTCTACCTCTAGTTTAATGTTTGAATGAAAATAGACCAGCAGAACAAATACAAAGGAGATGCACAGATGTGGTTCAAATGGTTGATTCATAGCATACTGTAACGTGTTCAGGTAATCCAAGTATTACCTGTAATGTGATGTGCAACCTAAGTGTCTGGATCGCAGCTAGGAACTGATGTGTGTGGGTGTGTTCCTAGGGGGAAGGGGATATATGTGACCAGCGGCCGGGGCGGAAGCCAGTCAGTGCCATGCGGGCGAGGAGACCGGTTGTTATGGGTAGAGCTAGCGGTGTGAAGCTAGCTGCTAGGAGCTAACGAAGCCTGTGAATAAAGACCCTGTACCAACTACAACTCTCCGTTCTTTGGCGTATCAGCGATACGCTACATTGGCGTCAGAAGTTTAAAACGGTGAATTACCTCCAGAATCGGCAAGATGGTTAACAAGTTCCTGAAGAGAGAGAAGCAAAGACTCAAACGGGAGGCGGGAAGAGAAAGAGCCGGGGCGGACTACCAAGCACCCGAGGAGAAAGAAGACGGGGTAGACGCGGCCGCTACCACAGAGATCCAGGCGGGGATAGCAGGAGCAAGCCTGGGGTTTGTGATGATAAAATCCGAACTAAACGGCGATATCCCCGTAGCCACGGAAGCTACCCCGCGGCTCAAAGAGGCTAGCAGGCGGGCTAACGAGGCGGCGGAGAGAGCGGAAGAGCCGAGGCCGGTGAGAGTGAAGATCGAGCGGGTTGACAACACCGCTGTAGCCATGGAGGCTGTGCCACGGCCCGGTGAAGCCTCGGTGTATCCGGAGAATAAGGGGGAATACAGACGGATGAAGGAGGAATACAGACTGATGAGGGAGAACCTCGGGCGGGAGGAGAGCGGAGCCGAGCCGGGCCCCGCTGGCAGACAGGCGGGGAGTGACGAGGCTGAAGCACGGCACGCGACGGCGGGGGATGGCGCCCGCAGAACCAGGAAGGACGTGCTCGTCCCGAAATACAATGGTAAAGGCGAGTGGGAGGCATACTGCAAGCAGTTTGAGGAGGCTGCAGAATGGAA
The DNA here is from genome assembly GCF_964638095.1 of Poromitra crassiceps. Taxonomy (NCBI): domain Eukaryota; kingdom Metazoa; phylum Chordata; class Actinopteri; order Beryciformes; family Melamphaidae; genus Poromitra; species Poromitra crassiceps. Next base: position 36,101,822 of record NC_139645.1, read on the forward strand.
TGGCTGGACGAGAAGGGAGAGAGCCAGCCATCTCGTGATGTCCCTCGAGGGCGAGGCTACGGCGTGCGTGTCGGCAATAGCGGATACAAAGGACTTGGATGTGGTGATGGGGGCCCTGCGGAGACGCTTCGGACGATGTGAAGAGCAGGCCATCGTAGCCGCGGAACTGTGTAACAGACGCAGACGGCAGGGTGAGTCGCTGCGTGCACTGGCAACAGACATTGAGACTCTCAGCCGGCGCGCATACAGCCAGCTACCGACGGAGGCGCTGGATGGGTTAGCCCTAAGCTACTTTGTCCAGGCCATCGAGCCACGGGGTCTAAGCCAGAAGGTAACGCTGGGACATCCAAAAACACTGGGAGCAGCGCTGGAGTTGGCGCTGGAGATAGAGACAGTAGAAGGCTGGGATAAGAGCAGCAGCATAATGGAGGCCGCCCCAGTGGTGAGAATGGCAGCGGAGAGCCAGCTACAAGAAGAGCCAGCGTGGAAGACGGCCTTGGCAGAGCAAGGCAACATGGTGAAAGAGCAAGGCAACATGGTGAAAGAGCTATCTGAGTCGGTGCGCCAGTTAACAGAACAACTGCTCCGAAGCGCGACCCTGCAGCCCACCCCACGAGACAATACCGGGGCCAGGGGGCCCGGGGGCCCGGGGCCATGCGCTGCTGGACCTGTGGACGCCCCGGGCATCGGGCCAGAGAGTGCCGCGGAGGAGCGTGGAACCAGGGAAACGGCGCGGGGCCCGTCTAAGAGGGGCGAGACGGGCCCCCTACGTCATATTCCCTATGGCCACGTCACCGTTGGAGGGGGCCCAGCGGTACAGACGGGGAGGGGGGGCGTCGCCTTCCCCCGAAGCAGACGACATCGCCGGCGCTGTCAACATGCAGAACGGGCCGCACACGATGAACGGCTGCCATGTTCAGGTCCGCCTGCAAGGGAAGCCCTGTGTCGCCCTGGTGGACATGGGGTGTACGGCAACGCTGGTGAACTACAACATGATGCCAGAGGGAGCGCTTCTGGAGCAGCCAGCGGACCAGCTGCTGAGGACAGTATCCGGTGAGTTGATGCCGATGAGGGGAAGGGGGTCCGTGATGATAACTGTGGGGGGACAGACAGTGAACTTTCCGGTATGGGTAGTAGAGATGGCGGGGCCCTGTATCTTGGGGGAGGACTACTTGACGCTAAACCAATGCACAGTAGACCTAGGGAAGAGCACACTGACGTTTGCAGGGGGGCCGGTAGTCCAGATGGGTCACCCTCCCACCGCTCCAGGGGAGCAACCAAACGTCAATAACATCACTGTATACCGCGTCACAGTTGAGCACGGGCCCCACGCGGAGCCGCAAAAGAGACTGTGTTGGACATGTGGAGAGCCGGGCCACGTGGCGAGGTGGTGCAGAAGCGGTCCCGGGAGACGGACCGGGTATGCGGGACAACGACATGGTCAGCAGGGAGCCTGCTGGGCATGCGGCGAGATTGGACACCTGGCTAGAGAGTGTCAAAAGGCTGTCGGGGACCGGAGGGCAGCGGGAGAAGAGAGACGTGCAGGCGACGGACAGGTGAGACTCTGCTGGACTTGCCGTTCGCCTGGGCACTTAGCCAGAAACTGCACTGCGCCCCCCACGGTTGCTGTGCGGAAAGCCGAGGTGGAGAGCGAGGCCGGTTGTGTTCCCCCTGCTGTCCTGAACACGCCGTCCCCTGGGGAAGGGGGGCGGGAGGACGACCGAGTGCAGGAGGTGGAGGAAGACGAGGAGGACTGTCCAGATGTGGATCTGGAGGACGACAGAGCGACCATCAAGGATGTCGACGTGAGTGAGTGGAAACGCAGGCAGGCAGAGGACGCGGAGATCGGTCCGGTGCTTGCGTGGGTGGCGGCCGGACGCCGGCCCCCTGTGAAGGAGACTCACATGTTTTCCGGTGCCACGAAAGGACTGTGGAACATGTTTTCCGACCTGCGGCTAGATGAAGACGGGCTGTTGGAGAGAACAGAGCACGGGGTAAAAGGGAGGCAGGCGGTTGTACCCGGTTACCTGCGAGAGTTGGCGCTTAAGGGGGCACACAAGGGCCCTGGTTCCAGTCATTTTGGGCCCGAAGAGACACTCACCCGCATCCGTGGACATTTCTACTGGGGCAAACAAAAGGAGGATGTGCGAAGATACTGCGATGCGTGTGAGGACTGTGGGGCACAGAGGGGGGACCGTGCTGACTTACACTGCAGTGCATGTGTTGACTGTAATGTGCTTCAGATGGGACAGAAGCTTTAAAAGGGGGGATGGAAATAGTGGTTGAAGTGGGATAATGTGAGTAAGAAAAAAGGTTTAAATGAAGGTAATGGAAAAAGAAAAGACTGGTTGTTGGGGAATTATAATTTGATGTGGTGATGGGAAAAATGTTGTGTTGGTGTGTTTTGGTACAGGGGGATATGTGTGGGTTGTGGGTGTTAACGTGGGCGTTAACCTTATTGTTGGGTGAGGAGTATGTAACGTGTTCAGGTAATCCAAGTATTACCTGTAATGTGATGTGCAACCTAAGTGTCTGGATCGCAGCTAGGAACTGATGTGTGTGGGTGTGTTCCTAGGGGGAAGGGGATATATGTGACCAGCGGCCGGGGCGGAAGCCAGTCAGTGCCATGCGGGCGAGGAGACCGGTTGTTATGGGTAGAGCTAGCGGTGTGAAGCTAGCTGCTAGGAGCTAACGAAGCCTGTGAATAAAGACCCTGTACCAACTACAACTCTCCGTTCTTTGGCGTATCAGCGATACGCTACAATACTTTATTTAATGGGAAAACTTATTTCCTTATTTAAGCGGAAACTTTTGATTATAAGGCATCAAGAGAAGAGACAATCAAGTATAGGCAATAGCCATTATGCGAAATTTGTGTGGTCTTGTGAAAACTAGGTACTTCTGCAGATATAGGCATACTAAAGAAAATGACTAAAACCCATAATCTTGAAAAGTTATCTTTTAATTAACCATAAGGGATAAAGAAAACAACGTTGTCAACCCAATTAATACTCAGTATCGGTATTCGGTATCGACAAGTACCCAGATGCCAGTACTCGTACTCGGTCAGCAAAAAAGTGGTATCGGGACATCCCTATATATATATACCGTATATATATACCGTATATATATATACTGTATATATTGTAGCGAATCAGCAGTACACACATAGTGGTGAGCAATGGTAGTGTCTCCACTACAGATAGGAACTGTGTGGGGGAGTGTTATGTTGGGGAGCACTATGCTGTGGGACCACTTCCGGACGGAGACGGAGCATGTGCAGTCAGTCTCCGCGCACTGCCTAAGGGGAAGCTGCTATCTATGAGCATGACAACAGCGGAGAGTTGTGAATATGAATAACTGTGAATAAAGAACCTGTACCAGCAAGAAGCCTCTGCCTCGTGAAGTATCAGGAACGCTACATTGGCGTCAGAAGTTTAAAACGGTGAATTACCTCCAGAATCGGCAAGATGGTTAACAAGTTCCTGAAGAGAGAGAAGCAAAGACTCAAACGGGAGGCGGGAAGAGAAAGAGCCGGGGCGGACTACCAAGCACCCGAGGAGAAAGAAGACGGGGTAGACGCGGCCGCTACCACAGAGATCCAGGCGGGGATAGCAGCAGCAAGCCTGGGGTTTGTGATGATAAAATCCGAACTAAACGGCGATATCCCCGTAGCCACGGAAGCTACCCCGCGGCTCAAAGAGGCTAGCAGGCGGGCTAACGAGGCGGCGGAGAGAGCGGAAGAGCCGAGGCCGGTGAGAGTGAAGATCGAGCGGGTTGACAACACCGCTGTAGCCATGGAGGCTGTGCCACGGCCCGGTGAAGCTAGCCGGAGAACCGGAGACAAAGACGAGACACGGGTCGAGGAGACGAAGGACGGCGGGCGGCGAGGAAGAAAGGAAATCACCCCGCCAAAATTCAACGGTAAAGGCGAATGGGAGCCATATTGCACAATGTTCAACGTAGCAGCGGAAATGAATGGCTGGTCGAGGGGAGAGAGAGCCAGTCATCTGGTAATGTCACTCGAGGGTGAAGCTATAACATGTGTAGCAGCAATGGCAGATACCAAAGACTTAGACGTGGTAATGGCGGCCCTGAGGAGGCGTTTCGGACGATGCAAAGAAGAAGGCATTATGGTCGCAGAACTGTGTAACAGGCGTAGACGACCAGGGGAGTCGCTGCGGGCGCTAGCCACAGACATTGAGATCCTCAGCCGGCGTGTATACAGCCGGCTGCCGCCAGAAGCACTGGACGAGCTAGCCCGAAACTACTTCGTCCAGGCTATCGCGCCGCGAGGGCTACGAGAGCAAGTAATGCTGCAACGGCCAAAGACACTAGAAATAGCGCTAGAGCTGGCGTTTGAAAGAGAGACAGTAGAGGGCTGGGCCATGAACAGCGAAGAGGGGAGAGCTGTCCCCGTAGTGAGAATGGCAGCGGAAAGCCCGATACAAGAAGAGCCAGCGTGGAAGACGGCTTTGGCAGAACAAGGCAACATGGTGAAAGAACTGTCCGAGTCAGTACAACAGCTCAAAGAACAACTGCTCCGCAGAGCGACCCTGCAGCCCAACCCCGCTCGACAGCCCACCCAGCGGAACAACAGCTGGGCTAGAGGGAGCATGATCTGCTGGGGATGTGGGCGTCCCGGTCATCGGGAAGCAGACTGCCGCCGGAGAACGTGGAACCAGGGAAACGGTACGGGGCCCGTCCAGATGGGGCGAGACGGGTCTACGATGCCACAGTCCCCGTAGCCACAGCGTCGCAGGAGGGAGCCCACCGACAGCAACAGAGAGGTGGGGCTCCGCCGTGCCCCGAAGTAGACGACATCGCCGGAGCTGTCAACATGCAGAGCGGGCCGCGCGCGATGAACGGCTGCCATGTTCCAGCCTACCTACAAGGGAGATACTGCGCCGCCCTGGTGGACACGGGGTGTACGGCGACGCTGGTGAACGTCAACATGATGCCCGAGGGGATGCGCCTGGAGCAGCCAGCAGCACAGCTGCTAAGAACAGTGTCCGGTGAGTTAATGCCAATGAGGGGGAGGGGACACGTAATGATAACAGTGGGGAGACAGACAGTGGACTTTCCGGTGTGGGTGGTAGAAATGGCGGGGCCTTGCATCCTGCGGGAAGACTACTTAACGATGAACAAATGCACAGTAGACCTAGGAAGAAGCACATTGACATTTGCAGAAGGAACGGTAGTCCAAATGAGCCAACCGCCCACCGTTCCAAGGGAACGGCCTAACGTTAACAACATCACCGTGTACCGCGTCACCGTAGAGCATGAACCCCACCTAGCAGACCCAGCCCCCCCCCAAAACCACGCCCCTAGCCCACCTCCAAACACTTGCCCTCAGCCAATGCAACAGGCAGAGGGAGAGAGAGAGAGGTTAGAAATGCTCAGGACACTACACCAACGTCAGAGCGAGGGGTTAGAACCACAACAGAGCGACGAACTGTGGAGAGTACTAGAAGAGTACAAAGACATTTTCGCGATGACGGACGATGAACTAGGCTGCACTCACCTGGTAGAACACCAAATAGACACTGAAGGGGCGCGGCCCATCAGATCATATCCCCGTCGAATTCCAGCAGCAAGAAGAGATATAGCGAACGAAGCTGTAGAAAACATGCTGAGGGCAGGGATCATCGAGCCGTCAGAGAGCCCATGGGCATCGGGAGTAGTGTTGGTAAAAAAGAAAAATAGCGCAAAGATGCGATTTTGCGTAGACTATAGAGGGTTGAACAAAGTGACAAAAAAAGACGCGTACCCGATGCCCGTCATCGAGGAGCTACTAGACATAGTGGGGGAGTCAGCCTGGTTCTCCTCCCTAGACCTCCGCAGTGGGTACTGGCAGGTGCCCCTCTGCGACGATGCCAAGCCAAAGACCGCCTTCCGCACCGAGAGAGGACTGTGGCAGTTTCGAGTACTCAGTTTCGGGCTGTGTAACGCACCCGCAACGTTCGAGCGGTTAATGGAGAAACTGCTGGGGGACATTCCCCAAACAGAATGCGTCGTATACTTAGATGACATCTTGACACACGGGGGCTCGTTTCAGGCAGCGGTGGGAGCATTACGAAAGGTCCTACAGAAAATAGCAGCGGCGGGTCTAAAGCTACACCCAGATAAGTGCCACTTCCTGAAGAAGAGGGTAGAGTTCTTGGGACATGGCATCGGCGAGGGGGGCATCCGCACTCTAGAGGAAAAAACACGGGCAGTCTCAGAATGGCCCACCCCCAGAGACAAAAGTGAACTCGAGAGCTTCGTAGGGTTAGCATCCTACTACAGGAAGTTTGTAAAAGGATTTTCTGACATCGCAGAGCCACTGTTCCGGCTTAAAGAAAAGAACACAGACTTCGACTGGACAGCAAAATGCCACCTAGCGTTCGAAACCCTCAAGAAAGCGCTGACCAAGACCCCCGTGCTTAGAGCACCAGACCCCGCACTGCCGTTCCTATTAGACACTGATGCCAGCAATGGAGGTATGGGGGCCGTGCTGTCCCAGGCAGGGCCGGAGGGGGAGCAGGTGGTGGGGTATTTCAGTAAGACGTTTGATAAGACAGAAAGAAACTACTGCGTCACACGCCGGGAGCTCCTAGCAGTCGTAGAAGCACTGAGACACTTTAGATACTACCTCCTGGGACAGCCTCAGTTCACCATACGGACCGACCACTCAGCGCTGCAGTGGTTGTGGTCCTTCCGGGAGCCGGAGGGACAGGTGTGCCGCTGGTTAGAGAGAATGGCGGACTATAACTTCACCATAGAGCACAGAGCAGGGAGACACCACGTAAATGCAGATGCCCTGTCACGACGACCCTGCGCGGAAAGGGGGTGTGTGTACTGTGAGAAGAGAGAGGGGAGAGAGAGGGAGCTCCAAGAAGACGCTAGAGTCTGCCCTAACCACACGGGAGATGGGCCAGTGTGCAAGACACTGCGGATGGCAGAAGCAGCAGATTGGAAGGGCCACCAGGAAAACGACAGGGAGCTGTCACCAGTGCTGCAGTGGGTAGAAGCGGGCCAGAAGCCGCAATGGGAGGAGGTGGCGGGGGCCACCGACACAACCAAAGGGCTGTGGGCAGGGTTTGACACCCTGAGATTGAACAGTGGAGTGCTGATGAAGTGCTGGAAAGAGCCAGCAACGGGAGAAAACAAGTGGCGAAAAGTAGTGCCAACGACACTGAGAGATGAGGTGTGCAGGAGCTGCCATGGGACAGTAGGGGCGGGCCACTTTGGGGTGAGCAAAACCCTCCGTCGCATCAGACAAGGCTTTTATTGGGGGAGGATGAGGAGAGACGTACAGGACTTCTGTCGGCGCTGCGACCTCTGCGCGGCGTACAAAGGGCCATTAGACCAGTCTCGCGCCCCGCTCCAACAGCTAGCAGCAGGAGCCCCCATGGAGAGGGTAGGGGTAGACGTGATGGGGCCGTTTCCACGCTCAGAGAGTGGAAATCGATACGTCCTAGTAGCTATGGACTACTTTACAAAATGGCCAGAGGCATACGCGCTGCCCGACCAGGAGGCGGGGACGGTGGTCGACGCACTAGTCACAGGCATGTTCAGTAGGTTCGGAGCACCAGAGACCCTACACAGTGACCAAGGAAGAAACTTCGAGTCACGAGTGTTCGCCACCATGTGCGAGAAACTGAACATTAGAAAGACACGGACCACAGCATTGCACCCCCAGAGCGATGGCCTAGTAGAAAGATTCAATAGGACACTGAAAAAGCAGTTGGCCATCCTCACGGAGGAGCACCAGAGGGACTGGGACACGCACCTGCCTCTCATCCTCATGGCCTACAGATCCGCAACACACGAGTCCACCTCCTGCACACCCGCCCTGCTCATGTTAGGTCGAGAACTGCGGACACCAGCAGAAATGGCGTTCGGCAAGCCACCGGATGCACTGGACGCTCCCCCGGGGAGAGAGTATGCCAGGAGGCTACAAGATCGATTAGCGTCCGCTCACAACTTCGCTCGGACCCAGCTAGAGAAAGCGGGCATGAGACAAAAAAGGAACTATGATGTGAGGGCAAAGGGAAACCATTTCCAGGGGGGGGAGTTGGTGTGGGTGTACACACCCCGGAGAAAAAAAGGGCGTAGCCCTAAACTGGACTGTCACTGGACAGGCCCATGCAGGGTGATGGAGAGAATGGGGGAGGTGGTGTACCGGGTGCAGATGCCACTTGGTGGCAAGAAGGTACTCCACAGAGACAGGTTGGCCCCATACCGGGGGGGGTGCACCCTTCCCCCAGATCTCGGCCGCCCAGCGGTTTCACTTAGACAGAGTGAAAGAAGGAATCTGTTTCCACAGAGAGGGGCGTCCGGCCATGACCGGGCGGGCCCCACTCAGAGACTTGAAGCACCAGAGACACTGCAGGTGGGGTCAGGCCCACCGGCAGGTTCACAGAGACTAACACGGCCACGGAGAGAGCCAAGGGCTCCAGGACATTTGAGCAACTTCGAGTTGTACTAAAAAAAAATAAAAAAAAAATAAAAAATAAGGAGGAGATGGTGGTTGGAAGTGTTATAATGAAAAGTGAATGATGTGTATGGCATGAGATATTGTGGGGAGGAGACGTGGGAAAAGCCTGAGATGGAAACATAAGATGTGGTTAAAAAACAAAGAACTGTTAAAAAGAAAAAAAAAGATGCTGGGAGTGTTGGTACAGGGGAGGTGTGATGTGGTGTCAACGTGGGCGTTGACCTTATTGTTGGGCGGGGAGTATGTAGCGAATCAGCAGTACACACATAGTGGTGAGCAATGGTAGTGTCTCCACTACAGATAGGAACTGTGTGGGGGAGTGTTATGTTGGGGAGCACTATGCTGTGGGACCACTTCCGGACGGAGACGGAGCATGTGCAGTCAGTCTCCGCGCACTGCCTAAGGGGAAGCTGCTATCTATGAGCATGACAACAGCGGAGAGTTGTGAATATGAATAACTGTGAATAAAGAACCTGTACCAGCAAGAAGCCTCTGCCTCGTGAAGTATCAGGAACGCTACAATATATATATATATATATATATATATATACATATACACATATAAGGCTGTACATGCATGTGTACATACAGGCTGTATATACATATATAAGACTGTGTGTGGCTGCTCTAACCTGCTAACATGGCCGCCGAAATGAAAACCAACAGGTTCCACCAAACACATGCTGCTGCTCACGCAGGATGTGTCCCGGGTGTAACAGTGTAGTTGGAGCAATTTAACTTCCCAAGACGTTAACATCTGTGTGACTTCCATCGCAGCCACACGTCATCATTCAATCAGAATCCTACCTGAACAGGTGATTACATTCACCTGTGTCACTCACAGGCTTCATTCAGCTGCCTGCTGCTCAACACAAACGCATGCGTGATTCAACAATAGACCATTCTCATGGGGGCCATTTTGTGTCAAAAAGGCAGGATAAACACAGGTGCAAGCAAAACACTAATGAGGGTTTCAAACTTCCATGATTGGAAGTTGGAGTTATTTCAGTGGGTGTGAGTACTTGCCTTGATAGACAACTCCTTCAGCCAATCAGTGTCGCCAAATCCAGTCCTTAAGCCAATCAGTTAAATCAAAATCCAAAATCCACTTGGAAGATCAGTAAAAATGTAGAAACTCCGCTGTTGCATACTCCTGTGTCCTGTTGTTGCGTCATTGTTGTTATTGAGTCTATTTCTACCATAACTGCACTTATTGCTGTCTAAACTTGACGAACGTTGATGTTACTGCTCGAGCCGCAAAGCCCTGGGAGCAGCCATTACTGCTTTGCCGATGATTGGCCGGTTACGATGTCAACTACGAGACGGCTCCCTGATTGGTGCACTATGGAATTTCTGAAAACACCAGCAGCCGGTCCCGCAGAAAGAAAAACAAAAAAGAAAAGTGAGTTGACGTGAGCGGATGGTTTACCAGGCTAGGAGTTCACTAGCTGTCGTAGACAAATGTCCAATGTGGGAATGAGACCATGAGCGTTTTGCTGGAGTTGTGGCGCGCTCCCGTCATCTCAATTGTTTGGTGTACATACAAAGACAAGTCTTGTTGATTCTCAGTTGATTTAATATGCTATTACATTGTTATCCATTTACATTTTCACACTCTTTTACAAAACAGAATGACACCAATAACATCATCATAATTGGTACAGTATGTAAATGTATCCCAACACGTCTGAGGAATGTGACTTTCCATGAGTCCCTGACGCGTTTTCAACAGTTTGTTGTTTACACAGTATTTACACATCTGAACTGAGCTAACAGGCACCTGGACCCGGCACAGGAACCACGTGTTTGTAGCCATCGTATGCCGCCTTCCAGTTGTTCTGGGAACTAGGAATTTACCAGCTCACTTCACGGGAACGCCCCTGTGAGTTACCTGAACTGGGTTTTCCTGAACTCGGGGGAACCTCACCAGCCCTGACCTCAAAATCCAAGATGGCAGCTCCGTGCTTCAACAGTAGTGAAAGCTGTAGTAATAGTAGTTCATTAGTACTTCTGACTTATTTGTCTCATTACATCACTTGTACACACGGTACTGTCTACATTGTATCTATGTTGCTAACGTGTTTGTATGTGCAAAATACTGCGTAATGCATTGACCTGGCTAGAGCTAACCTGGCTGCTTTTGCGACTGTTTTACTGGAACGCGGTCAACTTGGGTGTGACGTCATTCAACTGTGAAATTCCTAGTTCCCATTGCAGTGCAACTGGAATGCACCATTAGTTTGGAGTGTGTGCGTCTCCTTTGTGGATTTAATGCAGGGGAAACTCCCAGCATGCACAGCACTGGGACAGGACAGAAAGTGCAGTCCCTCCTCCAACCTGCTATTTTTGCTTCATGTTTAAAAGGGCACTGGCCCAAACCTACATGTGTTCAGTTCAACATACAACACAATTAGCCTACATGTGTTCAGGTCAACATACAACACAACCAGGCTACATGTGTTCAGTTCAACATACAACACAATTAGCCTACATGTGTTCAGATCAACATACAACACAACCAGCCTATGGACAAATGTTTAAAGGGATAGGCCAACTTTTTGAGAGATTCACCTATTTGCCATATTGCCCATACATAAACAAGATAACCAATGCCTTTACCATCACTCTGCATACAGTGCACTGTGAGGCACAGCCATCCAGTTAGTAAGATTTGCAAATGCGCTGTGTACAGCGCCTCATGGCAAACAAGGATGTAACTTGAGTTACTTTAGCTTAGTTTGGCTAATCTGTTTAGTTCTCACTATGTGGATTTACTATGAAAATGACCGTTTCACAGAATTTTGGATTATTATTTCATCAAGTGGTGAGTACACGAGTCACAACATGTAAATGTGAGTGTTTGTGGCGCTGTTGCAATGTGTATTTTAGGCGACTGAACGGGAGTATGCAGCTGTACCGGTCACCCCCGTTGTAGCGCTAGCTAAGTAGCAGCGATGGCTACCGCTCTTTGTAGGGCACGCAGATTGAAAATAAAACCATTGACAATATGATAATGGCCTAAACTCCCAAAATGTTGCCGTATCCCCTTAAACCTGATATATAGGCTAACTGGGTTGGATTTAAACACACCTGAACACCAATTTATCCGCTGGATCATAGTAAGTCATATGGCACAAAAATAAGTTAGTGGTACCATATTAAGTCACTACAACCCTACTGTAGTAAGTCAATGGGACAACAGGAAGTCAAATTGACCATAATTCAGTTGTACCAGCGTAATTCATTGGGGCCATAATAAGTCATGGGACCACAGTAAGTCAGTGTGGCCATAGAAGTCATGGGACCATAGAAAGTCCATAGGACCATAATGAGTCACTTGGACCATAACAAGTCAATGGGGCTGGATAAAGTCAATTCATTCAAGAACACTCAAGTCATAGAATTAACCATTTATTGCATAAATGAATATCATGCATACAATTATGTTTGGCGTTGAAGACTCCGCTCTTAGAATTAATTTAATATTTAATTTAATATTTAATTAATTTAATTCTCCCTGAACTCGGCTCAGCAGCATGCTACGCCGAGCAGGGAGCGCAAGCAGAATCCCCCATGGGAATAAAATATTCCAGATACATTTAAACCATAGAAATTAAGAGGGAGCCTAAAAGCAAGACATGGAAACATGTTCATTTTTTGAGCCATGCAGACTCCAGAGCTACAATACATGATAGCATTTGCATTTGATCTAAAAGGTGGAGGTTGGGGTGGAGGTGGCAAGCGTTTGCCAGCAGCCGCACGATCCGCCAGGATCCAGTAAGGTGGGGAACAGATCAGTGAGTGAAAGGCTGCCCTATTTAAACGGACCGCCTTGTTGTGAGAATGACTGTGATTGGAGAATTGGTTAAACGGTGAACCAAACAGAGGCTGTCAGCTGGTACAGCTGGGGCGTCGACTATGACATCATGTCTTGAATGAACTAACGCAGGCTTCATTTCATTCAAGAACACTCAAGTCATAGAATTAACCATTTATTGCATAAATGAATATCATGCATACAATTATGTTTGGCGTTGAAGACTCCGCTCTTAGAATTAATTTAATATTTAATTTAATATTTAATTAATTTAATTCTCCCTGAACTCGGCTCAGCAGCATGCTACGCCGAGCAGGGAGCGCAAGCAGAATCCCCAAACAACGGAACTCGACAACGCCAAGCATGAACCGCCCATGCGAATGCATCAGCCAGACTATAGAAGCTATGTGTAGCAGCAGCATGCTGCGGACCTCGGGTCACCTTAAAAAGAGATACACCGAGTAACTCAAAAGAGGCCCATACTATAATTAAGTGAATTACCTATGTGTGGCAGTATGCCACTGCCGACCTTTCAATTAAATAGATGTATGCTTACACCGAAGGTCATTCTATCATAAGTGAACCATTTTTAAGAACAAGCAGCATGAATGCTGCAGATAGGGGGAAGCAAGCCTGCGACCCTGAGCATGAATGCAATGAGATAGGAGGAAGCAAGCCTGCGACCTTGAGCCATGTGTGCAATGAGATAGGAGGAAGCAAGCCTGCGACCTTGAGCCATGAGTGCAATGAAACCAGCCAAGTGTTCCAATATTAACACATTTATTAATCTTAAAGATCCGATGTATGAGCCGTCTCCTCAGGTGCCAGAGCCCATGGCTTTTTGAGCCGAGAGAATGTCATTAACTCCTGGGCGAACATAACGTACGTATGCTGCGGAAGACCATCTTCCCATCGCTTTCAGAGTGGCTGCAGGGACCAGTGAAGCAGCGGAGGTAGCAGCTCCGATGCGGAAGGAGTGAGAGGTGTACAGTGCCGGGGGAAGGCCGCACCGTTGGCAGAGGAGACGGAGACGGGAGGTGAACCATGATCTGGCCATGACCACTCGTTTGTCGGTCAGGAACAGAGGCTCATCCTGGCTGGCATGGCGACGCCATTGGAGGTATCGGGACATAGAAATCAATGGACAAAACACAGTATTAGTTTGCGATATGACAACATGAGATCCTTTACGTTCCCTGTCAGTTTTAGAGTGTTTAAGGTAAATGGAGTAATAGGTTGCATAAACCGTGACATCTGACATGGAAAGATCGTGAAGAGGGTTAAACGTGTTTGAGCTAGATGTAAATTCCCCGCACCTAAGAAATCCATAAAAGGCTGTGAGGAATACAGTTTCTAATAAAGTATCGACATAAGGACCGAAACACCCCTGCCTAAGGTGAGAAACCAGTTTGTGAACTAAAGGAAGAGAGAATGGAAGGCGCTTATCCTGGCTTGCTGGAAACTCTTTTTTTAGGCCGTTGAAGAGGAGATGAATGGATGGGTTTCCAAGCAGGCTACAGGCTGATGGATCTGCACATCTTAAATGAAACTGAATACCTGCTACAGATGCTTTGATAGAAGATGGATGCATTTTACGAGATTCAAAACAGTGGACAATAAATGCACATATCATGGAAATGTTAACAGGCATGACTGGGACAGAAAAAGCAGCACAAAAGGAAGTGAAGTGGAACCATGCGGAGTCATACATTTTTATTGTAGACTTTGCCAGTCCGAGACGCATGAACCTAGCAGCAGAGTTCATGTAGGACTGCAGATTGCTATTTAATCTAGCACTGTTTGATTGAAGGCTGGGCAACGCAGGCCCTGAGGCGCAGCATGGGGGCAGAGGGTTCGGAACTCCTGAAATTTAAAACGTGACAGAGAGTCAGCAATTTTATTGTCCAGCCCAGGAATGTGCGCTGCACGGAGAGTGAAATTCCCCATCACACATGACCATGTTAATTTCCTAACAAACCTGTTAATGAAAGGAATGGAAGAACGCCCTTTATTAATAATGTTAACAGTAGCCTCGTTATCACAAAACACGACAATTTGTTTCCTTGACCAGAACTTACCCCAAAGAATGGAAGCTATAACAATGGGATACATTTCTAGCAGAGCAATAGATTGGACATCTGCCGAAAGAGATATTAATTCTTTTGGCCAAACGTCTGCAAACCACTGATTATTGAAAACACCCCCAAAACCATTGGAAGGAGCCGCATCAGTATAGAATTTAAGGGCGACTGACGTTTCCGCATGATCATTATAGAAAAAAGATATGCCGTTCCACTGGTCGCATAGCAGAGACCAGAACTTTAAGTCTGACCTACAGCCCTCATCTAAGGTGACAAGATCATGGAGGTTATTTACAGATTTAGACAAGTCTAATAAACGGGAAATAAAAGATCTGCCTTGCGGAATAATCCTCATTGCAAAGTTGAGGTGGCCTAGTAACGATAATAATTCTCTTTTTGACAATGCCACCGCCTCCAGCGCACATCTCATAACTTGCCTAATTCTTACTAGTTTGTCTTGAGGCAGGGAAGCCTGCATGATGTTGCTATCTAAACGAATGCCTAAAAACTCAATCACCTTCAGAGGACCTTGAGTTTTTTCCGCCGAAAGAGGAACTCCTAAACGGTTAAAAACCTCTTTCAGCGCGTTGATACACCTACCTGGATTGGACTCGGGAAAATCTACCACTAAAAAATCATCTAGCAGATGAAGAACTAATGGCAGTTTACAATTATTTAATAGAATCCAACAAAGAGCTTCTGACAGAGTGTTAAATATACAGGGGCTACTGCGACAGCCGAAAGTTAGTCTGACGGAAAAATACATTTTTCCCCTCCATTTGACACCGAAAAGGTGCCACTGCGATGGATGGAGCGGCATGACTTTAAATGCATCTGTGATATCTGCCTTTCCTAGCCATGCACCTTTACCTGCCTTTTTAATGAACTGGATCGCGTTGTCAACAGTTGCATAAAATAAAGAGAATGGCGCCAGAGGAATAAGGCTGTTGATGCTTTGAGCACTATTGTCATGAGGAGCTGATAAATCTATGATTAAACGCTTTTTACCAGAGTACTTCCGAGTTGCTATTCCGATAGGATTGATACGGGATTTAGGAAAGGGGGGGCTATCGAAAGGCCCAAGCATGTAGCCTTTCTCTACTTCCTTAGCTAGCAGCTTATCGACTACTTCTGGTTCCTTCATAGCAGATTGCAGATTATCACAGACATAAGACATTTTAGGCAGAAAACATAGCCCGGCAAAAAACCCTTGAACAAGACCAGTCATTAAATAATTGACAAAACAACGATTTGGATGCTTTTCCAGTGCTCTCCCCAGTTCTGGAACGTTGACTGGAGTAGAAGGTTTAATGTTTTTTACTTCTTTCGCACGGCTCTGGGATTGCGGCGGGGACACGCGGACCGGGCATGTCCGTCTCCGCAGTAGCTGCAAGCATGCATATATTTACAATTTATATATTTGCATACATTCTCATTGAAGTTTATACAAAGCGGTGTCTGAATGGATGACACGTTATTATATTTATTAAACTTAGAATTCACCTTCTCGCCAGATTCTTTTTTAACAGCACTGGACTGAGTCACAGTTCTGGGGCAGAGACTCAACGTGTGCGAAAAGGACCCGCACACAGCGCAAGAGAGAGCTTGGTGCCCTGTGAACAGTCTGCTGATAACAGCCAGATCCACCACGGCCCAGTCTAATCTCTGGTTGAATTTCTGAATGTACATGGCTGCCTTAGCAGAGAAAGACTTGTGGTATTCATAGAAATGACTGCCGCCATAAGACAGTGCCAGATCTGAAATGATCGCCAAATATGTGTCCAGCTCGAATCTACGTTCTGGGTACACCTCACATATAATGTCCCTGAACACCCCGAAAGCCACATTGAATTCAGCCATGGTCAGGATTTTAGACAGCCTCGGATCGCTTTCCTTCAGGATGACTGAAACCTCCCCGAAATCGACCACACGTCTGTCAGAGGTCTCATTTGAACACAGAAGAATTTTTACCAAGTTAATGTCGTTACCTGCCAGGATCTGACTTCTCAGCTGTGGAGAAATAGCCGCCGCAGGCGGAAAGAACGGTACTCCGGCTGGAGCTGCAGGGACTGCAGATCCCAGGGATCTCAGCGGCGTGACATCAATCGGAAGCGCCGGAGGTGCGCCGGCTGTCGACTGTGACCATGGCTGTGACGTAGACGGAGCGTGGAAGGTTCCGAAGAGCAGAGATGATGAAGGCCCCGGAATCGCAGACACTGGGATGGGATCCGAGCGGTTCTCCAGAAGCTGGAGACGGGCATCCATGCTGCCGATGGACGACTGGATGTTGGCTAGGGCGACGAGGACCGGGTCCTGGACTGCTGGCTGCTGGACTGCTGGCTGCTGGACTCGGGCTCTTTTTGGAGGAACGTTAATGATAGGCACCTTAGCTTGGGCAGAGGGCCCATCTGCGGCATCAGCGCTAACGTTGGCAAGAGGGCAGTTATTCTTTTTTGCTTTGCGTTTTTTAGCAACTGGTGTGGCCAGAACATCTCCGGCTCTGAGATTATAGACAAAAAACTCAAATAATTCTTCATGGGAAAGGCCCAAAGGCGCAGAGATACCATGATTATAGAGTCTCTCTATAATTTTGAAAACAGGCCAATTTTTTATCACTGGCAGAGTATTCGCTAGGCGGCCACTCCGACGCACACCGATATCCTCGGCTGTTTCGGACCCGCCCTCATCTTCAGGAGGATCAACAAGAGGATTTTCTTCAAACGCATCATCCTGCTCGAAAGCAGACATCATGAGCCAGGAGATGGTGAGTACAAAGACACAAAGTAATTTCCTTTTCATACCTGATGAAAAAAGCAAAGCGTTTGCCAGCAGCCGCACGATCCGCCAGGATCCAGTAAGGTGGGGAACAGATCAGTGAGTGAAAGGCTGCCCTATTTAAACGGACCGCCTTGTTGTGAGAATGACTGTGATTGGAGAATTGGTTAAACGGTGAACCAAACAGAGGCTGTCAGCTGGTACAGCTGGGGCGTCGACTATGACATCATGTCTTGAATGAACTAACGCAGGCTTCATTAGTAAGTTCATAAGACCACAGTAAATCAGTGGGACCATGATATGATACGTAAATGGGCCCATAGTAAGTCAGTGAGAGCATAATCAGTCATTAGGGCCTTATGAAGTCAGTGAGGCCACAGGAAGTCAATGGGACCACAATAAGTGAATGGGACCATAATGTCAGTGGGACCATATTTTATTTGACCTTTATTTATACAGGGTGAAGCCCTTGAGAGCAAGCTCTCATTTTCAAGGGTGCCCTGTTACAATAAAACATTTATAAAAACCACAATATGTCAATGGGACCAGTAAGTCAATGAGGCCACACAAAGTTGGTGGGACTCCAATAGGTCAATGAGACCAAAGGAAGTCAGTAGGTCCAAGGGACCATAGTAAGTCAATGTGACCATAGTAAGTCAATGGGACCATAGTATGGCAGTAGGACCATATAAGTCCAAGGGACCATAGTAAGTCAATGTGACCATAGTAGGTCAATGGGACCATAGTAAGTCAATGGGACAAGGGTCATCGTAGTGATGAGGTGCCTCTGGAAAATCAAGTGCTGTAGATGTGGAAACAGGGCCACTGCCAGCCAGCAAATGACAAACATTTCTCAAATAACATCCATCTATCTGTCAATATGGCTTATACTAATGTTAAACACAGCATGTTTAGTGGTAAGTACTGTATCATGCGTATGGTCAGCTTAGAAATCTGTCTAAGGGTGCTTTCTCACTGGTGCCCCAGTAACGTTCCCCAGCACACTTCTCCCCAAATTGACCCCAGTTTCGGAACGTTTGATGAGTGTGAACATTGCGTTCCGCTCCTGGGAAAAAGTGGTCCAGACCCCAGACCACCTTTTCACGCTTTGGCGGAACACTTGCGAATGTGAACGCCTACTGTTCCGAACCACATAGAGTCTAGACCAGAGGTTCTCAAATGTTTTTCAGCCAAGGACCTCTTACAAGATAGAAAATATACCGCGGACCCTCATTCTGATTTGTGATTTTGGGCTAAGCTTAATTGTTTCCACGGTAACATGCTTGACTTTTAATTTGATAGGTTTGTTATTAGAATGTAATCCATGAACCATTTTAGATTTAAAGCATAAACTATTTTCGTTGAACTATGAAGATTTTGCAAAAAATATATATATATATTTTTTTTATTACATTACATTTACATTACGTCATTTAGCAGACGCTTTTGTTTTGTCCAAAGCGACTTACAATATCACAATTTGTCAACAGTCCAGAAAACCACTATGCAACACAATAAATGACAGCCAAGATATTTTGATAGACTAGCACCATGTAGGAAGTAGTTTGAGAAGGAATAAGTAACATGTAGCATTTTCTTTTTAATTATAAAAAAAAAAAAAAATTACTTGAAAACTTTTCGCGGACCCCCTGGCAAAGTGCCACGGACCCCTGGGGGTCCGCGGACCCCCATTTGAGAACCACTGGTCTAGACAACACACGGGTGAGGATACACTCCAGGCGTAGTTGATGATGCAAGTGCACTCTGTTCCATTACCGAGCGCGGAAGAAATGTAATGTAAAAGCTGACCAGCGGGGGAGAGGGGAGAGGGGACAATCGTGCCCGGGCACGGAACGGAACGGAACGGAAGGAATCGTTCCCAGTGAGAAAGCAGCCTAGTAATCTGCGGATGGTTCAAATAACATCCATCTATCTGTCAATATGACTTCTGCTAATGTTAAACACAGCATGTTTAGTGGTAAGTACTGTATCATGATGTTAAACACAGCATGTTTAGTGGTAAGTACTGTATCATGATGTTAAGAGCACCTTGATAAAGTTCACAGTGGTATGAGAACATTTCCAAACATCAAGCTCAATACAAACAGAGGGGCTCAACTCAGAAAGCAAAGGAAGAGACAAAGAGAGCTGAAAAAGACTTGAAAACCTTTAAGAATAGCCAGCCTGTGTTCTAAAGACACAGCTTGTTCTTTAGAGATGGCCATTCTTCCCCAGTTGACAGAAACAAAAGTGTCATTTCTCCCCCTCCTCCTGTCTCTCTGTCTTGAAAATATTGATAGAAAAGACAGTGAAGATGAGGAAGTGTCATAAGTGTGGCTGCTCTCTCTAATATTAACATGAAGGCACCTACAGCATCTCTCACAGGAGAAAGAGAAGGGATAGAGACACTGCAGAGCGCGTCATCATTCAGAAACCACGCCCAAAACGGGGGGAAACAAAAACTCCCCCACCAATCCTGACGTTCTCCTATGTCACGTGTTGCACACAAAGATCATATATACAGAAGATGAACACTCCAACTAACTTCCTTGACAGCTAGATCCACATTGTTCTTCTCGCAAATTCTCAATGGCTTCCTTGTTTTGCTCGGGAGTACAAAAAAACGTTAATTGTCGATTTTTTTTACATTTGTTGTCTGTGCAGCCCACTACACAACAGCTTTTAGCTATGTTTAATTCAAGGAAAATGACGCTGGTGTGTGGAAGTGAATGGAGAGCTTTCCCCCGTGATGGGCGTGGCCTATTTCATGCAGTGTCTCAATGCAAAGAGTAACGAACAAGAGCACAGGGCGTGTCAAGCAGAAGGAATGGGCATGAGATAGCTAAAGACACAGAGCATCCAAACTAGACCAACATTATGTGGAGAGTTAAACAGAGCAGCTGCAGTAATAGAAGAGTATTGCTAAGTGCAGTCAAATCCCTGTATATTCCCCCCATAAAAGTTATTCAGCAAAATGTATTACACACGCAAACTAACCACACAGGCCAATCCAACATAGCAAAATACAATGCTCCCACATTTCAATAAGGCACAATAGCGCAAGTATTTTGTTCGACTAAAAAAAAGTACCAATCTCGGAAATGAAAGCAGAATTTCAAAAGACGAAGGCTTCTTGAATGAGGAGAAGGGAGAAGTTCCACATGACAGAGTAGACTTGAGATTCTGCTGAGGAGGAAGGGGTGGACGGTACCAACAATCCAACAAATAAAGATCTGTCTTAGCTGGATGTCTGAACCTCCATATGACCATCCACTCCCTTTATACTGGGGGTCAACACAGACCCATTCAAATTGCATCTGGACAAGAACAAGGGTGAAGCCATCTCTTCACCATTCAGGAACTGACCAAACGTAAAAGGGGAGAAAGTAATGAAAAGGTATGGAGTATTGGCAGGAAGGAGGGAGCTCTTGGTTGACCGCAGTGCTCAGTCTTCGGCTTTGGAGGCGGTGAGGCATTCGGTCTCTGAAGGGTCTTCCTGAGGAAACACCACGTAACACACCTTCTGGCCCATGTAGGTGACTCTCTCTGCAACACAACAGACAAAAACAGCACTTTTACTGGACAGAGAGGGCAGAGGGGTAATACAGTTAAAGGAGAATTCAGGTTTTTTTTACAACCTGGACCTTATTTCCGGCTTTAAATATGATTTTTAAGTCAACCACTAAGCCAGGGGTGGCCAAACTTTTTGGTTGTGGGCCGCATACAGAAAAATATAAGGAGTTGCGGGCCAAACAATATTTTTCAAACAATAGTTTTCGCGGAAAAGAAATTGGACCAGAAAACCCTTGTGCCATCAAAAATTTAATTTCTACCTAAATAAATATATGGCACATAGTTTATTGATGTGCTCACCTATTACAATGGGTATTTCTGTATCTTTTCAAATTTTCTTTTCCTGTGCCAACAGGTTAACACATTCACTGCCAGCCGTTTTTTTTTTTACTGTAGGTAGCTTCTGCCAGAGGGTTTTTTTGAGGATTCTGGCTCATCTTTCAAGACCCGAGGATTCTTTTCTGCTAAGATTTTGTGAACACAAAATATCTCAAAAGAACTAATAGAATGTGTGCTTTCTCTGTCTAAAAGAGTTAGTTTGTAGAGTTAGTAGTTATGTAGGCATTAGCACTTGAATACAGCATGGTTTCAGCGTCTGAAAATTTAAGCTGAGATAAATAGCTTTTTGTGAAATTCGATAGAACAGTCACTTTAACCATTCATTTTTGGCATCAGTAAGACGTCAGACAAACAATAGTTTTGAACAGTAATTTCCTCCATAACAGCAGGAAACACCCCTCTCCTTCAAACTCCTCCCTCCGTGTGTGTTCTTCTTGGCTGCAGCGGGCGTGTCACAAGCTCGTTTCTGCTGCTGCTGCTGCTGCTCCTGTCTGCTGGCGGCCGCTGGGCAAGTCTGGATGGGCTCGCTCGTTTCTTGGGGTTTCGGTTGAGAGCTTTGATGAAGCTTTTGCGATTCTGGTCTTATTTATGCTGCGTGTTTCAAAGTGTGTTGCACCCATAATCTATTATGCAAATTTGCAATCCCCCACCGCCAGCAATCAGCGCGAAAGCGAAAGCGTTTTCGCCAATCCATTTTACCGTATGAGAATGGTTTCATCGCGCGTTCCCCTGCAGTTTTGGCTCTGCTGTTTCTAGTCTGGAGAGCACTGTCGCCACTTAGTGGGTCGGTGGAATGGGTTGTACACGTTCGGTGGCTCCCATATTTATATAGGAGATGTAAAAGGCTTAGATGCACGTCCGTTTTTTTTTGACGTAGGCTATTAACACATTGAGTGCCAGCGACGCCATATGGCGTCAAGAGAAATTTACCGTAGAGTGCCAGCGACGCCAAATGGCGTCAATAACTCCAAATTGTTTTTTTGACGGGGGGGTGTCGATCTAAGCCTCTTACATCGCCTCTTACAATATGAGAGCTATTGAATGTGTCTAACCTATTTTACAGAACCCTTAGGTGGCGACAGCGCTCTCCAGATGAGAGGACGTGGAGTAAAACACACAGAAGAAGTCGTTGGGGAAAAGGAAATCGCATCGCATCCGTCCGTATGCAGCTGCTTCATTGAAGCATAACGTTAGCTGTGCCCCTGCAGCAGCCAATCTGCTGTCACAATTGAGCACCTCCGTGTCCGCTGCTACAGCCCATCCGCATGTGGAGTTGTTATTATTCTCAACTGGAAGCATGGGAGCTGGTGACAAATACACGCGGCTGTAAAAAAGCTGGATGTAGCGGACTTTTCAGCGCAGAGCACACGCAGAGCAAACGCACTCACAGCAGAGCCCAGAGAGACACTCCTCCCACAACGGGGGGGGGGGCGGTGGGGCACGCAGGGCACTACAGCATACAACAGACCCAGGCAGCTGCAGCAGGCTCGATGCACAGAGAGCAAACAAGCTAGAATAGGCTATCTGATGCCCACCAGCAGTAAATCAAGACCAGCAAGAAGGTGTAGGGTCTGCGCACGCAGGGGCCAGCGCTGCTGGTTGCAGCTAAAAAATATTATTTGGCCAAACAAAATTCATTTGTTTTCACTCTTTTATTGAAGGAAATTATTTTGGAGGTGTCATTACATCAGAAAATATTAGCAATGAGTCAATGATGTGCTTGAAATGCTTCCTTTCACAAAAGGCTGAATATCTCAGGTTTCTAGAAAAAAAATGGCTGTTTTTGGTCAAATCAAGCTATCTTCTCCGGCTCATAACTAAAGAACGGAAAATGGGATCAATAAACTTTTTTTTGCAGGTGATAGAAGAGAGTCTCATCGTTATTTGTGCGTGTTCAGTGTTTACATAGTAATTATTAAAGAAATGATATGACTGTTTTAAAATGCATTGGAGCCTATGTGGCACTTTATAGCAACCTTTTGGCAAACCCCGTGGCACTGAATGTGTTAACACGTCATTGGCAGTCAACCGTTGGATTTTTTTTTTACGTATCAACACGTCATTGGCAGTGAACGTGTTAAGACAGAGATAATTTAACATAACATTAGTATTAAACTTTATTTTTATTTTTATAAATAGACCAGGTCAGGGTAGTCAAGTATAACCCCTTTTCAATGGTTTTAAATTGAAAAAACGAAATGGGGGGAATCAGTTTTTTTGTTTTTGTTTTTCTGTTTCTTTTTCTTTATTTTTTTCATTTTTTTCCCGTATTCGTTTTCCGTTTAAAACTTTAAAACGGAAAAACGTTTTTTTTTGTGTGTGCTAAATTCATGGCCAGGTCAGTTTGGCCACCCCTGCACTAAGCAGAAAGAAAAAACATCGCATGGATGCATAACTGGGACGTATCCTCAGTGATGTACCCTGGGGTCATAGGATGTTTCGGGTCTCGCAACATCATACACCCTCGCCCAGGTGACCCAGCCGGGGCTGGCCAAGCCCCAACTTACGTCCCAGTAGCTACCCACGGTCAGCCCTATAGGGAGGGTCGAAGGTGGTCATGCGGTCAGGGCCACTCAATCCGCTGCTCCGGAACTACTCTGCCGGGACCGGGGGAGGGAGAGAGCTCTGGTACGTAGAGGGACCGAGCTCTGTGGGTTGCCACCCGGCCGGGTTCCTCCCTCGTCTCACCAGGTCTACGACCTGTGCGCTGCACCAGACTCCCCCGCTCCAAACATCTCATTCCGAGGTGATGGTATCTTAGTGGACACCATGCAGTACCAGTACTTGGTGGTACTGCAATCTCCACTTGCGGCTTGAATGGCCCTCCTAAAAGGCCTCTCGTGGGTTTTTGGGCTTCTTCCTCACGGAAGACGCAGGCTGGGGAGCTAACCCATACTGCTACCCGGGTGCCGTCCCTGTTCCGGCTGTCAACTGACTCTCCAGTAGTCACCAGTCTTTCCTGGTTGTCACATAGTCTATTCCTATGAGTCACTGGCTAGGCCAGGCTAACTAATAAAGAAAGAAAAAACATCGCATGGATGCATAACTGGGACGTATCCTCAGTGATGTACCCTGGGGTCATAGGATGTTTCGGGTCTCGCAACATCATACACCCTCGCCCAGGTGACCCAGCCGGGGCTGGCCAAGCTAAGTTAATCTCAGCACAAGAGAGAAAAATCACTCTTCTGATGAGCTAAGGCTACAGGCCCATGGTGCAGACCGACTCACCGACCACTCTGTAGACCCATTTGGGTTTTTTCTTCCATTGAACACCCAGGAAGTAGACAGGGACGCCGGTCAGCATGATGACCATTCCCAGACCGCAAACCACCGGCTCAGAGTACAGACTGAAGCCTAGCAGCACCGCCCAGAACAGCATGTAGCTGATGGGAATCAACATGTTTACCTGCGAAAAACAACAAAACACACACATATCAACATGATCACCTGCAAACAACAACAAAACACACATTTCAACATGATTTCAAGCTATTTTTTTTCCATGTTGTGTCTCTTTGCAACTCCATCTGGGATGCACACACATTCATATCTCAATAGGATAAAACATGTCTGCACATTATTTCTGCGTGTGTGTTACGGTAAATGTATATTCACCTTATTCACCACGCCATCTTTTTCTCTCTTCCGTGTTCAACGCAAACGTATTTGTTCTTCCGGTTCAGCGCTAGTTGCCAATGCCTTCTGTGGCTAATATTAGCCGCTAGTTAGTTATGTTATATGGCAGTAAAATGCCACTGAATGACCAAATTGATATAACTTTTAACCATTTCGAGTAACACTGTTTCCATACGGATCACCAGCGTTACTTTGTTGTTTATAACGTGGCTATATTCATAATGTTTCTATCTCGGATGCGTTATTTCGAATCGCACATACGTTACGCAACCTATGTGCGTTTCAGGACGCAACAGCCTCGACTCCACTAACGTCATCTTTAGAGCACAATATTCCTGGAATGCAAGTTTAACTAAACAGTTACATGTCCTCTGCATTCTACATAAAATTAAGATATTACGGGTTGTTTTATTTTGTATGTTACATACGTATTGGCCAAGATATGTTAGTTCATGGGGGAGTAATTTTGCCACTTTAGGAGGGGAGTGTGCACGGCCATTTTGCCTGCGGGGTTTTTGGCAAGTCAAAACGGAAATACTATTACGAAATGACGTAATGCGGAAGCGTCCATGTGTGGGCAAAGAATAAGGTGAATAGAACTAGAAATACCACATTGTGGTTGTATGTCGCCGCCCACAAGTCAGCAGTCTACATTCAGTCTGTCCAGACACAAGCACTTCCCCTTACTCGGACCAAAACATTAAAAAAAATTGCGGATTTAAAGAAAATATTTTTTCAATGTAGTTTTTTTAAGTTTTGGTCAGAGTGAAATGTTGTATGGTCTCTCCCGATTCTAAATATAGCTGAACCGTTTGGTTTGGCATTTTACAAAATGTCTATGGGAAAATAAATGGCGGATAAAAATCTCTGGTACAGTGCCGAAGCAGGAAGTAGGGGGGTCACTTTGCCTCTTTATTGGCAGGCTGTTGTACCTTGATGGGTCTCATGAGGTTGGGTTTCTTCCAGCGGAGGTAGAGGAGCCCGGCGATAGTCACCCCGTACGACAGGTAGTTGATGAAGGAAACATAGTTGATCAGGTTGTGTGTCTCTCCAATACACATGATCACTATGGTGGCACTGCACTGTGGGAGACAGAGGAAGGGTCAAAGGTCAAGCACATTTTAAACTGTTGGGCTGAAAACAGGCAGAACAGAACCACTAACAGGCAGAACAGAACCTTGACAAAAACAGAACTGTGGAGTGCACAGGAACGAGGAGACAGATCTCTGGATCTTGGTGTGTGGACTTGGTGTGCTCTGTCAACAACAGAGTTGACTCAAACTTGCCAAACTCGCCCAATAAGAAGTGCATAAACGATCTTATCAAGGTGAGTAAACACTATGTCGTATTGAAAAAGGTGTGTAAACGCCGTTTGCATGCGTTTAGCCTCCACTACAGCGCTGACTACACTGACCCAAGACCCTCCTCTCACTACTGTATAATTAGCTGACTTGGTGGTGCAGTACTCACACAGACCAGCAGGGCGGGGATAGGAGTGCAGTTCTTCAGGTGGATCATAGCCAGCAGGTAGGGCAGGTGACCCTCTCTGGCCCCTGAGAAACACAATCTGCAAATGCACATAGTGTATATCAATATTAATATTATAATGGATATGCTGATATGAGTCTTTATCTTAGACGTATCTTAGATATGTTCCTGTAATATGGTGATATGGCATAAGTGTTGTGTTTTAAAGGCTGCAGTCAGTAAAGTGATGTAATGTTCTGAACTTACCAGACTGTTCTAGCTGTTCTATTATTTGCCTTTACCCACTTAGTCATTATATCCACGTTGTATATCCCTACAATATTGTCGCAAAATCAGTATTGAGGTATTTGGTTAAAAATATTGTGATATTTGATTTTGTCCATATCGCCCAGCCCATCATCATCATCATCATCATCATCATCATCATCATCATCATCATCATCATCATCATCATCATCATTCTGTGTGTGTGTGTGTGTGTGTGTGTGTGTGTGTGTGTGTGTGTGTGTGTGTGTGTGTGTGTGTGTGTGTGTGTGTGTGTGTGTGTGTGTGTGTGTGTGTGTATGTGCGTGTGTGTGTGTTGACCTGGAGGAGGTGAACAGGTATCCATTGATTCCTCCGAAGGTGGACAGAGCTACAGAGATGGGCATCACCCAGGAGAACATTCCCAGCAGCTTCTCACCAAAGGTCTGGAACAACACAACACAACAACTGACATGAGTTTAGTGATGGATTGGTACATTGATTAATTGACTAAGGACTGACTGACGTCTCCCACCCACATTGAATACATATATTGAGACATATATTGAGACATATATTGAGACATATATTGAGACATATATTGAGACATATATTGAATATGTGAAGATGTCCTCACCACTGCCACAGCGTTGGAGGCCAGGAGCTCCTCAGGGCTCATGGAGGAGAAGTAGGCGATGTTGGTCAGGGTGTAGACCAGGGTCACCAGAGGGATGGAGATGTAGATGGCACGAGGCAGGTTCCTAATACAAATAATACACATTTGTTTTGTGTGTGTGTATGTGTGTGTGTGCGTGTGCGTGTGCGTGTGCGTGTGCGTGTGTGTGTGTGTGTGCGTGTGTGTGTGTGCGTGCGTGTGCGTGTGTGTGTGTACTCCATACTTGCGTGGCTCCACCACCTCTTCGGTGACGTAGTTGAGGAAGTTCCAGCCGCTAAAGGCGAAGGAGGCCTGGAGGAAGGCCAGGGCGATCTGTCCCACAGACGGCTCCCTGATGAACTCAAAGGCCACGCTGGGTACCAGGGCCTCATAGTGACCTGGGGGGGGGGGGGGGGTTGTGAAGAATATAATGCTGAACGTAAATTTGCGTTCCCATAAACTTGTGTTAACCACAGACCTTATTTATATGCATTTAAGTGAAATTCTAAAAGCCCATAGACTTTTCCACTGAAGAACCAAATGGCGGCGATTTCTGTATAAAGCCTACAAAAATATGTCATCCCTGCAGTACTCAATTCCCCCTGCTGTCCGGTCGTTGCTCCGCCCCCTCTGCTGATCTGGGTTGTAGACTAGCATATGCTTCCTCTGATACATGTGCAGTCACCAGCTGCTTCTTTTCACCTGGCAGCGAGGAGTTTCACCAGTATCACATAGCATGTGGAAGGATCACACTATTCCCCTCGGTTCCCCTCCACCCGAACAGGCTCCCCGGCCAACCCGTATGGATGCCCGACCGAGCCGGAGGTAACACGGGGCCTCGAACCTGTGACCCACGTGTTGGTAGGCAGGGAATCTACTGCTGCACTACCCAGGCGCACCAAAGCAGACGTTTTCTCTCACCAGAACCTGTGTGTGTGTGCGTACGTGCGTGTGTGTGTGTGTGTGTGTGTGTGTGTGTGTGTGTGTGTGTGTGTGTGTGTGTGCGTGCGTGCGTGCGTGCGTGCGTGTGTGTGTGTGTGTGTTCAAGATTCAAGATTCAAGATTTTTATTGTCACTCCATGGTACAAGTATCACGTGTGAAATTCTTGTGCTGTGGACTCCGTTTACAACATAAGACAAGTCAGAGACAGTGCATATAGGTGCACATAGGTGCACATGTCATGTGCATACATTTGCTTCTACATCTTAAATTTGACGTATTTGACATACAGGTGCAAATAGCAAATAGCAAATAGCATATACCTTATTAAACATACAATTAAACATTAGACATACGTAATGGTAGCAGCTGCAGTGCGGTACAGTACAGCTACTACTGTCAGGATCGGTGTCAGACATGTGGATCTATTCGCGGGTAGTTGAGGGCCACGGGAGACTTGGTAAGTCTTGAGAAGCTGGGGTGTTGTGGAACTTGATGGCTGGGGCTGCACTGTTCGAGGTTTGGGAACGGTTGCAGAGATTGCAGAAGTTGCTGGTTGCAGAAGTTGCAGGTTGCAGAGGTTGGTATCATCCTTGATGTCAGTCTATGAATCACTCGCGAGAGCCTGCCGGAACGGACCTTTATAGCATAAAAGAATATGACATCACATGTGTTATGACATCACCAGCGAGGCGATCGGAAGGCATGATTGAGACACTTATGAATCATGACATCATCAGTGATCGATGACATCATAGTAGGAATGACGACGTCAAAGTAGGAATGATGACGTCATCCTAACAGTACCCTCCCCTCAACGAACGCCACCTGGCGTCCAATGAGGCCATCAAGGATGGCATCTGGGAGACAAAAATCCGCAGGTTCTGGTGGAGGTGCTCTTCTGCAGGTGGTTAGACGCAGGTGGTTAGGCCCCAAAGGGGGCGTAGGAGAGTGAGGTGCTCTTCAGCAGGTGGTTAGATGCAGGTGGTTAGACCCCAAAGGGGGTGTAAGAGAGTGAGGTGCTCTTCAGCAGGTGGTTAGATGCAGGTGGTCAGACCCCAAAGGGGGTGTAGGACAGTGGAGGTGCTCCTCCCTAATACTGGATATCGAAGCCATAGATGGACCGATACGTAGACAGAACTTCTACCGGGTCCGGTGGATCCTCTGGGGCCGGCCATCCCCCGGGGCATGATCCAAACACGGGAGGCTGGGGACCATCAAAAGGGTCAAATGCTGCCGTCTCCGAAGGCAGAGCCACAGGGGGATC